>NC_064830.1:49947630-50250661 GCF_024166365.1 Elephas maximus indicus
ACATTGAGTATATCCCACCTAAATTTAGAGACCATCTCAAGAATAGATTTGACGTGTTGAACACTAATAACTGAAGACTAGACAAGTTGTGGAATGACATCAGGGACATCATACAAGAGGAAAGCAAGGGGTCATTAAAAAGACAGGAAAGAAAGAAAAGACCAAAATGGTTGTCAAAAGAGACTCTAAAACTTGCTGTTGAATGTCGAGTAGCTAAATCTAAAGGAAGAAATGAAGTCAAAGAGCTGAAGAGATGATTTCAAAGGTTAGCTCGAGAAGACAAAGTATTGTTAGGACATGTGCAGAGGCCTGGAAATAGAAAACCAAAATGGAAGAACACACATGGCATTTTTCAAGCTGAAAGAACTGAAGAAAAAAATCAAGCCTCAAGTTGCAATATTGAAGAATTCTATGGGTAAAATATTAAATGATACAGGAAGCATCAAAAGAAGATGGAAGGAATACACAGAGTCATTGTACCAAAAAGAATTGGTCGACGTTCAACCATTTCAGGAGGTAGTATATGATCAGGAATTGATGGTACTGAAGGAAGATGTCCAAGCTGCACTGAAGGCATTGACAAAAAACAAGACCCCGGGAACTGACGAAATACCAATTGAGATGCTTCAACAAATGGATGTAATGTTGGAAGTGCTCACTCATGTATGCCAAGAAATTTGGAAGACAGCTATCTGGCCAACCAGCTGGAAGAGATCCATATATATGCCTATTCCCAAGAAAGGTGATCCAACCAAATGTGGAAATTATAGAACAATATCATTAATATCACAAACAAGTGAAATTTTCCTGAATATCATTCAAAAGTGGGTGTAGCAGTATATTGACAGGGAACAGCCAGAAATTCAAGCCAGATTCAGAAGAGGACGTGGAACGAGGGATATCATTGCTGATGTCACATGGATCCTGGCTGAAAGCAGAGAATACCAGAAAGATGCTTACCTATGTTTTATTGAGTATGCAAAGGCGTTCAACTATGTGGATCATCGCAAATAATGGATAACATTGCAAAGAATAGGAATTCCAGAGCACTTAATTATGCTCATGAGGAACCTGTACATAGATCAAGGGGCAGTCATTCAAACAGAAAAAGGGGATACTGCATGGTTTAAAGTCAGGAAGGGTTTGTGTCAGGGTTGTGTCCTTTCACTGTACCTATTCAATCTATATGCTGAGCAAATAATCTGAGAAGCTGGACTATATGAAGGAGAACGGGGCATCAGGATTGGAGGAAGACTCATTAACAACCTGTGTTATGCAGATGACACAACCTTGCTTGCTGAAAGTGAAGAGGACTTGAAGCACTTACTAATAAAGATCAAAGACAACAGCCTTGAGTATGGATTACACCTCAAGATAAAGAAAACAAAAATCCTCACAACTGGACCAATAAGCAACATCATTATAAATGGGGAAAAGACTGAAGCTGTCAAGAATTTCATTTTACTTAGATCCACAATCAACATTCACGGAAGAAGCAGTCAGGAAATCAAAAGATGCATTGCATTGGCCAAATCTGATGCAAAAGACCTCTTTAAAGTGTTGAAAAGCAAAGATGTCACCTTGAAGACTAAGGTGCACCTGACCCAACCCATGGTGTTTTCCATTGCCTCATATGCATGTGAAAACTGGACAATGAATAAGGAATACTGAAGAACTGAAGACTGAATCATGGTGTTGGAAAAGAATATTGAATATACTGTGGACTGCCAAAAGAACGAACAAATCTGTCTTGGAATAAGTACTACTGGAATGCTCCTTAGAAGCAAGGATGGTGAGACTACGTCTCACATAACTTTGGACATGTTGTCAGGAAAGATCACTCCCTGGAGAAGAACATCATTCTTGGTAGAGGGTCAGTGAAAAAGAGGAAGACCCTTTGTAATGGTTAAGATTGTGTGTCAGCTTGTCTGGGCCGTGATTCTCAGTGTTTTGGTAGTTGTATAATGTTGCGATGACTTCCCTGTTGAGATCTGATACACAATCACCTCCATGATGGAATGTGCTGAGTAGTACCGGCGGGGGTGGCAGCTCACTGTCCCCTCAGCCTTTATCTCTCCACAGTTTGCCACTTACTTCCTTCCTGTTCACCTTGCCACCATTTTTTGGCTTGTTCTGGATCCAGCAGATGCCTCTTGTTGTTTGACCTCCAGCTCTTGGGACTTGAGCTAGCAGCTTTCCCTCTGATCTTGGGATCTGTAGATCTTCACAGCCTCTGAGCAAGAGTCCTGCTCCCCAAACTGCCAATCTTGTGTTCACCAGCTGCTGCAGCTGCATGAGTCAAGAGAAACCTTGCAATCTTGTCTGCCAATCTTGTGATCTGTGGACCTTCACAGTCTGTGAGCAGAAGTCCCCCTCTCCTACATGCTGATCGTGGGTTCACCAGCTTCTGTGGCTGCGTGAGTTGGGAGAGACCTCTATCCTGATCCACAGACTTGGGACTGGTTTTGCTTCTTTAGAGATCCCAGCCTAAGACACCCTCAATGAGATGTATTGACACAGTGGCTTCAACAATGGGCTTAAGCATAACAATAACGGTGACAATGGCGCAGGACCTGGAAGTGTTTCATTCTGTTTTACATAGGGTCGCTATGAGTTGGAATCAACTCGATGGCACCCAACAACAACAACATTTAAGTCAAAGTAAGAAGGGTTAGAGAGGGGAGAAGAAATAGGATAGAGGAAAAATGAGGGGTCTTATGAAGGACTTAGGAATGATAAGCACATGCTACATAAAGGAAAATGAAAAAATAGAAGAAGATTGAAAAGCATGAAGATGTCAATCCTTCCCAGGTTAATCTATACATTCAATAGAATTTTAATCAAGTCCAACAGGGTTGTTTACAGGTGTGCATGTGTGTGCATGTGTGCAAGATTAGTTATAAAAATATTTAGTAACTAAGACAATACAGTTTGTGCACAAGGATAGGCAAATAGGCCAATGGAGCAGAATGAGAGCCCAGCAACTAGCCAACACATGTTTGGAAACAATAAAAGGCAGAGATGGTGTTACAAATCAGTGTGGAAAGGGCGGTCTACTTGATAAAGGAATGCTAGGAACAACTTTTATCCACATGGAAAATGCAAAATTAGATTTCTAGCTTAGGTCAAACCTAGCCAGCTTAAAGAACTAAAAACAAAAGCAAAACTTTAAAACACAAGGTGAAAATATAGAAAAATTGTTCATGACCTTCTTAGACAAAACAGAATATAGAAACTATAAACATTTTAATTTTGATGACATTAAGACTCAAAACTTTTACAGAACAAAAGATGCCATAAATAAAGTCAAAAGCCAGTCACAGACCAACAGAACATATTTTCAATGAGTATAACATCTGAAGAACTCTCTAAAATCAACGAGAAAAAGACAACACATGGGGCGAGATGGGCAAAGAATTTGAGCTATCAATTCATAGAACAGGAACCACAAACGGTCACTAAAAACACAGATAGATTCTCACTCTCACTATTAATCAGAGAAATGCAAATCAAAACAACAAAGAGATACCATTCACACCCACTAGAATAGCAAAAATGTAGAAGTCAGTCAATGCCAAGTGTTGGCACAGAGCAGTTAATCATGAATTCTCATTCACTGCTAGTGGGGTTGTAAATTGATACAAGCATTTTGGAGACCAATTTGGCAATAACTAGTGAAGCTGAAGGCGGCCATGTCTAGAAATTCCACTCTTAAGCATTTAGTCTTGTATATGTGCACAAGGAGACATGTATTAAGATGTTCACTGCAGCACTGGAAATAACCTAAATGTCCATCAACAAGAGAATGGATAACTACATTGTATTAGAGTCATACAATGGAATACAATACAGCATGTGTCAGTGTAGATAAAAATCTCACAAACATAATGCTGAGTAAGAAAAGTACATTGCAGAAGATTATAATACTATCTATACATATATTTATATAAGTTTTAAAGCCTACATAACAATAAGTACCTTATAATATTTATGGACACATAAAAGTGTAAAAAAAAAAAAAAACCACGCATGAGAATGATTAGCGCTGAATTCAGAATATGCTTTCATCTAGGAAAGAAGGGAAGGTCATGGAATGGTGAAGAGTACAAAGGGGAACTCGATGTATCTCTGATGTTTATTTTCTTTGAAGTAAAAAGACCTGAAGAAAATAAGGCAATACAGGTAGTTCCCAATTTATAATATGGTTCCATTATGTCGACTCTGTCCTAAGGTGATTCTGATGTAAGTTGAATTACTTCATTTTTTTTTTTTTTTTTTAGTTTTCATTATTATTGCATTTTATTATCACTGGCTTTATAAACTCGATCTTTGTTTGCCTTTGGGGGTTGGAAAAATTACATATAAACTTACAGATATATTTTAATACATACATACATATTACTAATGATAAGATGTACAAAAAAAAAACAGTCATAAGTGTGGTTCCTTATAACTCAAATACGTTGTAAGTCAGGGACTACGTGTATGTTAATATTTGCTAAAGCTGATATGAGCATCATTAATGCTGTCCACCAAATATTTCTGGCTCTCCACCTTCCAGGCCCATGATAGGATTGCATTTCCCTACCCATTTTGTGATATGGCCTAGAAACTTGTTTTGGCCAATGAAATGTGATTGGAAGTGGCTTGTGTTACTGGCCTATTAGCCAGTGCACAGAAGTCTTGGCCAACATGGAAGCCCAGAAACAAAGCTTCTCTCCTCCCCATCACTGAGCAAGGGTGATATAGAACAGATGCCCCCAGGCACCCTGTGAAGGACAGGTGGATGAGGGAGAAACCAATAATCTTTGTTGCTTTCGGCCACTGAGATTTGGGAGTTTTTTGTTACCACAGCACAGCCAAGTCTACCTCGACTAATACAGTCAGAAATGGGTCCACAGGGATTTGCTGTATTTGTCTCAGATTGTTTCTATGTGTTGAAATATTATGAATAAATTTTTAAAACAGTTTTTAAATTGGACTGAGTTCATCCTATTTCTCAATTCATGGCTCATTTTCTTCGTTGGTCTCTGCAAGGCATTTCTCTCATTTTATTAGCTTTTTTTTTTTTTTTTTTTTCCTGCATGTGTGTCTCAGACTTGGGATGGAAGCAATGCTGAACTATAGGAACTACATAAGGGGAATGAATGATGGGACCACATGCCCAGCATGAGTCCAGATTTTCTCCAAAGTTGTCTGCCAGCCTACAGCACCTCCCATCAACTTGGGGCACAAGAACCTCAGTTAGAAATCTCAGCTTTTCTCCAGAACAAACATTTTGATGAACACAACAGCCCCAATTGTTACTAACTCTCCCTATGGCTTTTAGAAAGATCTTTTCACCGTTTGCTCCCAATTTTCTGATGTGTCTTAAAGCAGTAGCCATTGCCCCAGGGAGTCCCTTCCCTAATGCTTTAGCCAGCACCTGCCTTCCATCTCTACCAACCAGTAATTGTTTCCCCATCTGCGGCTCACCTCTAGGAATTCCGTGAAGAAAATTTTACCACACCTCTGGTTCCTTCTCAGGGCTGCCCGAAAGACCCTCAGGGAGTGAAAACCCCAGAAAGAGGTGAGGGGGGAGGCAGAATGTTGGAAAAAGGGAGGGAACCTCCTGCTCTTGGCCCATTCTGTTCCCAGCCAAGTAGTGAAACACAAGCAGTGCCTGGAAGTCACTGTGAAACGTGAAACTTGATGCCTTTGAGAAGTTCTGTGGAAAGAATGACATCATGGCCAACTACTCCCCTCCCCCCTTTTTCCAGTGGGAGTGAGAAATAAATAGACTGACATTTTCCAGTCAGGGATGGATTCTGGGGAGCTAGTTTACCTTGGTGCAGTGCTCAGGTGGGGCTGTGAGAAACCTTACCTGTGCTTACACAGTAAACAAGGTGCCCCAATCTCCCCAGAGCCTTGCCCATCACAAGGGTAACTGAAAGAGGCAGGTAAGCGTGGTGAACCACAGGCTGCTCAGAGCCACCACAGAGCCTGACTGTTAGGTAAACATTGCCTCAACTTGATTGACTGACTCGTCGAAGGATGGTCTGTTGGTGCCAAGAGAAATGCCACCAAACCTACCAGATTCAAAGGTAAAATTCATGTCATTTTAATTCGCTAATTCTCAAACTCCAATGTGCATATGGCCATCTGGGGATCTCATTAAAAGGCAGGTTCTTATTCAGCAGGTTTTGGGTGGAAACCAAGAATCTGCATTTCTAACAAGCTCTTAGGTGATGCTGATGCTGCTGATCTGCAAACCACTCTCTGAGTAGCAAAGTAACGTTCAGATAACTGCATGCATTTTAAACAGTCAAAATAGTTATCATTTAAGGAGCATTGACTCTATTACAAGTGCTATGCCAGGTCTAATTTCTTTCTCACACAAACTGAAAGATAGGTGTTACCCATCACTCCACCCCTCCCCCTTGGCAGGCAAGGAAATCGTGGCTAAGAGAGGTTAATTCATGCTATAGACACGTCATTTCAAAATGACTTCATTGCTGCCTTCTGTCCCCTTCCCAGTGATCAGAAATAACCCAAAGACAAAGGATGATAAACAACCCCTGGTAGAGACAGGATTTATCTGCTTGTGGCAACCGGTCCTCTTTACACCTGTGAATGAGGTCTTCCTTTTGAACGGAAACAGGGCCAAGCATAGGAATTCAGGAATTCAGGAATCCAGGACTCAATGCTGGGCCTAGTATGCCTGGTCTCAGCAGAGGTAGTTGCTTAGAAAAGTAGGCGGGTCTGGTTTTCAAATCCCTTTGGTCCTATGTATTTACCCCTAGGACTTGCAGTTTGAGAAAATTCCTAATACCAAGAGGAGATGCTTTGATGCGTCAGCTTGGAAAGAATGCCTCTTAAGAGCCATTCAGGACTACAGGAGGAAAACTGCCCCAGCTTGTGCAAACACCAAAGTGAAGACAATTTTAACCTGACTGACCCACATGGAAATATTTAAATACCTCGAAGGACTATGACATGCCCTTGCAAAACCCAGGCGGCTTTCCAGAGGCAAGCTCGCACCATGACTGGAAAGCAAAGAGCAAGGCAGGTGGCTGGCTGATCCCAGTCACGTGCTACACAGAGGGAACAGCGGGGAGCAAAGTGAGTCTCAAGCCCCAGACTGCCACAAGACCTGAACCTCAGGGGCCCATTGACATTCTAAACTCATTCACAGGGGTCCCAACATATAAGGATACCAAGACCCAGCCATGATTTGTATCACAGAGCTGGGGAGGCCGGGTTCAGGCCCTCCTAGGCCTCCATAACAACTTCATCCCTGAAGTTGTTAGACTAAGTAAAATACTCAGAGCATCAAGTCCCAGGACAAATTGAAGGCCCCCAAAGAAGTCATATTTAATTCTTGTTTATGTATTACATCATTCCAGAAATATTTGAAGTAGTTTACAAAAATCACATTAAATAGAGCAAAGTTTAAAACAAAATAAGAAGGGAGAAAATCTGGGAGAAAGGGGGGAAAAATGTGAAAGAGGACAAAGCCTGGGTACAGCAATACCTTATTGCATTCTGGAAGATTCTTCACATTTGGCTTAAACCAAACAACACCCACTGCCGTCTAGTCGATTCTGACTCATAGCGACCCCGTAGGGTTTCCAAGGCTGTAAATCTCTGCAGAAGCAGACTGCCACATCTTTCTCCTGCAGAGCAGCTGGTGGTTTCAAACTGCCAGACTTTCAGTTAACAGCTGATTGCTCTAACCAATAAGCCACCAGGGCTCCTTTACATTTGGCCTTAAGGTACCTGCAAATCAAGCTCTGAGTTCCTAACCTGCAAAGCATAAGTGCAATAAAATCAGTTACAGCATTCACTGTACCCATGATGCAAAAAACAAAGCAGCTGCTTCAGAGAAGCAGCTGTCTTCCTGATACTGAGGCTCCCCATGGGGTCTCATAAGGGAGACTCGGGAGACACACTGGAATGTCATGAACAGAGCATACAAAAACAGCCCTACAGGAAACTCCATAGGGAGTTTCACGGGGATGTTTCCTATAACACTCCCCACGCAGGCTAATGGCCGTGCCAATGCCCAGCCCAGTGAGAGCAGCTGTGGAGGACTCTAGAAGGACCTCAGCTGAGCTGGCTGAATCCCAGGATAAAAATTAGAGGAAATAAGTGCTTTGGAAACCTGATGGACCGATCTCTAGGTCCCCCTGAGCTTTGCCTCTCTGGGAACCTGAATTCTGTCTTCTCCCCAGGTCTTCTGCTGGCCTCACTCCCCAGCCATGATGGCTCTGGGGAGTGAGACCCTAGCACTCCCAGCAAACTTGCAGTTGTTAAAGGGCAAGGCAGGGAACACAGCATATAGCCTGGAAGCAATGATCTTCCTATCGCTTGGAGAAACCACAGGCCAAGAAGCCAGAAGGACCAAGTGCTGGCTGTTGGATCTTAGGAAAGGCCACCCCTCTCTGTGGGCCATAGGTCTGTTGCCTGCCAAATGGAGACTAGAACTAACCTACCCCTTCCCTGAGACTACCTGCAACTCTGGTGCTCTGCAATGCCTGGAAAACTGAAGAGAGGTACTGAAGCAGAGTTGCAAGCTTTGGGGTCTGTGGTAGACATGGAAATGTGCCCCTGGATCTCCCTGCAAGGAAGGGCCTGTTGCCCAGCTGTTGGGGTGCCGTCAGCTGTCAGCTCCTAGAAGTCAGCTTCAGGGCAGAGTTCCCTGACCCAAGATCCTGCCCTCACTAGGACAGCCCATGCAGGGTGACTAACAAGACAGGGGTTTAGGGACCCAGTCATTTTGTCCCAATGCAAGACAATATTTGCACCAAAGCTCTCCATGGAGTGAATGGAGACTTGTTGGGCCTGCATCTCAATTAGATTTCTTTCTCTGTCGAAGCCTGCTTCTCACTCCTTCCTTTCACGGGTGTTGACCTTAAACCCCCACCTTAGCATTTGCTTCTAAAGAACATAACCTGCAACAGGGTCCAAGCACCCATGATACAGAGTCTTGCCGGGCCCATGAACAGAAGCATCAGCCACCATGAACACAAGAGCTAGAGGAACAACCAGCAAGGGTGATTAACAGCAACAGGAGCCACAGCTGCAACTCAACAGAAAGACATTGCATGGAAGTGTGGACTCTCCACCTGCCTAAACCAGACATGACCCTCTTCTCCCCACATCAGCCTCCTCCAGACATTGCTTTTCCAGCTGATGATGCCAGCTTAATGGTCACTGAAGCTCAAGAACTCCAAGCCTTTTCCAGCCCCCTCTCCCTCTGTCCATATATCCAAACAGTTACTAAGTTCTGAAGCCTCTCTCTGCATTGCCTCCTACCATCACCATCACCTCCCATGAGCACTACTACCTCCCTCTTGGAGCACTGCGGCAGCCTCTGCTGACATCCCATTCTCAAGCTTGTTGCCCCCTCCTTACTATCAGCTGATTGTCCCCAGCACACAGCTCCCATCACTGGTTTGGCCCTAGCTGCTCCTCATCAGCAGAGTCATTGCTCCACTGACTGAGCAAAATGACATATTGGAGTCAAACCAGGCACTCACATTTGTTTCCCCTGAAGTCACTGGGAGGTATTGCTGCTTGTGAAAAATACCCAAACGCAAACAAAAGATGGTAAAACAATGTGAGCTGGAAGAGAAGGTTCTGTTTCTGTTTGGATTGAGGTCAGCCTTATTTCCCCAGCTTAGGCTCAGAAAACAGAGCGCTTGTTCAATTGCCCGCTTATTCAAGCTGGCGCGTAAGGGAATGGGCTCGTGTGGACATGCGGAGCTTCCAGAGACAAAAGGAGAGCTGGATGATTTGCTGGTGCTGGGTACCAGGGTATTTCTCAATGTTGCTGATCAACAAACAGCTTTAAGATGCCGAAGTCAATGTCTGTGTCCCTGTGCATAGAAGGTCAGGCTGTGAAGGTGGGGGACTGGAGACCTGCCATCAAGGACTAGTATGGCCTTCCCACCCGCCATGCTAACGCAACAGCTCCCAGGCCTGTGTGCTTCTAGCCAAAGCGTCAGCCAGCATGAGACACAGCTGCGAATACTCCAAAAAATGTACCACAAAGAAGGAGGGATGGGATATCAACCCAAGTATTTAGTATCATTCTTGTCTGAAAGAACTGGCCTGGCCTCTCCTTCTTAGAAACTAGTAAAGGGTTGCTGCCTTTGCTGTTTCCCCATAAATGAGCAACAAAGGTAAATAATCGATGTGGGCTTCACTTTCCCTTCTCTCTACTGTTCATCTTCAAGCAGGCCCAACAGAGGATAATTTAATACCGTACTTTTCTGCCAAGGAAGCCACATGCTTGTCACTACTGCATCCTGACTCCACAGTAAGCCCAGGCAGGGGGTATCAGGCACATTGTCCAGATGAGCAAACTGAGGCCAGACAAATGAAGAGGCAGCTTTATTCTCTTATTCAGAATGACAGGTGACCTCATATCTGGTGTCTAGCTCATTAGCCTTTCCTTTTTTTACTAGAGAAATAAACACGCATTTTGGAAGATCGGGGTCCTGGAGCTGACGAGAATGAGATGAGAACGACCTGGGCAGCACGTGTGAAACCGCTTTCTCTAGGTGCGGCCAGAGACCAGGGTTCAGGGCTTTCAGTGTGTACTCTCTAAAAACCAGACCACCGTCGTCGAGTCTATCTGACTCACTGTGACCCCGTGTGTGTCAGGATAACACTGTGCTCCACAGGGTTTCAGTGGCTGAGGTTTTTGGAAGTAGATTAGCAGGACTTTGTTTTGAGGTGCTTCTGGGGGGACTTGAGCCACCCACCTTTAAGTTAGTAGTTGAGTGTGTTAATTGTGTGTACCTCCAGGGACTCCGTACAGTCTCCAAACATCCCTAAAATAAAAAAGAACAGGTGCCTAGGAACAGAAAATGCCTCTCACCCCCCAGAAGACTCAATCACATAGAACGCTCTTGCATTTTTCAATAATCATCAGGGGCCTTAAAGAAGGTTAAAAACTGCCCGGGGAGAACCCCCTTCCACGGTTCAGGTTACTGCTTCCTAAGAGGAGGCCTGGGTGAAGAGGAACAAGAAAGCCAGCCATTTCCTCAGAGGGCAGTTGGACAGCGCAAGGCCGCGCCGCAGAAGTCACTATGGCAAATGCCCACTTAGCAACCCAGGCTCCACAAGTCAGTACGGCAAGTGTGGGCAGCCAGCCGCCTGCTGTCCTCAGGGGCTGGTGAGTAGCAGTGTCGCTCTGTCCGCCAGAGACCACAATGTGCCTTGTCATCCATCAGCTCAGTAGACTTTGAAACCCTCGGCCACAATCACGGCTACCCTGGGGGCTTCATTAAACACGTCAAAAGGCACTTGGCCTGGCCCGCTGCCATGACTTGTTACCAGCTTTGGCTCAGCTCGCACATGACTGCTGCAGTGAGGTCAGCACACCCTGGCAGGTGCACACCTGGGCTGTTCGGCCTGGCCTGCCCTGGCAGGGGCTCCGAGCACCCAGGGCCCACTTGGAAGTGTCCTTTTTGGTCTGAAGCTCCGTGCCTTCTTAGTAAGACTTGTTGCCATAGAGTCGATTCTGACTTATGAGACTCCACATGTTACAGAGTAGAACTGTGCTCCATAAGGTTTTCTTGGCTTAATCTTTAGAGAAGCAGATTGCCAGGCCTTTCTTTTGCAGTTCTGCTGCGTAGGTTTGATCTGCCAGCCTTCAGGCTAGTAGTCAAGGACAAACCACTTGCACCACCCAAGGATGCTTAGTAAGAAAAAAATAAACCAAGCCTACTGTCGTTGGGTCGATTCTGACTCATAGTGACCCCATAGGGTTTCCAAGGCTGTAAATCTCTATGGAAGCAGACTGCCACATCTTTCTCCCACACGGATTGCTTAGTAAGAAGGGAGGATGAAAATGGTCTGCTGAAACTGTTTTTTTTTTTTCCTCCTCCTATTGCATTTTTATTGACCATTGTGGTTAATCTACTAGAATGCTGTCATCAGATTAGGGCAATAGAATCCCTTCAGAAGGGCTGTGACCAACTAGGAAAGTCCTGTTGCACCTGTGCCCACTGGTCTCACCCATCCTGGCCCTTCTGGGTGGTTCGTTTCTTTCTCTGCCTCATCATGGTGTGCTTCTTCTCAGGCTTTCTACCATCAGCCATCATCAAGCCTCCTTGACTGGAGTCATCTTCCCTCTGACCCACTTACCCTGCCCGAAATGCCACCATTAGGCAGAGTCCTTTGAGGCATTGCAGGCATGTCATTCTCACAATAGTGTGAATTTATTTGTCAGATCAAATTATCTTGCCAGGCTGTTGCCTGAGATCAGGGAGCTGAAGGATGTAAGTTTCAATGGGAAAAGAAAAGGGCGGTGTTGGAGTGGGGAGGCTGGAATGAAAAGAGCATGGGGCTGAGATCAGTGGGTGCCTGGGGAAGGCTGAAGAGAGGCGTGAAAGGAGAGGGAATGGAAAGGGGAAGTATCAGAAGATAATTCACGTAAACAAAATCTGACCTACTTAACACTTCTGCTTAGGCCCAACCTGACTGGAAGAGAAATGTTGATATTAGCTCAGATAAAGTAGAGTGAGAGAAACCGTACTGATCTGGCTAATAGAAGTGACTTTTTTTTTTTTTTTTTTCTTCCCCATTATAAATGCCGTACACGGTCCCTTCTGCAGAGCACAAGCCCTTTACTAGCAAATAACCATTTCACTTCACACGCAGATTGGGGGTGATGAGGGGCTCAGTGGCCCCTCCCAAGATCTAGATACTTTCTCTGCACACCCCTAGTTCCCAGCATGCCCCTAGCGCTTTCTCGCCCCTTAGTCTTTGCTTATGCTGTTCTTGTTGGCAGGACTGCCTTTCTCTGGCTTCTACCCATCCTTGGAGACCAATTCAATTACTACCTCTAGGTTTTCCTGATAGCATTCATTCATTCCTTCAACAAGTGTTTCTTGAGTGCCTACTGTGTGCCAGGCACTCTCCCAGGTGTTGGAGTGCCCACAGTAAACAAAGCAGGCATAATCCGTGTCCTCACAGAGTTTATATTCTGGCAGTCAGCACTCCTCTCCCTGACCCCTTCCCCAAGACAAAATCAATCCCACCCATGGCACATGTCTCTGTTACAGCAGTTACTGTATGTACTTCAGGGAACTGCGGTCTTGGTCCTCTCAGTCTCCCCAGTGACTGACACCACGCCAAGCACTAGAGGCAGCCGCTTGTTTCTTTATAAGAGGAACTCAAGGGTAGTAAATCTGGAAGGAAGAGAGAGGACTTACCTGAACACCAAACTTGCACAGCATGCATGGT
The DNA here is from genome assembly GCF_024166365.1 of Elephas maximus indicus. Lineage (NCBI taxonomy): Eukaryota > Metazoa > Chordata > Mammalia > Proboscidea > Elephantidae > Elephas > Elephas maximus. The sequence continues at coordinate 49,960,870 of NC_064830.1, forward strand.
CTTTTTACCTAGGTTGGTGAGTAGTTGGGGGATCATTAATGCAATCTAGGGAATTTGTCTTAAAACTGTGTTGGCCCGGCAGGCACGCTGCCTTCACTTAGAGTGTGTGTTTATGTGGGATGGTTTGGGGAGAAATGGAAATGGGGAAGGACCGAAGTTCTCCTAATGTGATTCCTTAGAATCACCACCAACTGTTTGGCACACACACACACACACACACACAAAACCAGTGCTGTAGAGTCGATTCCGACTCATAGCAACCCTACAGGACAGAGTAGAACTGCCCCACAGAGTTTCCAAAGAGCACCTGGTGGATTCAAACTGCTGACCCTTTGGTTAGCAGCTGTAGCATTTAACCATTACACCACCAGGGTTTCCTGGCACATAATAGGTGCTAAATGCTTGTTGGTAGAATTGTTGAAAGAGCAGCAAGGTGGGCCCTGCTATCTGATCCCAAGGCTGGGCACCATATAGGTGTGAAGTACACCAGGAACTCCAGCAAGCTAGTGTTAGCTCAGGTTACAGAGCTGGCAGAGGCTGTCAGAGGGAGCTGCTCCCTGGCGCATAGCTCACAGTGGGTGTGAAACCAGCAGGGATGCAGTTGGCCCTGGAGAAAGCTAATTGGCATCCTGTATACTTGAAAAGAAAACTGAAAGTGCTTTTCTTCACAAGTAACTATTTTAAGTGTTTTCCTCTTTTTCATAACCCCATAGGTACCATGGAACGTCTCTGGTTTAGACTTATGGGTGACACAGGGAGAGGGGGGCAGGATGAAGGGAGTTTGGATTGTCCTGTGCTCTGTGCTCTTTGTCTAATTCAAGGAAGGCATCAGCCCACCCCAGGGAGCACTCTGCTATACGATACACTTCCTGGTGATAGTAACTTCTCCTTTCTGGCTGTTAAAGTGCATTCCTGTGTGTATGTGGAAAGAGAGCGAAAGCACGCTAGAGCCAGAGCTAGGGCGGGAGAGTATTTCCTTAATTGGACATAAGAGCCTTGAACCGGTTCCAGTTTTAGCGTTTTCTTTTAGGGCCTGGATCCTAAAGATTCCATAGAGTTTTCTTGTTCAGAAAAATCCCTTTGGTTCAAAGGCCCCTGGATAGATATAAAGCAAAAACCAGGGCTAAATCTCTTTGATATTTAGGAATGAAGAGTTCACAGGCTTCCAGATCCCAGGGTTCTGGATAGAAAGAGAAAGGACGCTCCTCTTGAGATGGCACATGGTAAGAGGGTCTGCAGAGTCCTGAAGATGAGGATGTAAAGCATTTTTCTCTTTAAGCATCTACAGAAGCAATTTCTCCCAGCCTTACGAGTGCCCTGGGAGCTAAAAAAAAAAAGGCTCCTATTGCCTGCTTCTATTGAGAAATCTAAGAACCAGAGAGGTCAATCAAGTTGCCTAAGACTTAGAGCAAAGCTAAGTTGAAAACTAAAGGATTTTGTCTGGTGGGTTTGGATTGCGTTTTGTCGTTTACTGATAGTTCCAGTGTGGCTGGAGTGAGAAGGCCTGCTTGCTCTCGCAGGGCCCATTCATTCATTGTGTGTTCAGTACCAAGCTGGGCACTTGATGGGAGGCTCAGAAGACTAGGGGAACTCTAGGGTGAGAGAGGAGGTGCTCGGAACACTGGGACCACAGCAACGCTCATCAGGCAGAGCTTTGCCACTTGCCTGACCTCTGCCTGAAAGAAACTCCAGTCAAGGAGCTCAGTGAGGCAAATGAGGCAGTCTGTGGTTGAAACATGGGGGCAGTGATGGTTCAGTGGTAGAATTCTCACCTTCCACATAAGGAGACTGGGTTTGATTGCCAGCCAATGCATCTCATGCGCAGCCATCATCCATCTGTCATTGGAGGTTTTCATGTCACTGTGATGCTGATCAGGCTTCAGCTGAGGTTCCAGATGAAGATGGACTAGGAGGAAAGGCCTGGTGATCTGCTTCTGAAAATCACCCAGTGAAAATCCTATGGATCACAATGGTCTGATCCCCAACCAATCATGAGGGTGGCCTGGGTTTCATTTGGTTGTGTGACGGCAGCTAACAACAACAACAAAAATCTTCAAAACTTGGTACTTGACACGCAATGAATGAATGGGTCCTGACAGTGTAAGCGTGCCTTCCCACTCTGGCTGCTACAGAACCCAACTCATCAGATCATGGGGATGGTGCAGGAGCGGTCAGGGTTTTGTTCCCTCGTGCAGGGGGTTGCCATGAGTCACCAATTTGATGGCAGGCAGTAAAGGGTTTAGTAAAAACAATGAGGTTGAAAATGAATACAGAACTGAAGGCCCTGCTAGCAGCTAGGCTTAACCCCCTCTCTCCCCAACACACCTTAAAAACAAGCCCTGTGTCTGCTCAGTGCTTTCCAAGTTACAATGTTTTCATCACATTATCTCATTTCATCTTCACATCAGCCCACACACATTCTTGCCTTTCAAATTTCTTATGTACTCAAATGAGTTTTACTGAAAAATTGGCTAGAAACTCCCCTTCTCCCACTCACTTTTTTTTTTTTTTTTTTAAACCCCAAGCCTTTGACTAATATCCTTTAAGAAGCTCTCAGATCGGATTGCCAGGGTGGGGAATTTGTTTCTTCTGCCTACCCTGCCCACTGGATAGACACCAGGATTCCTGGTCTTTACTGCAGGAACCAACACTTTTGTATTCAGTTTATAGTTTAGCCATTAAAACAAACAGACAAAACCACAGAGGTTACGGTAAATGTACTATTGTGGGGAAAACATAGACTTCGGAGCCAGTAAGCCCCAGAGTCAGATTTTGGTTCAGCAATTTAAGAACCATGTGGCCATGGCCAAGTTGCTTAACTTCTCAGAGCCTCTATTTCTTCGTTTGTAAAATGGGGGCAATAATACCTATGTCTTTAGGTTGTTGTGAGAAATAAATAGATACAAGTATACTTCAACAAATGTTGCCCTTTCCCTTGCCTATCTTTCTTCCCTAAGGTCAAACAGCTACTTCACTGAGGTTCCTTATTGCTAACCAAGAAGTCCTCCACTACTAACTTAAAGGTTCGCAATTTGAGCCCACCCAGAGACACCTCAGAAGAAAGGCCTGGTGATTTGTTTCTGAAAGGTCACAACCACAAAAACCCTATGGAGCACAGTTCTGCTCTGTGCACATGGAATCGCCATGAATTCAAATCGCCTCAAGGGCAACTTTTTTTTAAAATACTAACCAAAGTACCAGCTTCATGGCAACCCAGGCAAATTAAATGTAATACTTTTTTTTTTTTTAACAAGCAAAAGGAGAGGTAGAATGTTGGGAATATGTTGCTAAATGAATTTAGATGTAGACTTTTTTTACTAGATGAATAATTAGACACATATCCCTTGTACCGTGGCATGCTTGTGACCATGGTTAACTCTAACAGGACCTTAAGTTCATTATCTCTTTTTAAAAAGTTATTTTAGGTGGGAGAGAGAAGGAGCTTGAAAATTGGACATACCTAATGTTGGAAAGGAAGACAGTGGTTTTGGGAATGTTGGAAAGGAAGACAACTCTAATTACACTATTAAATTCCAGGATTTTTATCAAAGCAGGATCATAAATCAGCCCCTTAATTCCTGGGGACAAAGGTGAGAGAAGGGGGGGAGTGCAGAAGGCTCTGACTGGGTGTTTACTGCTCTGCACATAGTAGGTGGTCAATAAAAGCTGGTGATAGATTGAGGCTGTTTAGAGAGTCCAGGTCTAGTTTGACCTTTGCTGCTAACTTCTTGGCAAATGTGGTGCAAGACATCGTGTTGGAGGGAAAAGAACATTTGACTAGGCACTGAAGGCCTGTGTTCAAGTTCCATCTACACCACTTAACAGTCTGGCAGCCCTGGATGTGACACTTAATCTCTTAAGAGTCTTCTCACCTGTGAAATGAGGAGACTGAACTAGGTGATTTAGAAGGTCCTTTTCAGCTCTTGAGGTTCTGGGACTCTAAGTAACTTCATTCGCTTATGTTTACATTTCATTTACAGGGATAGAAACCTGTCTTACAGGGCATTGGTAAGAAACGGTCAGTCTGCATGTTGAAATGCCCTGCATCTCTAGAGAAAGGAAGAAAACGCAGTGGCCCAAAGCAGTGTAGCAGAGTGGAACATTCTGCTACAGAGCGGACTGGTGAGTCTGTCTCCAAGCTCTCGAGTTCCAGCCACTTAGTAGCTTTGTGATATATGTCAAGTTCCCTGATGTGTTTCAGTCTCAGTTTGCATATCTTTAAACTGGGGACTGTAAGTTGTGAAAATGCTTTGAAAATCTGCAATACACTATATAAACAAAGTATTATTGAGAAATGGCATGCAAATAATTTACTTGTTACAGTTTTATCTAAGTTTTGTACCATGTTTCCTAGTATTTTCAAATGAATGGTTGTATCACCTTAGTCCCAGAGGAGAGATTCACTTTCCACTCCAATTTACGGACAGAGGTGATGTTAAGTCACAACGGGCATTACTAAAAAGCCTACCAAAGCTACCGCCCAGTCAGCCTCGCAGCTTTTGAGGGCCTCAAACCTGGGTCTCCCAAGTGGAAGGTGAGACTTCTATCACTGAACCACCACTACTCTCCACCATAGACATCAAGTAGTTACCCCAATGTTCCACAGTCTAGGGATTTTTTTTTCCAGAGACCAGACACCAGCTGGTGGAAGCTTTAATTCTCCAAAAGATAGCATCTTGCCGCTTCGGGTGTGTATGTCAGGAGTAGGGAGGCTATGGAGTTAGTTTTCTGAGAGTTTTGAAAGTTCCAATATTCCAAGGCAATAATAACAAACGTGTAAAGTGTTGGAATGCAGAACCTGAGATGGCCTTTCATCCTCCCACCTGCCAGGGATTGCTACTCTGGGGAGAAATGGCCTTGCTCACCCAGGGCCTTCTTAGCTCGAAGTTCAAAGTAAGATCCCAGCCTGTAAACCGGATCTCCCAGCCTCAGCTTCCTCTTTGGCTACATGCATGGCAACATGCCATACCCAGTTGGTGACTGAAAAGTCTCCCCATTCTATGCAGAGGGCACAAACAGCCCCCACTGTTAGCTGTGACCCCACACCCAGGGCATCTCCCATCAGCTCCTACGAATAAAGCATTGCCCTCTGCCAGGCCACCACCACCACCAGAGGAGCAGAATGGAGTTGGGGCTATGCAGCAGAAATCAACTTCTGGTTTATCTTGTGGGGGCTGGGGAGACGATCTGGAATTTGTCTATAGAAGGAGCTTAGGGGTGCTGATCTGTTTGGAATGGGCAGCTAGGGGGCTTGTCTTGGAGCTGCATTTCATAAGGTGCACACTGTTTTTTAAGATGTATATGTGCATGGTTAAAAATAGCAAAGTTGTTTCAAATTTAATTATTCTTACAAATTCTTATAGATCATTTTTATTTGGGTTGATTTGGGGATGAAAGTTATGAGTTTTAAGGGTCAGCCCCCTCATGGCCCTGCCACTGTTAACCCTCACCATTAATCTCATCAACTTTTTATGATTTCCACTTTTTAAGCACACATATCCATTGATTCAATACATCCATTGCCTTTCTTCCAAAGAACTGACTGACTTTAGAGCAGGTTAATTTTGTTTAGTTTTTGATAGTCCCCTCCTTCCCCCATCCACTACACACACACGTCAGAGTTATAAAGTCATTTTACAGGAGAAATTGAAGGAGAGGCGTGAAGCGACGCGCTCCAGCCACAGAGGGGCAGCGCTGGGTACCGAGTCAGGCTTCCTTCCAGGCTCTGGCGGCTCGCAGCCTAATTGCCCGGACAGACTTACGGAGCTAAAATTCCTGGGCAGTGTGGGGGTTCAGCTGAATTGCCAGCTCTTTGTTTCTTCTGTCATAGGTCGACTCCTTGGGACGGATCTGAGAACCAAGGCTGGTGGCGTGTGCTCGCGCGCTGCCGACCCGCACCCCCTCACGCCTCTGCCAGCCCTGTGTGCACGTATGTGTCCAGTGAAAAAACCCTAGTACGACACTACATCCTTTCTCCCACAAATAAAGCCCTCCAAGGATGATCTCATGGCTGCAGACTAGCCCCTCGCAAGCCAACTCGACTCCCGCGGGCGCTCGGTTCTCCAGCTCCGCGTCTCCCCCTTCTCACCGCTTATTTTTCAGCCGTGCTCTCGCTTCTGCGCAGCTTGCTCTAGGTGATGGTTCCAGGGAGAGGCCTAGTTTGGGGAAGGAGTGCTGAAGAGGAGTCCCGAGGTTTGGGCTGAGTAGCGGGGTACCGAGGAGAACGCTGACGCCAGGGAGCCAGGTCACGTCCTAGCGGGTCCCAGCTTCCTCCCCACGCCCACCTCCTCAGCCCGGGAGTCCCCGGGGGCGTGCGCAGGGAGGGGGTGTGCAGACGCGGGCGTGTCTGTGAGCTGGAAGCGGCTTTGACATTGAACACTAGCTCCGGTGTGTGCGTGTGTGTGCGTGCGTGTGTACACGCGCGTATCTGCGTGTGTGAGAGTCGTGGGGAGGGGGCCGGGCTAGAAGCTGCAGCAAACCACAGCCCTTCTGGGTGCAGCGCAGAGCGCGCTCCCGAACCGCCACCCGCACGGGCTGTGAGCTCTGAAGCCATTCATGATTTTGGTGACGTTATTCCAGAAGTGGGCGAGGGAAGGCGGGGCTTCCAGGGGCCAAGCCCCGCCTCCACCACTATAAATACTGCTTCGCCGGCTCTTTGTGGGGCCGGGAGCTCGGTGGAGAGTTGTGTTCTGTGTCTGCTCTGCAGACGCCGCTGGCTGTGGGGTTGTCGCGTGAAGGCGGACTGGCGAACGTCCAGTGCCCGCACTCGGCCGCCTGCCTACCTCCCTGTCTGCCGTGCGTCTTTCTGCGCCCGTGTCATCCTTGCTTGGGACGCGGTGACCGTTTTTAAATCACAAAGGCGTGGGTCAGCCTCCCCTAGGACTTCATGTCTGTATATTTCCCCATTCACTGGTGAGTATCCTGCGCCCTTGGTGGATGTCCGTCTCGCGGCCGTGGGTGCCTGTCCCGGCGGGCGCCTACTCGAGCCGGCTCAGGGTGCGAGCGAAGCCGGCGGCGCCGACGCCCAACGCTAACCCGCAGCCCGAGCTGGTGCAGGAGTCAATGTCAAGGTTGCAACGGTGGGGGTGGGGGAAGTGGTGCTAAGAACATCCAGACAAAGGAAGTGAACTTGGAGCCCTCACCCGAGTGACGGCCGGAGGATGTGAATGTGGGGTGGGAGGGTGGATGGAGAACCAGAGGTCACGCCGGAAGCCCCGCCGTTAAGTCCCCTAATGCGGAGGGCTGCCAGAGGCGCGCGCCCTGCCTGCTTTGGGGGCCCTTGCTCTCCCCCGGCCCCTCCCCTTTTTCTTTTTGTTTGCAAGCAAGTCTCGACGTCCAGGCCGGTGGAGCTGGTGCAGCAGCGCCGTTTGCAGAGCTTCAGGGGGTGGGGAAAGAAGCGATCTCACACATAAAGCCACTAGCGGCAGGGTACACGCTGCCCTCTTTCGACCCCTTCCCTCTCCATAGTCCTAAAAAAAAAAAAAAAATCGAGTCGTCTTTGCAGGGGGCCTAAAGAGAAGTCGCCCTCGCAGTGCCGGGCTGGAAGGAGCCTGGGCCGGGCGGGGGGCGGCGGAGGCTTGTATCCCGCCTGGGGATCCGGACCGAGAGCGATGCGCCGCGGGCGCGGCTCTAGACGCGGAGCAAGGCCCCCGCGCCGGGGAAAAGAAGGAGCGGCCCGGGGCGAGCGCTGGCAGCCCCGGAGCGCGCTTCCAGGTGAGGGGGTGGACAACCCAGCCCCGGCGGGAGAGGCAGGCGCCGAGCGAGAGGCAAGCATCCGCGCGATCTTGCTCAGGCCCGCAACCGGGAAGTTCACTGTTTCTCACCTCAGCTCTTCGGGTCCGCACCACAGCCCGAAGCGAGGAGACAGCGCCCTTACACCAGGCGAGGAGCCTGGCGAGCGCCCCGTGGTGGCTCCTCTGGCCCATTTCTTTGGGAGCCGAAGGTAGATTTTGCATGACTCGGGAAGAAACTCCCGTTCCCGCCACCCCTGTGGTGTGTGAGAGGCCAGATGACCTGTGGGTGAGGTTTTGAAGACTGCTGGAGGTGTCTATGCCCCTGGCCACTCAAAGTCGGCCAAGGGTAGACAGATGCCCATCAGTGTATTATCCCCTGAGAAATTGAGGGTTAGGATTATTTTATAGCTGATTAATACTTCCTAGTTGTAACTTCCCCCCCCCCCCAGGTATTAACTATTATACATAATGGTGAGGTAAGCATCATCAGCATCATAGTAACAGAGGAACAGGACACCTGTGGCTCAGAGAGGTTCTATGACTTGTTCAAGATAACACAGTCGTTAGTGGCAGAGCCTAGACTAGAACACATTGCTTGTTTCCAGTCCAGTGACATTTCTACTCTATGTAGTAACAAAATGAAGAGGAGTCTGGTGCACCTGTTTCCCTCTAAAGCCTGGTCCTCATTTTTTTTTTTTTAATTCATGTGTAAAGGTATGATGGTGGAAATACTAGGTGTTGTGTAGAGGGTCCGTGGACTTTGGTGTGTACTATTTGGTATTATGCGTACAGGACCCTGTGTGGGCTCATGGCTTGTGTAAGGATGTGGGAGGATAATGGAACGTTTGTATCCTGCTTATAGAATACAAAGCACTTTCACATGTCAGCCATTGGTGGACCAGCTTGGCCCCTCTGGAAATTTCCTTTGCAATCGGAGCCCTGGTATCCCTAAGGGTTTTAATCCAGGGGATGTTTCTCAAGCTGTGAGTTTGCAGCTGCTGTAGCTGGAGCTGGAGAATGGGGTTGGATGGCACATGTGAAGCCTGCAGAGGTGACCCTTTGGGTTTAAGTGGGACATTTTTGCAAAGAAGAGCACCAGAGAAATAGGGAAAAATGTAGGAGGACAGCGTGATTGGACTTGATTCCCTGAGGTTGACCTGTTACTGTTATTATATAATAATAATATGTGTGTTATTATTTGATAATAATATGCAGTTCGTCTTTGGACAAAATTCATGTGAGGATAATTTTTTTTTTTTTATCTTTTATCCAGGAGGGATACAGGGAGACTTGGTTGAATTGGTTTCAATTTAGACAGATGGATTCAGCTACTTACTTTTTTTTTTTTCTAGTTCTGTCATTTATAAAGAAAATCCGGAGTTGCTTCTGTGCTTCTAGAAACAGAAGCAGTGGGTTCTAATCTGATGGATAAATAGGAGAGGAGAGGAGCAGAGGTTTGCTAGAGAGATTTTCAGACAATGGCCTTTGTTGGTTGAGGTTGAAAACCCGGACCTGTGGGCTTATGAGGCACTTTTTCAGGTTATGAGCTTGTTTTTCTGTGAGTTCTGTTTTGAACACTTCTCATCCTGTCTCCAGACAGTCCCCTGATCTAACAACAACGGATGTACTGAGAGTGGGAACGTGAAATTGCGTGTCTTTGTTGACATTTGGTCTGGGTTTCTTGGCAGCCCTGACTATCTGAGATCTGCTGAAATGACTGAGGTGATGATGAACACCCCATCCATGGAGGAGATTGGACTCAACCCCCGAAAGGGTGGCCTTTCCTATCAGGTGAGTTATGTTCTGAGTCCCCTCTGGCTCTTTAGAGGAGGTAGCTTTTGCTTGGGCTGGAGGCAGCAAAAATCCCATGCCACTTGTAAGAACTTTGTGACCTCAGGAAAGTCCCCTAATGCCAGTAAGCCTCAGTTTCCTCCTCTCTAAAATGAGGACAACAATAGTGTGTACCTCATGAGGCTGTGGTGAAGATTCAACATGATGAGATAAGTGCAAGGCATTCGTAGTGCCTGGGACACAGTAAATGTTCAACAAACATTAGCCTTTGTTGTTAACTAGCCATCCTGGCTGCTGTAAACTCTTCCATTCACGGTGGCAAAGAAGGAAATGATTTATGCAGTTAGTTCAGATCAGAGCTTCCCTTCCTAGCTATGCCTTGGGCAGTAAAAACATTGCTGTGAGGGGCAGCTTATGGGGAAGTTTGGTCTGTTAGGGAAATGGATGTGTCAAATGCTGCTTTCTTCTTCAGGTTAACAGTTGACAAACTGATACAGAGTTAATGTTCAAACTGCGTAGAGTTGAAGAGATGTGCCCCCAGCAGGGATGATAGTAGGCAATTACTGGAATCTAGTTAGAGATTATCCTGTCTGATGGGTGCAAAATGCATAATAACCAAAAAAAGCTACTTGTGGATTCAGTAACAACTTTGGATTCTATCCCAGTGTTCTTGCTACCTCTCCATGCTACTTTTCCACACCCCTGCTGGCCTATAGAGCAACTTAAGCTCTCTCTGGTACAGTGAACTGCGATTGAATTTGCTAGGAGAGTTTCTAGGTTATTATTAAATCTGGGAGAGTGTAGTGTTTTAGTAGAGAGATTGTGTAGGGTGGCTGGGTCCTGTGAAGACGAATAGCAGTGTGGTGGGTCCATTCACCAGACATTAATTGAACAACTACTGTGTGCAGGCACGTTGCAGGTGTTACCTCATGACCATAGCTCTGAGGTGGAAATTCCTGCCCCATTGCACACGTTAAGGTACAGGCTCAGGCTGAGTAGGCGACTTGGGTCTCCTTAACTCCAAAGCCTTGCTCTTTTGGTGTATCACAGGTCTGTACCTTGGGGCTGCTCTGGCTAGGCATTCCTTAGAACAATTTCAGGGGCATTTATTTTGTAAAGAAAAAAACAGGTAGAAAGCCTGGTGGGTAGAGTGAGGTGCGATGGAGGGATGCTGATCAAAGAGCAGAGATGAAAGTCAGGTATGGTAACATAAACTTGGTAGGGCAGGCAGACTCACCCTCAGACTCTTGGGAGGCTCAAGAAGGCCCTTTGTTTCGTGTCAATATAGATGGGTCCATTTTGCTTGTTGGAAGTAGTATTCAGTTCGCCTGAGGGGGATCTGAGGGTAGAGGAGAATCTCTTTCCTGGGTTGGTTTTATACCCTCAACCCCCAGAGTGGGTTTGAGGAAGATGACGAAGGGCCCCACAGCTGGTGGGAGGCGTAGAAGTTTCCTGGCCCACCGGCTGCAGTGTTTTTGGATACCAGTTTCCAAGGCACTGAGTCAGACTGAATCTTTTTGTGGTCACAGGTGAGGTTTTCTTTCAGTTCTGGGTTTAGATTTCCATCACAGAACCTTTCCAAACACAGTCATTGGCATGTCTTATGTGTGTGTTTTTTGTGTCCTCCTTTTAAACCTGCCCTAGGATAAAGGCCCAGGCCCTATCTGACAGATTTCTTTTCCTCTTGAGTCCTTCAGGCCATTCTGCTAGGTCTGAGGGTTAGGGCAGGTTACAAGGCAGGAAAGGGCTGAACCTGGGTGAGGAAGGCTGACCTGAGGCGGAATGGCTAGAGGAAACTAAAACCACCTCCGGGCTCCTGAGATGTCTCGAAGCTGCCTTAAAAAAACAAACCAAACCAAACCCGTTGCCGTTGAATAGGGTCCGACTCATAGCGACCCTATAGAACAGAGTAGTCCTGCCGCATAGAGTTTCCAAGGAGCGCCTGGTGGATTTGAACTGCCGACCTTTTGCTAGCAGCCGTAGCACTTAACCACTATGCCACCAGGAGCTGCCTTAGGGAAAAAAAAAATAATAATAAAATAACAATGAAAAACCCACTGCTGCCGAGTTGATTCCAACTCATAGGAACCATATAGGACAGAGTAGAATTGCCCCATAGGGTTTCCAAGGCTGAAAATCTTTGTGGAAGCAGACTGCCACATCTTTCTCCCACAAAGCAGAGAGGGCATTTGAACCACCGGTCTTTCAGTTAGCAGCCGAGTGCTTTAACCACTGCTTCACCAGGGTTCCTGCCTGAGGGAAGAACCCTCAGATTATCCTTTGTGGTGCTAGACTGTAGTCCTTTGCAGTTCTCACATCTCAGGAAATCTATCCCTGCTACCTGGGCAGGGGTTACTTCCTAGTTCTAAAATATCTTACTGAGAACTTCGAAGGACTCTTGTCAGATGATTTAAGAAAGATTTCCTGCTTGTCTGATGAAGAGAAAGGGAGAGGTTATAATATTTAACCAAGGAACATTTATCGGGCACTTGCTGTGTGCACAGTGCTTTGCTGGGTGCTGCAAAGCAAGTCCAGGGCTGCGGTGGGAAACCAGTGTGTATATAAACAACGGAAACCCAAGGTAGTCAGCTAGAGCGATACTGAAGCCACAGTCAGTCCAGGTATGGGATAGCAGCAGTGATGACATCTGACTGTTGGAATTTGAGAAGGCTTGGAAGAGGGAGGTTAGACTGGGCTGGGCCTTGAAAGAAAATTAGGCCTTTGAGAGGGTGCCTCCCTCTCATGTCTAATTCTTACACCTTCAGATACTCTTTATCGCCTCCTGTTTATGCCAGATACAGGGCCCTGCATGGAACTGTCTGGTAGTTGTATGACTGACGTTCTCTGGACACACTCAAAGTGAGTGCCATCCAGTTAAACAGAGTCCCACCAGAGCTGTTGGGATTGTCTGGGACTGGCACTGGGCTGCAGCCCACCTGCCCTACATGCTTGGGCTCCAGCTCAGAGCTGGGGGCGGGGGATTGCCAGCTCTGTTCTTGGCATTCCTTCTGAGGATAATAATAGTAGGTGGCTTTTACTGAGACCTGCTTCTCCAAGGAACTGGAAATGGGAAGGAGACATCCATCTCAACTTGGCAGATGAAACAGAATCTCAAGCTTGTAATTTGACCTTGAAACAAGGTCATAAAATAAATAGGTATGTTGGGCTTTGTCAATTATCCCCCACCTTGCAGATCTACCAAGAATAAAGTACCCCAGATTTCTCTGCACCAGATGTGACCTCTTTCTTCTTTCAACACCTGTATCATTTTGTACTTTCAAGTGACACTACATTGGGCTTGGAGGATACCAGTCCTATTTACCTTCTACCCACTGAGATCTGTGAGGCCAGGGGATGATCTAATCTCTGCACCCATCAGTCATTGCCCTCCCCTACCCCGCACCCTCCCAATGTGCCTGCGAGCTCAGTGACCTCACAGATCAGGTCCTAAGTTGCTTTAGAATCTTCGAAGGCCTCTTCAGGCTTGTGCCTATAAAGGTTTCAGATAGATGCCTTTTTTACCTCCAGAAAGACTCAGGGAAGCATTATTGTCCTTGGGAAGTTAGTGCCATTTTGTACATATGAAAATCGGCAGAGCCAGTGCCTTGCTGTGTCTTAACGTTAGTTTAGAGAGTAAATTCAGTCAGTGAAATCCCTGTCTGTACATTCACTTGGCATGAATGACTACATCTGGCAGGGTGGGCGAGTAAACTGTTACTAGAAAGTCTGAATGTTTTGCGAGCTGGCTGTGGGAGGCCGCCAGCTTGCCAGTGAACGGGAGGGTCTCCATGAAGATGTTTGTGTCCTTGATGGCTGTGGCTCCCTCATCGCACTGCGTCTGTGGGCCTTGGGCTGTCTGGCCATTGTGACAAGAATAGCTACTGCCTACTGGCATCCTCCTTTCCCTAATTCAGTGAAGCGGGTCAGCTGCTGCCTTGTGGAGCCTGCTCCCTTGTTGGCTGAGGGACTCTAAGAAGCTGGTATTGTGGAGTGCGTTTCTGACTGCCTCTCCTTTGTGCTGTGTCCAAGTTGGCTGAGCTCTGTATGAACAGGGGTCCTGGGCCTTTGCCTGTGGGCACTTATACTGCCACAGTCAGGGGTGGAGTAACCAGTAAGCATGGTATGCGAAGGCTTACATTAAGAAAGGTACACATGGGCTTAACTGTGCTTACTTACTATAGTGCAAAATTTCACCTGGTTACATGTTGAAAACCAGGTGATATTGTACACTACAGATTAGTAAGTAAGCACAATTAAGCCTGTGGGTACTTTGCTTATTGGGTAATCCATCCCTGGCCACAACCCAAAGCACACTGGGATTCTGGGCTGGATCCCTAACTCCCCCAGCACAGCACACGGAGGATTCTACAGCATTATTGTCCTTGCTAAAGTTTAGATATATAGGTGCTTCCTTGGTTTTCCTTTAAAACTATCTCTTCTAAAGCCCCTGGACCCTGCCTGATAGCTTTATCCTCTTCTAGGTTCTTTAAGTTTCGCTCACATCACCACATGTGTTCCTGACTGGCTGCCATTTGAATTTCTTCTGCCATTATTCTGGGTCATGTACTCCTGCTGTCTAGTGTTCATCCATCAGGCAGGCAAGCCTCGGACTCTCCTTCTCAGGGAAGCTAAAGGAGGGTGCTTAGACAGCGGAAGGAGCATTTCTTCACTCCCCACAGTGCTCCTGTTCCTCATGCTTTCTCTTTGATCTGTAGAACTAAGAGCGTCCTGCATCTTCCTCCTCATTTCCCGAGACAGGAAGGCGTGATATGGTAGTGCTTTGTATTGTGGAGAGGTGGGACAGTGTTGGGTTCACCTTTTCTTGTCACAGCCCTGTCGTTTGCTTCTTGTAGTTTGAGTGCCTCTGTGTTAAGGAGCAGTTTAAAGGACTAATTCTGGCTGAGAACTCACCTCTCACTGGATGGGACCTCTTGTCTCTTCTTTCTGAGAGGTCCGACAATAGCCAACTCCTTCCTCTCCCCCTCCTCACTCTTTATCAGCAATAGCAATGCCTCCCTCGGAGAACAACTGCAGCCTAATCACTAGTCAGGCTGCAGTTCAGAGACGCTCGCTTTCTCTTCCCTCACGTCTGTGCTGAGTGTCTGGATGAAGAAGTCCTGAGCCAGCTTTGACGATGCCGTTTCCACCTGTATAAGATATGGGCATTGAAATAAGTGATGGGTTAAGCTTCCTTCCGGAAAGCCCTCAGAAAGGTTCCTGCTCAGTGTCCCTTCCCGCCCACACCAGCCCTTGCTCAGAAGGCCATTCTGGGCATAGCTTCTCAACTAAGTGGGTCTTAATGGTGTGGCAGCACCTCCTCGCTCCCCTTGTCTCGTTGACTCCCCCCAGCCGTCATACCCTACATACTCTTGAGTGTTTTGGAGGCCTTCAGAGTGGCCACACAGAGAAGTCCCGTGGTCACCAGCAGCCTTTAAAAAAGCTCCTGAGGTCCCTGGAGAGACATAAAGCTAAAATTCCAGCAGTGGGCACGAATGTTACTGGAATTGCAGCAAGTTTTCTTTCTCCTGTCCCTTCCCCCTTCATCCTCTCCCTCCTTGGTAGAAGTCACAATAAGGTGATATAAACAGGCAGTTAGGGCCACATGCTTCAGAGGAACAAGGAGCCATTTCTTTGGCAGCTTTAGGGCTGCATCTGCACATACTGCCTCTTTCTGAGTTTGGACCCACCTTGTTCAGACCAAGACTACCTTGTGTGAGGTACTCAGCATCTTCCTTCCTATGCTCAAGGCCTTAACACAAATGTCGCATTCATGGTTTTGTAAAGCCCCTGGGTAGGAGCCTGCAGAGGGCTGGGATTATTCCCAGGGGGATTTCCCGCTCCCCCACCCCCCACACACACCTGATGGTCACAGCAGTGAGTTTGTAGCTCAGCCAGGGAGAGAACAAGCTTTCTTCACTTTCCCAGCCAGTGTGTTGCGCACTAGATCCATATAGCCCAGCCTTCCCTCAAAGGGCCTGTGTTGGGCCTGATGCCTCTCAAAGTGGTTGTGGTGTGTTCCTTACTCCCCAGAGCCAGCCACTGTGTCTTAGACAGCTCTTTGTCCCTACAATGCCAGGCACAGTATCCTACAAATAAGTTGCTTAATGAGCATGGGATGATTGATTGGGCCCTCCCTTTCCTGCTTGGAGAATTATCCTTCTACCTTGGCAGTCCCATGGCATAGTTTTTTTTGTTTTTTTTTAATAATGTAATCAGCATTTTCTCTAAGTCAACTCAGTCTCCCAAACTGGATAGAGGAGAGGATTGCTCTGTTAGGGAAAGGGATGAGTTTGGGTGGAGAATGTTGTGACTGTAGCCAAGAGCTATTCCTGGGTGTCTGGGGAATATCCTGAAATGCTCTTTCAGGCCTGAGTCCGGAAATAATCCTCAGAGGATATGAAGGCAGGCTCATTCTCCTCAGAGGATATGAAAACAGGCTCATTCAGATCAGCTCAGGGTTGCCAGGACTTTTCTCCTTTCTAGGCTAACAGCTGCCGCACTGCCTCCGTCTGGCTGTCACCTCACCACCTGGCCTTCCCTTACCCCAGCCTACCTCAGGAGGGGTTCTTTATCTGTAAATCAAGTCCTGTCTCTGCTGGTATAGACCCATCCTGAGAAAAATAAAATTTGCCAAAAGTTTCTCCAAAATGTTGTCAAGCTAGCACTTTGACCTGGAGGGGAGCTCTGGGACTCACGGCCCCTCCCCGTTGGACTTAATCGCCTTGCATTGGCGGAAGCTCATTTTAGGAAAACTACACCCAAGAGGCATCAAGCGTTTAGCTGAAGCAGCATCAGCTACTCACTTCAAGGGCAGGGATTTTATTTTTTGGAGCCAATGGGAAGGTAGATTCTGGACCTCTCACACAAAGTAGAATTGACCTGAGCAAGGAGGGCGTCCACATACCTCAGCCAAGAGCGGCTGGTCTGACCTTCCCTTAACTTGACTTAGGTGAATTCTGTTCCCAGATAGAATTAATAGTACACCTTGAATTCACCTTCTGCCTTCTCTTTGAAGAGGCTAAAGCATTTGTCCACCCTAAACTTGAAAGGAATCCTTGGCTTTCCCAAATTCTTAAATGTTTTCTCCAGACACACCCTGTATAGAAGCTCTGATTTAGTATGGGGCCATTAGCCCGAGATGTTTTGGTAGCACTGAGGTCAGCTGCTGACCTTTGTGAGCAGAGTTGAGGTGCCTGCCAAGATTCACACATGCTCACATGCACACACCCTCACAACCTACAGGGCAGACTATGGAATGTTAATAGTGGTTGTTTTAGGTTAGCGTTGTAATTATAGGCAAATTTTCTTTTTCTTTTCCTCCTTTTTTAGTAATTCCGTGTTTTCATTGATATATTCTAGTATGTATTTTATTATTGTTATGCTTTTTTCCCAAATCATAAAATTAATACAAGCCCATTAGGGAAATTTTATTCTTTAAACTTTTTGTTTTCCAGTCATTATAATTTAACCATGTATAAATTACAACCATTCACATTTTAGCATGTTTTGTGTTCTTTTCACATGCACTTTTATTTTTATGTAGCCGGAATCACATGTAGTTGTGTTCTGCATTTTTACCTATTGGCATGTAAGTCATCAGCATCACATCATTATAACTTATCTTAAAAATTCTTCAAAATCATCTTTTTTAATAACTGTACAATATTATATCATAATGGTAAAGCATGATTTATTTTACTCTTCTCCAATTGTTGGAATTTTTTAATGTTGTATACAATTTTTTCTCTTACACGGATGCCATAATTTTGTATGTAAATCTTTATACATAATTTATACTATTTCCTTAACAGAGTCTTAGGAGTAGAATTTCTGAGTAAGAACGTAGAAATGTGTGCCTTTGTGTGTGTATTATCACTAAAGAGATAATACCTATTCCTCATAGAAATTTAGGCGAATACAATACAAAGAGAAGCACAAAAAGTAAAAATAAAAGCTGCCCGTGTTCTTGCTACCAAAATATTTTGGTATGTTTGCTTCCAATATTTTCTATGCATTTATATTTAAAAACATAAAATTCAGGTCATATGTGTACTGTAGTGAATCCTTTTTTCAGTTAATGTGCTATTGTGACTTGTTCTTTTCGTTTGGTTTTCTTTATAAAATAATATTTTGTTACGCACCGTTTTTTATTGCTGGATATCTCGGCTGTGGCATATTTTGCTCTTAGAAAGAACACTGCTGTGAACAGCATTTTACATAAATCTCTGCACAGGTCTGATTGTTTCCTGGGAATAAATTCCTGGAAGTAGAATTATTGGCTCCAAGAGATTCAATATCATTAAGCTTCTTGAATATATATTACGTTGAAAACAGAAAACATAAACAAGAGAGTTTTTCAAAATAAATGCTCCCAGTATTGAAAGCTCTAGCAGTAGAAACTCAGGAATATATTTTGCTTATATTCTTTGGGTAAAATCTCTAGAGATGGGGTGATGGGGAAGCTTGGTAGATAGAGTCAGAGAACTGTTTGGTTATTAATAAACCAAACCAAATCTGTTGCCGTTGAGTCAATTCCAACTCATAGCAACCCTATAGAAAACAGTAGAACTGTCCCATAGGGTTTCCAAGGGGTGGCTGGTAGATTTGAACTGCCAACCTTTCAGTTAGCAACCTGAGCTCTTATCCACTGCTCCACCAGGGCTCCAATTTATTAATACTTATTATTATTAGTTTACTAATTATGTCTTTCAAGCAGAGATGATGGTATTTCATATGTTTAAGCAACATTTAGCCTAGCTGGTGATCACATTCTTGTCTGGTGGTGGGTATATTGACATGTGCTCTGGATTGCAAGTGTATATGGTCATCGATTGCACTACTTGTCTGCTTTACTCTGTTAATAACATTGAGCACTGTGAGACTTTGAGGAAGACCAGTGAAATCACCTGGGCCTGGAGACTCATGAAGATTGTCCGACACAGGCTCAGGCCCCTGACCCGTCTTGGTTTCCCTGGGATTCCAGGTCTGGCTCATGGAATGCTCATAGTTTAGAAATATTGCTTCCCTGGAATCAAGCATGGACTGGGCTCTTAGCAGTAGATCTAAGCATTATGGAGGCCTTGGGCCCTGTGGCAAGGGGCCTTCTACCTGACAACTCTCAATCCCTAGGCTCCAGGTATTTTATAACCAGTAAATAGTGTGGGCCAGTGTTCAAGTATGGTTCACCTACCTTGTTGGTTTACAAAGTTAATTTAAGTGTTACACAGACAGACACACTTTAAAACTGTTTATTTACTCTTATGGGTGGCAAGTAATACTAGTTTTCCATTTCTGTAGTGATAGAGTTTCATTTAAAAACAAAAGCTTTCAACAAGTGAGTATTTAAAAAAATTATGTGAGCTGTAATGCATATGTGAATGTGACAGGAATGATGAAGGTAAGGTGGTCCCTGACTTCCTGAGGTTGGCAAACACTGGCTCATGCCAGTGTGTAAAGGACAAGATGGGTTCTTTTTGGGGATGTCAGTGTTGATCCAAACCAAAAAACCAAACCCACTGCCGTCGAGTCAATCCTAACTCATAGCGACCCTACAGTGTTGATAGCATGAAGGATTTTTTTTCAAAAATTGAACATATCCTCTTAGGTGGAAGCATCCTTAAAGACCAGCTAATCCTAAATTCTGGTTACTGTTTCTTTGGTTATTTGCTTCCTCTGATATGGCAATTGAAGCATCAGGATCCTTCCTGGATCTTTTTCTTGGCATCTTAGTATTGGAGATTTCCATGCCAAATTATTTAATAATGCCTCTGTATAGATAATATTTTAACAAAGTGTTAAAACTGGAGGATAGCTACCCCTGGGGTTCACAGAAACTTTCCAAGAGGTATGACAACAGGGAGTGTTTTCAGGGAATCTGTTTCCACGTCTTCAGCTTCCTTCTGTTGCTTCTCTAAAATTGAATTTCCTAACAACAGGCTTCACCCATTTTCTGTTCCTACCTTTCCTGTCAAGATTTCCCTTCTCTCACTTTATAAGAGAAGGGCCTGCCTCTCACCTTCTCATTCTATTAAGGTGTCTTTCCCTAGCCTGTAGAAACACCAGGAGCATCAAACAAATGGACCATTCAAGATGTCTCTGTTAGGAAGCCCCGTAAGTCCCAAACATCTGCCACATTAAGAGATACCAGTCCAATAAAAATTTACCTTTGTGTTTAGCAATTATTCGAATTGTATGCTAACAACCACAATAAGTCAATCCAGAATTTTTTTTTTTTAATTAACAAGGTCTTAAGGTCACAGGAAATAAAAATTAAATATCAGTGTATTTATATGTTTTATTGCAAAGAAGAATTACAAAATACTAATAAAAACTTTCAAGCATAAAAATACATTAGGTTAAAATTCTATGGAAGAAATAGAACGGAAATATGGCTAATGAATAGGAACTGCCAACATTTTGGTTAGTGCCGATCTCTTAACCATGCCACCACCAGGGCTCCATGGTTTCAAGTAGGGAAAAGAGTAATATAAGATTTGACTTAAGAACTTGTTCATGAGTTTTTTTATGGGTAATGGTTAGTATCAAATTACTGTGATATTTATAATCCATTGAATTTATTTAAAAGAGCAGTGTAAAAGTTTTTCTTTGAACTGTTAAGACTTATGTCAGAAGTTTTAGGTGTCAATTTAAAAATGTCCAAAAGGATACAAAATTTTAAAAAATTCTTTTAGGGGGTGCATAAACAAAAAGTGTGTATACCACGGACATACAGTCTCCTTAAAATCAAAACTATAACACAAAAGCATCTCAAATTGAGAAGGCACCTTTGGGATTGTTCCCATTGCCTGGTTCAGTCTCATATCAGATATGAGAATGCACTCTACACTAGCATATGACTTGGTCGCCTAGATGGTCTTTGAACCCCAACAGCAACAGAGAGCTCAGAGCCTCTCAGCACAGCAGGACTGTGGACTAGGAAATGGGACAACTGATCTCTGATCTTGGCTTTCTACCATCTCTGTCATTTAGGCAACTCACGTCACCTCTTTGGGCCTTGATTTCCCTATCTTTAAGTGAGAGAGTTGAGTCTATCATTTCTGTTATACAACCAGGTGAAATCCTCCATCCTAAACCTACATCTGTCAACCTGGAGTTAAAAAATTTCTCTCTTTCTCACAGCAGCCTTTCAGATATTTGATGGTACCTATTGTCTCCCCCTCCCCCCAAATCTTCTCCATTGTTAAAATATGCATTGTCCTTCAGCCTTGACTTATATAGTCACCTTCCTCAGGGTGTTTGTTCTCTAGGGCAGCTGTTCTCAACCATTTTGGTCTCAATCCCTTTCACACTCCTAAAAATTATTTAGGATCCCCAAAGAGCTTTTGTTTATGTGAATTATATCTATTGATATTTACTATTTCAGAAATTAAAACTGAAAAATTTTTGATTTATATTTGCTTATTTAGAAACAACAATAATAGAACTATTGTGTTCTAACATAAATAATAAGTTTTAATAAAAAAAAGTGTATTTTCCACAACCAAAAGTTTAGTGAAAAGAGAGGCATTGTTTTACATTTTTGCAAATCTCCTTATGTCTCCTTTAATAGGAGACAGCTGCATTCTCATAGCTGTTTCTGAATTCGGTCTGTTGCAATATGTTTTGGTTGTAGTAAATGAAGAGAATCTGGCCTTAGGCAGATAAGTAGGTGGAAAAGGAAGAAATATTTTTTAATTAACTTTTTACTGTGGTAAATATCTAGGAAGCAAAACATTTGCTATTTCAGTAATCTTCACATGTACAGCTCAGCGAGCTTAAATTACATTCATCATGTTGTTCAGTCATCAGCATTAACTGTCACTTAATTTTTCCACCACCCTTAACAGAAACTCAGTGTCCCCTAAGCGTTGTGAGGAAGAAATATTATAATAGCCTTTTGGATGTTTTTCATTGATATTCCACCAAAACTTGACAAGTGGTTTCTTAAAGGTTAGTGGCAGAATGGAATCTGAAACCTTATCAGTGAACTTTTTGTACTCTTACATTAAAATTCATTAGTCTTTCTTGCACTTTTACCCATGCTTGGTTTTGTAATGTCAGAGAGTCATCATTTGGGAAAATGTAGGCTCACTGGAATTATGCAGACCTCCCAAATTTTCACATATTTCATACGATATCAAAAATTACGTTTGTTAATATTTCAACCCCTCTCATCAAAAGTCTTCAAGAAGTGGGAAGTTGTCAAATTCACAGCGGCTAAGTTTTTGTTTTTTTAATAAATGTTTTCCAAAATTCTAATATTTCCTTCAAAACTCAATTTTTATCATTGTTAACAAATATCATCAGTTGCTTTCCTTGAGTGACAGGTTCACTATGTTCCTGTTTGAGAAAACGTTTGCCAAATGACAAGTCTGCATAACCATAGTTTGTTGGTCAGTTGTTCTTTCAAGTCAAAATGACGTTCCATGGAAAAAGTGGTTAGTTCAGCTTGCAACTCACTCACGCAAGTGCTTTTCCGTGCACTTGGGTATGCAGCAGGAAGTGCTGTGCTTCCTTTGCATCTCACTGCACAGAATATTAAAACCATATGCATTTAAGTATCAAGATGCAATTAAAAAAAATTGACTGCTTCATCAAGGGCGTAAGTTATTGTTTTGTTGGGTTTTTTCGTTGTATGTGGGAGTGAAGAATACAATGACTACTAGTACAGTTTGCTGCCACAGCCTTAGTTCTTGCTCAGGTGCTAGCAGTTTTATCCACCATTGCTTTTTACACCATTAGTGAAAAAGGCAAAAAAAATCTTAGTATCATTATGAAAATATTTTGACTCCATCGACAAAAAAACCATTTTTTATCCATGGAGTCAAAATATTTTTGGGCTCAAATAAGGATCTTGGGATTTGGGCTTTGAGAGCCCCTGCTCTAGCCTGAACGGAGTATGTTCTGATCTAAGGAGAGCAGGACCATTACCTGTTGGTGGCTTCGGTGAGTATACCTCTAGGAATATGACCCTATTTGCTTCGGGATTTTAGCATCAATATTGCAGTTGTGATTGACTAAAATCTCTAAGCCTCTTTTGCAGGACCTACCATCAAGCAGGGGTTCCATTTGAAAAGAAAAAAAATGTTTTTAATTTAAAGAAAAATGGGTAATTAGCTGATGACCTCACTTTGGGACAAAGTGAGTTGGAAGTGACAGATGTCATCAAAGTGGAGACATAGTGGATGGGAAGGTGGAAGTGCAGCTGTAGATTCAGGAGTCCTCACCCTTGCGGGACAGGCAAAGCCAGGGAGCTGACTGAGCTCTCCGGGCCAAGTCTGGAGAAAGCCACCCGGGGCCTAAACCTAGGATGACACCCGAGTCCAGGAGGGCACAGAGAAAATGTGGCTCAACAGGTCAGGTGAACTTGAGCAGGACCATGAAATCAGGTGAAGAGAGTATAAAGCCCAAAGCAGGTTGACCTTTCCAGTAGTATGCTGCAGAGAGACAAGGGTGACTGAAAGCCAAGCAAAGGCCATGGGGCAGGTCTGCAAGAAAGTCTTTAGGCACTTGGAAAAGTAGTTTCAGTACAGCCATGGGTTTGGAAGCCACATGGTAGAGATTAAGAAGGAAACCCCAGACAAGGATGGGAAAGCTGAGGGACCAGACCAAACATTCAAGGGTTTTGTCTGCGAAACAAAGAATTAGGGAATGATAGGTATAGGGTCACTATGAGTCATAATCGAGTCGAAGGCAGTGGGTTTCAGTGGGTTAGGAAGCGACCATGGGGTCGTGCTAGGCTTTCTGAGAGAGAAGAAGTGTGGAAATGGGACATTTGGGTCATACCAATGGAGGAGGTTAGAGAGAGGAATCTGTCATCCCCAGAGACCTGGAGGTGAGTATCTTCTTTCAAGAGGGCAGTGATGATACAGTAGATAAGATGCTGGCATTTGAAATCATCCCGGCCGGATAAGCATACTCTCTTTTCTCACAGCCTTGGAAAACTTTGAAAAAAAATTCTCTAACATTCCAAAAGCCCCATTAGTTCACTGGGCCCAGAGTTATCAGTAACAATTAATGCTAATTAATTGGAATTTGGAACTCTTGACTTGCAGGATGGGTGTGTGTTTGAAAGATGTTTATGAAAGATGGTGTATATCCAGAGGATTTCCTTTTCTCTTAAGTTTCAAGGCTGGAGGCTTAAGCATCTTTGATCCAAAGGAAGGAGGCCCAGCAGTTGTTATAAAGCCCCAAATCTCTTCTCAAGCCTCCTACAGGATTAGAGGCACCAGAGAAGGGTGGGAGAAGGTGAGGTCGATATTCCACATCCCCAGTCCAGGGGGGATTTGAGCCAGAGTCTTAAGGATGGAATATGAGGTGACCAGCATCCAAGTGGAGATGGGAAAATATTCTTCCTTCCCTGAATTCAGATAGTAGCCCCTGTGCCCCTTTAATATAACCTCTTCTATTTTTACTAGCCACATTTCACTTTGTAAAGCCAGTAAAATGCAAATAAATAAGTTAATAAAATAGCAGGAGGCAGGTATTTCACAGAGCATACTTCTTGCCTTCACATATTGTTAGGGGGAAAAAAAGCAAGGCGCACTTTTCATTTGAATGAGTTGCTCCTCACTCCTTCAGCCCTTGGCAGAGCAGGGTGCTAGTAGAGATTTGTCCATTGTTATAAACCAACCCCTCCTAGGAAAGAATAAACACACAATGCCAATCCATTGTTGTTCTCCAGGAAAAATAAGAAATCTAGACTTTGGGAAGCTGGGAGTGGGGGCTGACTTAGTTGAGCAGGCCAGGATGGCAGGCCCCTGGAGCAGGCTGAGAGGGGGGTGCACGCTGGGAAGACCTCTGGCTGCAGGGGCTTCCACTTAGAGAGACCAGGATCTGGACCACCCAACTGTTTCCCTTCCAACCGGCCTCACATGTACCCTGGGGAAACAGAGGCACTGGGAGAGAAGGGGTGAAGTCACAACCATTTTTCCGAAGAACGTGGCCCAGAATTTGTGAGCAGCAGCCCAGGAGTGCTGCTAGCTTGCTTCTGTCCCAAGCTACAGCTGTTGACGTTCCAGTCCCTCATTCTAAATGCTCCCTGGGGTCCCAGTTTTGCCTAATAAGAACCATCATTAGGAATTTAGAGTTTACAGAGCCATCCACGAATATCTGCATTTGATTCTCTCCAAAGCCTTTTAAGATGAGGATTAGCACTATTCCCAATGAGGGAGAGGGGGCTAGAGGTGGGTGGCCCTAACATCTTTGAGAGCTGCCAGGCCCTGTGCTGTGTGCTTATGGGCAGCACTGCGTGGTAATTCCAGCAATCCTGTAAAGTAGAAATCCCTCATCTTACTCAAGGGGCAACTGAGGCTAAAAAAAAAAAAAAAAATCCGTTACTGTCAAGTCAATGCCAGCTCACGGCTCAGAGAAGTTAAACTGCCTTGACCAAGGTCATAAAGCCAACAAGAGGTAGGGGCAAGGTAAAAGCCTAATCTTGCAGATTCCTGGTCTGCCTGTGGGAGGGCCAATTCCTGTAGCAGTTTTGGGTGTGATTCTTTTACCCCTCTGGAACTAGAGAGGGGAGAAGCTTGCTGTGTGCTTTTGTACACTGGGAGCAGATCCCAGTCCGGGCCTCAGGGAGCCAGTCTGGCATTTATCTCTGGCCCTTTGCTCTCCCTCCCCTTCCTCTGATCCACCCCAGCAAAGAGGGGCAGGATGTCCAAGCTCCTGAGGCTCAGCTTGCAGAACTGGTAATTAGCCCTTTGTGTCCACTTAACCACCTTTCATCTCCTCCACCTGCTGGTGTCCACTTTCCCTATTAGCATCTCTCAGCTCTCAGCCAAGCCCTCTGCTCCCTGCGGCCAGCTCGGGTTGTTTGTCAGGGATGATGGCCAGGGATGCTCGCACACGGGGCTGGGCGGCTCCAGCCAGAGTCACTCACATTTTCCATCCAAGGTGCCAAACTCTGTCTCCTCTCCCCACCCCAGGGGCAGCCAGGTTTAGGTCACCTTGCTTAGAGGCAGGCAGTAGATAGCTAGATCTCCAAATTTGGGGCCTTTGGGGCCCTAGTATTGCCTTTCAGTTCCTCTCCGTGAGTGAAGTGAGAGCTGGCTGACAATCAGCTTTTACGCTAGAGCAAAAAGTCTGCTGACTGATTCCTCATCTCCGGATGCTCAACCTCAACCCCAGAATTCTCTGCTCTGAGGCCTCCTGTGTTGGACGGTCAACCGAACATCCTGCATTCACCTGGACAGTCCTGCTTTCATTGTCCTTATGTGGACCATCTATACCTGTGATGTCCAGTGACACCACACGTAGTTATGTAAAGTTATGGTAAATTCATATTTATTTATATTATCTATATTTTTATTAACAAAAATTAAATGAAATGTAAAAGTTTAGCCACATTTCAACTGCTCAATAGCTACATGTGGCTAGTGGCTGCTGCATTGGACAGCGTGAATGAAGAACATTTCCATCATTGCAGAAAGTTCTATTGAACAGTGCTGATCTGTATAGCCAATAATTTCAGGGTTTCGGCAGCAACCTACATCTTACAGATGTTTCTGTCACCTAGAAGGTCCTAAAGGTTTTCTTAACCTTTCAAGGGAATCCATTGGAGGTCCCGAAACATTGGAACCTGTTGGGATTAGAGGCTACTTGGCAAAGGATGCCTCTGAGGAAGTGTCCCCTGTAAAACTCACCGTTACCAAGTTCGAATGTCTACTATCCCTAAACAGTGGGACCTGGGCTGTTCTTAATTGTGTGATCTCTGACTTCATTTTGTTTGTGAAGGAGGGAACTTGGTGTCCTTTTCAGAGGCAGCCACAGTTTCACCCAGGCCATCAGCCCTGACACCTGGGTCTGAGAGCTGGCTGTGGAGTACAGTGTTGGCAGCAAGAGGGAAGGTGCAGGGCTGAGAGAATCCCAGCTAGAAAAGGATGCTTCTAGATATGCCCGTCCCTGGGGCTGAGGGTGGGAAATGCCTCTCAGAGCTTCCCCATCTTCTTTTCCGGTCCTCTCTTACTTGGAGAGGAACCTTTATTGCAGAGGGAAGGGAAAGGGTTATTGACTTGCCTCAGTCCAGAGAGAAGGGGCACTTTGGGGTAAGAAGTTTAACCAGAAGCAGTTTCTTTTTGGAACAGGGGCAGCTCTTTATTCCCTGCCGGTTCCTGCAGGCAAACAGCACTGCAGGCTGGCCTGCCACTTCAGCTCTACCTGTCATGTGCTTGGCGAGTCCAACCTGAGGCCTTTTTTCCACTGCCTTCTCCACCCTGTCAATTGCAGTTTGCAACCTCTCATTTTTCTGCTGCCTAGATGATTAAACAGCACTGAGTACTGAGTTAGATGATTAAAAAGCATGACTTAGTGGAAAAATCTTGACCTCCCTAGGGTCAGCCTCTTAAGCAGCTGTTGGAGATAAGATTGTGTTGGCAAAATACTCAACACTTAGCAAAGCTTTCTGTCTGTAAGGAAATGAGACGCTGTTTGGTTCTGGGTGCTTTTTTGTTTTTTGGAGGGAGCTGCAGTTTTCAGAAGCATAAATTGGTATAATCTGATAATAAGATAAAATCTCTGATGGAAGGGTTAGGTGAATTATTATAGTGATTTTTAAAAATACAATTAATAGGCTTTGTAGTTTTTGTTTTCGTTTTTTTAATGGTACCTGCTTTGAGCAACTCAGGGAGCAAAGTTCTCTGGCAACTAAGCAGTATCAATGCTCAGACTTCCCCAAGGACTTGAAAGACTTAATTGCGCAGCTCCTGATATAAAAGGCCTTGTTTGCAGTTTTTTTTTTGCAGTTTTTTTAATTACTGTGTTGGTATTATTGCCTCTTCCTTGGAGATTGGATACTTACTGTAGCCCTGTTGAAATTGCTCCAAAGAAGACTTTACAATTTGAATTTAGCATATGTCATCAAAGCACTTTACCATCTTTGTGTTTGCCAAGAGTTGTACCCATCTAGTGAGACAAGAAAGTTTTACTTCACTTCTCAAAAGGAGAACCTAAGGCATGGGGGCGCTGAGGGGACTTGATTGGGGATATATAAATGATATAAAGGACATAATCAGAATCTGGGCTCTGTGGCTTCGCCCAGTATGTTACCAATGGAACACCTCATTTGAATTCCTTCAGGGCTGTGTTTGAATCCTAGTTCAGCCAATTCCTAGCTGTGTGGCCTTGAGCAAGTCACTTGCCCTTTCTGTGCTTCAGTTTCCTCATCTTTAAAATAGGGGTAATACTGCTAGATACTTCATAGGATTATTGGGAAGATTAATGGAGATTCTGCTCAGGAAATGTGCCTGGCATATCATCATTATGTTAATTTTCCCCCTAATTTTAGTTATAGAACTATTTCCAACTTGAAGCAAAATCAGGTGCTCTCTACCCACTCCCTCTTCTGCTGGCTTTGCCCGCCTTCTGTCCCCTTTGCTCTTCCTTGGCTTGGGTGATCATAATTAGAGCCCGGTGGCCACCTCTCCCAGCTGAGGAGACATGGCCATGTCTTAGGGGATGCCTAGCCCTGGGATTGACTTATGAGGTCAGGAGGTAGAGGATTAGGGCTCAGGGTCTGAGCTTGGCCAGGTATCCATCCCTCTTGATATTTCACAGCAGTCTCAGGTCCTAAAGGTTTAGAACAACTGTCCAGACTGGGAAGTCCATTTTATGGACCTGGCTGTCCAGACGATCATCCCAGAGCCTGACCTGGGGCCTCCAGCACCTGAATGGGCAGTCAAGGCCGAGTCCTGCTTGCTTTCCCTGATCAGTTTTTCCATCTGTGAAGTGGGGGTGTTGGCATAGTGACACCGTAGTTAATTTTCCAAAAGGCACAGGTGCTGGAAACAGTAGGTCCAAGTTCAAATCCTGGAGTCACAGTGTCTTACTGCTCCTTGGAAGTTGGAAGCCTAAACAAGGTGTCTGAAAGGTCTTTGTACACAGTAGCATACCCTCCATTCTTTGGGG
Source organism: Elephas maximus indicus (assembly GCF_024166365.1). NCBI lineage: Eukaryota > Metazoa > Chordata > Mammalia > Proboscidea > Elephantidae > Elephas > Elephas maximus. The sequence goes on from NC_064830.1 coordinate 49,989,300, forward strand.
TTCCCCTGGCTCCCTCCCAAAGCTCATGCTAGTCATACATTTGTGCCCTCACCACCAGGGAGGGGCTCCAAGCTCCACATGAGGAACAGTGAGGAAGGGCCAAAAGGAGTTACCTGACTCCCTCCACCTTAGCACACACAGGCCTATGTGCGCAGGAGAGTCAGAGGGCAACATTTCAGGGTTGGCGGGTCATGAAGAGTGCCTTGAGTTCGGGTCAGCTGCCCATAGCCCCTTTGACTCACTCTAGTACAGCTCCTCCCTGTTTTGTTTTTCTCCTGGCTGCCATTACGATACCTTTTATGGGACTTACTAAGTCTTTAATTATGCCTAGTTGTGCAGATGGCTTAAGACTTAATCCCCAGCAATAGATCTTTATTGGATAAGTGGGTAATAATCACTTGTCTGGAGGGATTGGGAAGGCTTCATTGAGGTTCATGATACGCAGAAGCACCACATGGTCGTGACGTGATCAGAGCATGACTTGGCTGGGGCAATACTGGTTGAGGTTGGGAAGGCCGGAGTTCATAGGAGAGCTTTCTTCTACCTCCTGGGCACAGGATACCTAGCTGCCGCCATGTGCCTGACTGGACCCAGGCCAGGAACAGGCAGCCCCCAGTATCTCTGCAAATGTAAATCTCTGTCCGGTGTAGTTTTTGCTTTCCTTTTTTTTTTTTTTTTCTTTTGCTATTATCAAGGCCCATTGGGCCTTGATTCCTCATCTATCAAGCGGAGAGGTTGGAAGAGGTAGCCTTGAAGGCAGATGGCCCAAGGTGCTGTGTGAGCTCCTCTCACAGCTCTCCAGCATGTTACCTAGTGCTGTGAATGGCAAGGGACCAACAGCCACTGGATTAAGTACTTAAGCTAGTGAAGAATTGGGTCAGCTGTAGTCACAGGATGGTGTGTGCAAAGGGAATCCACAGACTTGACCCTTGATTTTATGGCCTGGCCGAGGCTTCTGCCAGCTCTGGGCAAGGCATACAGTAGGCATAGAAAATGAAGCCTGTTAATGGGACTCTGGAAAGAGAAGTAGACTTGGATACAGATTCATCAAGGTAGTCAGGGGTTGTTCACATATAATAAAGGAGCCTTGGATTTAGTTTCCAGCTTGCCAGAGACTGGGGCCATGCCCTCAATCCCAGTTTGGCTTTTAGAGTTGCTTTGGGATCAGGACTACTTGAGGGGCAGGGTGGTATTGGGGCATGGGCTTAGGAATCACACAGACCTGGGTTTGAATCTCATTCCACCCTCACTCATTTATAGGTTGTATGATCTTGGACAGAGCCCTGGTGGCATAGTGGTTAAGAGCTACACCTCATAACCAAAAGGTCAGCAGTTCGAATCCACCAGCTGCTCCTTGGAAACCCTATCGGGCAGTTATACTTTGTCCTACAGGGTCGCTATGAGTTGGAATTGACTTGATGGCAGTGGATATGGTCTTACAACCTAATTCTCCAACCTTGCAATTCTTTAAGATGATGTTGGCAGTACCTATTTTTCAGCATGGCTGCCTTGGTTCAAAATTATATTTGTAGAGCACCTGGTGCCCTGCTCACACTAGGTGCCAGTGATTATTCTGGGAGGAATTTAATACCTTGGTGCCTATTGTATACTTTGGACCATTGGAGTAAAATGCTGGCTGCAAATAAACTAAGAAACCAAACCCACTGCCATTATTGATGCTGTTGATTTCAACTCATAGCAACCTTATAAGTCAGAGCAGAACTGCCCCATCAGGTTTCCAAGGCTCTAATCTTTATGGAAGCAGACTGCCACACCTTTCTCCCGCAGAGCAGCTGGTGGGTTCAAACTGCTGACCTTTCAGTCGGCAGCAGAGTCGTTTAACCATTGTGCCACCAGGGCTCCTCCTTGCTGCAAATAGACATGACTAACTGTGGAGGACATGATTTGGAATTCTTTTATCTGAAAATAAAGCAAAAAGGATAAAAACAGAGCTATACCACTTTTTAGTCTCAGTGGCACTGGCCCTGGAACTTTCAGCTTCGGGATTAGAATCAAAGTCTGGCCCAGAATTTGCTCATGAACGTTAGACAGAAGGCCACTGCTTCATGCCCCACAGAATCCTGAGGACTGAGCACAGCTCCTGACACATGACAGGCGCTCAGTACTCCACGTTTATGTGAAACAAAAGAACTGAATTTGTCTTTCCAAATGTGTGAGTCCCTGGGTGATGCAAACAGTTAATGCACTTGACCGCTAACCAAAAGGTTGGTGGTTTGAGTCCACCCAGAGAAGCCTTGGAAGAAAGGCCTGGCGATCTACTTCTGAAAAATCAGCCATTGAAAACCCTGTGGAGCACAGTTCTACTCTGGTACACAAGGGGTCGCCATGAGTAGGAGTTGACTCCCCAGCAACTGGCTTTTTTTCTAAATGTTTACTTGACCAGGGCTCCCTGTGCTTTTATTCCAGATCTTCCCTGACCCGTCAGACTGTGAGCGCTGCTGCAAATTGAAGGACCGCCTGCCCTCCATAGTGGTGGAGCCCACAGAGGGGGAGGTGGAGAGTGGGGAGCTCCGGTGGCCCCCTGAAGAGTTTTTGGTCCAGGAGGATGAGCAAGAAAACTGTGAAGAAACAGCGAAAGAAAACAAGGAGCAGTAGAGTCACTGCAGACCGCAGACTCCCATGGGCGACACCAGACAGCATCTGGATCTGAACTGTGTTTTTTCCCACCGTGATGGAAGAAGAGCATGAGCCACAGTGGTTCTGAAAATGTCAACTGATGGCTTCCGTTTGGCACCTGCAAATCACTGAGTTGGTTTTTTTTTTTTTTTTTTCTTCTCTTTTCTTTTCTTCTTTTGAAATTTGCCAAGCAGTGGAGCCCTCTGTGACACTTTGCAAGGCCTTCTGAGAAAGGAAGCTGCTTCGAGAAGGGGGTGGGGTGTGGGGAAGCGGGTTCTGTTTTGAAGATCACTATCTGAGCTCAAGCAGACAAGATGCAATGGCGGGATTCCAGTGGGCCTGGGACGGGGTGGGTGTGTGCAAAGTGAGCAAGGAACACTGCGGTAAGAAAGCAAACATGAGAAAATACATGTTTTAAGAACACGTTGAGCAGAGATGTGCAGCCAGGAAATACTCCAGGAGCATTCACTGTGGTTGCTGGGGCACCAGAAAATGAAGTCTTCATCTCTCTCCAGTCTCACCCCCCGGCACCCTTTGCTTTGACTTCAGATGTGTCTGTCTGTCTGTCTCTCTGTCTGTTACGGGAGGAGGGAAGGAGAGCAGGAGTAGCTGGCTACTTGCAGACCAGCTAGAGGTGATGGGGGTAGGGGGAAGGAGCACCCTGTTCCTACTTCATCCTTTTTTCTGTACCCAACTGTGGTCAAGGCCACTGCCCTGAGGTAGCTTATTGCTTCCCAGCCCTCTTGGGAGCGGCATGAGCAGATCCTGCCCTCATTGGAGGCCCCAATGTGGACACTTGGGTACAAAGCCCTCTCCTTCGATTGCTCCCTGCAAATTGTTGTTTTCAGAGTCTGGAGACATCCAGTGGACAGGGAGGCTCTCCCAGGCTTGCCCTTCCCTCTCCTTACCGGCCGCCGCCTCAGCCCTGCTCCTCTTTCCACTAGCCTGACCAGTCTGAGTGGGAGCTGGAGTGGGGGGCAGGGAAGTATCTTTCGGTGTCTTGTTGGCGGGGGAGGGGGGAGGTTTAATGCTGGTTGCTGGAGCTGGCAGAGCCTCGCAGGTATTGGAAAGTGTGACAAGATCTTACAGGAGCCTTCGGATTAAGTGTGAGATGAACAGGTGTCAGTAGATACTTGACTTCCCCCCAGGTAGTTCCTGGATGCAGATGGGAGGGAGGCGTGGTGAGGGGCACTCTGGTTACCCATACTGAATTGTGGTCCTCATTCTTCCCCACCTCCTACCTGTCCCCAACATGGGTGCCACAGTTAGGAACCACCGTCTCAGAAGCAGCAGGTTGCAGGACAGACCCTCAGACCATCTTGATCTCAGAGCAGGACTGCATAGCCAAGAGAGAGACTGCAGAAGCAAACGAGGCCTTCACCATGCCCCATCAAGCTTCAGTCAGGCCAGGCTGAACCTCAGTTGAAACTTGTGTGTATAGTTGCATTTAAGACCTCAAGGCTAGTGTGGCTTTGGAGAATGTTGAGGCAGGGAGGACTAGGGTGTGCTTTGGCCTGTCACAGTATTTGGCTCTGGGAGCCGACCCCCACTTCCTCTTACCTCCCTGCCTCCTCCTTCTCTGTTGTCTGCTTGTGCTACAAGTACTGATGGCAATAAATTCTTTCAGCTCCTTGCTGAAGTGGGAGAGGCCTGCAGCTGCCCTGTGACGGCAGGCCTCTTTCTGGCTCTCCTCATTCTCTTTTGGCAGCAAAGAGCCTTTCACCCTTACTCTCCTTCCCCCCTAGCATTCCACATCCCTCACCTCCCTTTGTGGTGCAGTCTTGCCTTCTCAAATCCTGTGTTTCGGTGTCTCCTTCTCATCTGCTGCCCCATCTCATTTGTCCCAGTCTTGCCGTGTGATGGGAATGTGCTTGTAAACTGCATACCAAACCTTCGTGTATGTGTATGTTTAGGGGACTGGTTTATGATTTTTTGCTGATCCCTACTAGACCACTTTGTACAACCATTTAGAGTCTGAGCAGGCCAGGGGCTGACAGCTGAAGTCAGGCCCCTCAGCGATTTAGCCTGTTGGGGGGCACCCAGATCCTCTTGGACAAGTGGCTGAGCTCCTATCTGGCCTCCTTGTATTTTTGTTTTTTTAAGTAATCTGTGTGTATTTCTACCTGTTCGTATTGGAAAAAGCCTAGTATTTCAGTAAAAATGCCTGTTGTAAGATGAACCTCCTGTAACTTCTTGTAACTTCTATCTGTTCTTTTTGAGGCTCAGGGAGAAACTAGCATTTCCCCCCCCCCCCCAAACTACTTTTTGTCACTGTGACTGTTGTAAATAAAGTTTGAAAATGCTTTCCACTCTGGCCTGGCATCATTTCTTTCCTCATGACCAGAGCTGAGTGAGTACAGGAGGAAGGATTAACTTGCAGAAGGCTGAGCCGGGGTGAGTCCCAAAAGAGGTTCCTTACGTATCTCACCCGCCAGCCCTTTGGGGTGAGCTCCTGCATGGTTTTAATCACCTGACTGAATAAAAGGGGCCTTTCATTGGTTTTAGCCCTGAACGCACATCAGAATCACCTGTAAAGCTTTAAAAAAATACAAGTACCTGAGCCCTGCCACTACCGGTTGCCATAGGGTCAGTTCCAACCCATGGTGACCCCATGTGTGTCAGAGCAGAACTCTGCTCCCTGGGGTTTTCAACAGCTGATTTTTCGGAATTAGATTGCCAGATCTTTCTTCTGAGGCACCTCTGGGTGGACTTGAATCTCCAACCTTTCAGTTAGCAGCCAAGCACATTAACCATTTGCACCACCCAGGGCCCTACCTCCAGAGATGGGGGTTTAAGTCTGGGTTGGGGTTCAGGGATTGTTGCTTTTTAAAATCTCCCCAGACAATACCTCCCTTGCCATGAGACCAGAAGAAATGGATGGTGCCCTGCTACCATTGCTGAACATTTTCATCAGGGACCCGATAGATGGATCTTGATCAAAAGGAGAAAAATTGTGGAATGGAACTTCAAATTCTTACTGAAAGCCAGACTTAATGGACACATTGAGACTGAAGAGACCCCCAAAGCTACTGCCTGGAAACAGCTTTTGAACCTGGAACCAAAGCTGTCCCATGAAGTAACCTTTAAACTAACCAATTGACCTCATTAAATAACATCTGCCTTGAGCTTTGTGTCCTTTTAAAGAATTACCCATATGAGAGTGCAACAACAACAACTCTAAAGCTCCGAAGAGAATTTTAAGGGGCAGAGAGTCTAAGTTAATGGTGGTGAAACAAAACCGGCAGAGACAGTGAGAATGGTGGCAACGTGAGAGTACGTAACCACTGTCAGTGAACTGTACATGTAAACATTGTTGAATGGGTGTACGTTTAGTTGGGCATATTTTCACCCCCCCCCAAAAAAAACTCCAGGTGATTCTAATGTGCAGCCAAGCAGTCGAGGTGTCCAGCACCTTTCTAAGGGAGGATAAACACCCCAGATACATTGTAACATAGTTCACAAAGGCACTATATTTTTGTGTAAAGGTTGGAGGTAGGGAGTTGGGAGTGCATCTAAAAAGAGCTGAAGCAGTCATTCAAATCAGTATTGAGTGCCTACTCCTTGTCAGACCTTGGTAAAAGGTTAGGGTAAACAAAATAGCAGTGGTCTCTGCCCTCATGGGCCTGCTCAGTGTACAATTAAGTGACAGGTACGGTGAGTACAATGCAGAACACAGAAACCAGGATGCTATGAGAGCAAGTATCATAGGGGGTTGGGAAGGGCTTTGAAGAAGTGACAAGTAGGAGTTGAGCAGGTGATGAGTGGTGTGGTGCGTGGAAGGGTGCTCCAGGCACAGACAACAGCTGGGAATGAGCTGGGCTGGTGAGGGAGGGCAAGTAGTGCCAGGGGGGCCCTTAGGCCTGGGTGGGGAGTGGGGTTCTGTCCTGAGTGCAGGGCCTAGCAGGCTATGGTTCGCATATTCAAACAGTCTGGGTCTCTATGGAGATGGGATTGTGTGAGGCCAGGAGGCGAGGAAGGAGGCTTTGTGGTGGTTGTGACAAGAGGAGGTGGTGGTTTCTGGTAGGGATTTTTGGACAATTTTCTAACCCAAGGCTGGATGTTTTTGTATTTACCCATTCTGCATTTGGGCTCCTAGCCATGGTGACTGTAGATAATCAAGGACTCTGTGCTGAGGTGTCACCCAGTATCACTAGACTATCAGTTCACTTCAACAGCCCCACCACTACCAGTGCTGTACAGTCGACTCTGACTCATGGCGACCCCATGTGTGTCAGAGTAGAACTGTGCTCCACAGGGTTTTCAGTGGCTGATTTTCTGGAAGTAGATCCTCAGGCTTTTCTTCTGAGGTGCCTCTGGGTTGACTCGAACCTCCAACCTTTCAGTTAGCAGCCGAGGGTGTTAGCTGTTTGCACCACCCAGGGTTTGCCTGAGTGAAATCATTAGACACACCAAATGTGCTGTGTACGGCAGCTGGGATCCATTCTGAGGATAACTTGGCAAACCTCTGCAATCTCCATTTTGGAATATCCCTCTGTTTCCCTCCAACGGCATGAGAAGGAATTTCATTAGAAGCCAGCCTCCTTAAAAATAACCCCTCAGAAAACTCTCTTTATTTGGAGATAACATCAATTATGTCAAAAAGCCTATGAAATCTATGAAAAGATACTAGAACTAATACGTGAGTTTCAAGGTTGCAAGATGCAAGATCGATATGCAAAAATCAGTTGTATTTCTATATACTAGCAATGAACAATTGGAAACTGAAATTTAAAATGCCATGTATATTAGCATCAAAAAAATATAAACTGCATAGGAATAAATCTGACAAAAGATACACAAAACATGTTCAATGAACACTGCAAAATACTGCTGAGAGAAATTAAAGAAGATCTAAGTGAATCAAGAGAGATACTGTGTTCACAGGCCTGAAGACTGGATGTTGTTAAGATGTCAGTACTCTCCAAATTGATCCATAGATTTAGCACAATTCCAATATAAAGCCCAGCAAGCTTTCTTTGTAAAAATCAACAATTCTGATTCTAAAATTCATATACAAATGTAAACCACTTAGAATAGCCAAAAAAACTTTGAGAAAGAGCAAACTTGGAGGACTCACACTTCCCAATTTCAAAACTTATTACACAGCTATGGTAATCAAAACAGTGGTATTAGTATCACGATAGCCTTATAGGTCAGTGGAACAGAATACCATGTCCAGAAATAGACCCACACATGTCAACTGATTTCTCACAAAGGTGCCAAAGCAATTCAGGGGAGAAAGGATAGTCTTTTCAACAAATGGTGTTGGAACAATTGGATATTCTCAAGCCCCAGCCCCTGGGGAGAGAAACCTGAGTTTTCACTTTTGCCTGCCATTTTCTCCATATGGCTTTCTAATAGAACAATTTTTTGCTCGGAAAAATTAAAGACCTTCAGTTAACTCCATCCTTTTTCACCATTGGCTAATAGTTTCCATACTGCCCACCCCATCCCAGTTCACCTTCACTCTCCCTGATCAAGGATGTGACCTGGGTAAGGGTGGTGTTACAATCCTCACACTAATCCTTTTAAACATAAAATTACAATCACAAAATGGAGGATAACTACAGAATACTGGGAATTCTGGCCTAACCAGATTGATACACACATTTCTGGGGGAACAGAATTCAATCTATGACATTCCGCACTTTGGACCCCCCAAAAATCACATCCTTGCAACATCCAAAGTATATTTATCCAATCATATCATTGCAAATGTCTTAACTCCAAGTCCAAAATCTGTGAAATCTAGAATACAAGTTATCTGCTTCCAAAGGTACAACAGCAGAACAGGCATAAGCTAGACATTTCCATTACAAATTACAATTGGGAGAAACTGAAAAAAAAAAAAAGAAGGGAAAGAAAGCATAACAGGCACCAAGCACGTCAGCATCATAGCATACATTAGCCATTAAAGCTTTGAAAATAATCCTCTGTTCTCTGAGACAATTTACCCAATAACCCTGCCCTCCAGACTCTAGGTATTGGCCACACTCTCCAGATTCTGAGTGGAGGCCCCTGGGCCCTGGGCTTTGGCTCTGCCTTCCAGGCCCACTGGGATAGCAACTCTCGTCCCTCAGCTTTCGGCACACCATTCTCCTAGTCCACCTGAGTGGCAACTCCACTCTTAGAAACACCAGAGGCCATGGCTTCACCCTTTGAAACCCCTGAGGTCATGGCCATACCTTTTGAGACTGAGGCAACTCAGCTTCTTGTGTTCCTTGTCTCTTCAGCTTCTGTTCCCTGGTTTCTTGGCCTCTCAGCTCCTCAGGCCTCACACCCACATCTGTCCTGCTGGGGCAAGTGTTCCAAAGCTCTGTAGCTCCACCGATAAGTGCCCAGAGGTACCCCACTCTGCCAGGAAGCCTCCTATGCACAGGCACTCAGCTGTCTTGCTCCATGAGTCAGCAAGCCTAGCTCCACTGATAAGTAAGTGTCAGGAGGCACCCCACTCCCCTGGGAAGCCTCCTGCGCACAGGCACTCAGCTCTCTCGCTCTGTGGGTCGGCTCCAGCACCATTTCGCACTGGTTTCCCGGTTCTGCTGTCGCTGGTTCTCTGCTGTTGCTGCTTCTCTGCTGCAGCAAGTTCTCTGCTGGGCTGGTCCTCTGCCTCTGTCGAAACTCTATCCACAGTTTCAAAGCTGCTTCCACATTTTAGGTATCTGTTAGAGCAGCACCCCACTCTCTCAGTACCAAATTCTGTCTTGGTTATCTAGGGCTGCTATAACAGAAATACCACAAGTGGATGGCTTTAACAAAGAGAAGTTAATTTTCTCACAATAAAATAAGCTAAAAGTCCAAATTCAGGGTGTCAGCTCCAGGGGAAGGCTTCATTTCTCTTTCGGCTCTGAAGGAAGTTCTTTCTCATCAACCTTTCACTGGACTAGGAGCTTCTCTGAGGAACCCCAGGTCTAAAGGATGCATTCTGCTCCTGGTACTGCTTTCTTGGTGGTATGAGGTCCCGAACTCTCTGCTTGCTTCCCTTTCCTTTTTATCTCTTGAGAGATAAAAGGTGGTACAGGCCATACCCCAGGGAAACCCCCTTTACGTTGGATCAGGGATGTGACCGGGGTAAGAGTGGTGTTACAATCCCACCCTAATCCTTTTAAACATAAAGTTACAATCACAAAATGGAGGACAACCACAGAATACCGGGGATCCTGGCCTAACCAAACTGATAAACATTTTTGGGGGGCGACATAATTCAATCCATGACAGATGGTAACTCATGAACTTTGCTGTGTTAGTCAGGCAGACTTGCACTCATGTCCTGGCTTGGCCTTTCCTTCAAGGATCTTCAGTGTTCTTGTCTACGAGATGGAGATAAGTCTATAAACTCCACCAAAGGCCTCTAAGGATTGAGCACTCAGCAGGTGTTCCACAAGTTAGCATTTTTTTCTATCTTCATCTTGAAGATCTGGTGACTAAGGATCTAGCCCCTGCCTTCTCTCCCCTGCTTTTTGGCCTGAGTCCTTTATGCACACTGAAGTCAAAGGTAGGTTCCAGCCGAAGACACCAGCCCACCCCCAAATGCAACTCCCTTAGCCTGCCTTCTCTTATTCTTCATCCTGAGAAAGCAACATCAAAGAGAATAAGAGAATGCTACTGCCTTCAGGCCCACCAAGAGATTGAAGAGGGAGGAAAGACACTGGGTCTCTCACTATTTTTGAAGAGGTGATGGGGCAGAAACCTGTTTGCTGTGATGGTCAAGCTTTGTGTATATTGGGGAGAGGTTCCAGGTGGAGGAGACAGCAAGTACAAAGGCCCTGTAGTAGCAATTGCCTTGGCCCTTTTAAGGAATGTCTGTGAAGCCAGCATGGCTGGAGTAGAAAAAACAAAGAAGTAGCTGAGGCCAGATATTATGGGATGGTGGCTTGTGGTCTCTAGTAAGGATGGGTTTTAGAGTCACTTTTGCCAAGAGTTGTATTGTTTCACCTTATTTATTCAATCTGTGTGCTGAACAAACAATTTGAGAAGCTGGGCTATATGAAGATTGGAGAAAGACCTTGCTTGTATTACATTGGGTGAATCTGCAAAAGATCTTTTTAAAATGTTAAAAAACAAAGATGTCACTTTGATGACTAAGGTGCACCTATCCCAAGCCATGGTATTTTCAATTGCCTCAAATGCATGTGAAAGCTGGACAATGAAGAAGGAAGACCAAAAAAGAAATGATGCATTCAAATTGTGGTGTTGGTGAAGAATATTGAGTATACCATGGACTGCCAGAAGAACGACCAAATCTGTCTTGGAGGCAGTGCACTTCATTTTACTTTCTTTGGACATGTTATCAGGAGGAACAAATCACTAAAGAAAAACACCATGCTTGGTAGAGGGTAAGTGAAAAAGAGGAAGACCCTCCATAAGATGGGTTGACGCAGTGGCTGCAACAATGGACTCAAACATAGTAATGACTGTGAGGATGGCACAGGACCAGGAAATGTTTCATTCTATTGTACATAGGGTTGCTATGAATTGGAGCCTACTTGATGGCACCTAACAATAAACATTGACCTTTCGAGAAGCTCTTGGGAAAGAAAGCAAGCTTATCAGGCATCCCAGGCTCTAGAGATCTACTAGTCAGCACATCCAAAGTTGTCTGGCCAGTGGCAACTGGCAATCAGTGCTGATGGACCTGAGGAACTGTCACATCCTGAAGGGGCTTCTGGATGATCAAAGGGGGGTTAACTCAGGATTAGGTAGAATTCTGTTTATACACCTATCTTCAAATTACTCAAGGATGGTTGGGCTCTGAGGTCATTCTCCTGCATCTGTAGCTCAGGCCTGCCCCTTAGTAGCTGTGTGACCTTAAGCAAGTTAATTTTCTTCTCTGTGCCTCACTTTCCTTGTCTGTAAAATGGGTATAAAAATAATACCTACCTTGTAGGGTTGTGTTGACGTTTAGATGCATTATTGTAAGCAACATGCTTGGAACTACACTAGGCACATATGAAGAACTCAGGAAATATCAGCCAGTGTGATAAGCAGAATAATGTTCCCCTACCTTCAAAGATGTTCACATCCTAATCCCAGGAACCTGTGAATGTGTTATATTATATGGCAGGGGGGAAATTAGGGATGCAGTTGGAATTAAGATTGCTAATCAATTGACCTTGAGATGGAGAGATTATCCTGGATTATTCAGGTGGCCCCAATCTAAACATAAGGGTCTTTATAAGTAAAGGAGAGAGGCAGAAGGGAAAGTGAGTGTCAGAGAGAGATGTGAAGATGCTACACTCCTGACTTTGAAAATGGAAGAAGGGGCCACGAGCCTAGGAATGCAGGCACCTCTAGAAGCTGGAAAAGGCAAGGAAATGGATTCTCCCTAGAGTCTCCAGAAGAAACAGTGCCCTGCTGACCCATTTTAGAACTTATTACCTCCAGAACTGTAAGATAATAACTTTGCCATTGTTTTGAGTCAGTAAATTTGTAGTAATCTGCTATAGGAGCAATAGAATATGAATACATCCATTATTATTGTGATGATGATGGTGATGGTGATAACAATGGAGATAAGGTAGACTTTTCCTGTGTGGCTCCAGACCGCAGAGTGGCAATGAGTGGGAGGGGTTTGGGACAGGTGAGCTCACTCTCCCTCCTAAGAGCCCACATCTTCCTAAGGCGCACAGTCCTCTCTTGTGTCACTAGGTAGAGGAATTTTTCAGATGGAGGGGGCACCACTGCACAGGGAAGGGTGTAAATCCCTTATTCCAGAATTGTGAAGATGTGTGGTTCATGAGTGCTATGTTAATCAGTATAGTCCATGAATCAGAATACTCATTAGGATTTTCCCTTCTCTCTGTTTACCTAGAGAAATGCAGCTCATTTGCAATATTTCCTTTGACATTTTCCGTCAGAAAAACGTAAATTCAGTCTTTCTTTATATTCGCTGTACAGAGCTATGGGTTTACCCTCATTTTTTCTAATTCTCCCGACAGTTTTACACAATCTAATCTTCCATACACATATACACACACATATATAAACTAATCATATTTTTGTTTTTCACACAAAGTACATCTGGCAATAATGGAAATTATAAAGGACAGTGGAATTTGGGGGCTCCATCTGTCAAATCCCATCACAGTAGCATATCAATGGTTTGCATTTTTATTTCCTTTCAGTCATTGTCTGTCATATTTAGCAGAATGTACTCAATGAATATAATTATTTCCCATGAAGTAGGCATTTTCTGTGTGATTTTACAGATGAGGAAGATGAGGTCAGAGGGCTCTGAAATAGGCTGACTTGGAACCCGAAAGAGGGAGTTAGGATCGATGGTGTGCTGGAAAATGTGGAGCTGCCAGCTCTCTGAGAAAAAAACAATCCTTATTTGTAGTGTCTGCCAATTGCCCTGGCATAAATGTTCCCACTGTGGCTGGTTTCATGGAATCTTGACAAGACACAAGACAGGGCCAGCGTGAGACTGCCCCAGCCTACCTCTAGAGGCCCTGCTCCACCACTTCCAAGCTAGGAGAAGGTGAGCAAGCTACTGGGTCTGTATGAGCCTCAGCTTTCTTTCCTGTAACACAGATGCAGCCCAGAAACCAGGGCAGTGCCTTGTTCAGAGGGCCTCCATAAACCCCAGTGCCCTTCCTTCATTTGGGAAACAGAAATAGCTCCAGAAAGAATTATCTGGTACAGTATTTTTCAAACTGAATCATGACTCATTATTGGGTTGTGAAATCAATTTATTTGTGGGTTGCAACCAGCACTTAAGGGGGAAAAAAGGAATAGAAAAGACTAGAACAGGAAAAGTCAGAGTGCAGTGTTCATGATAAGAGTAAGCGTTATTCCCTCAAACTTTAGTTTTGCCTCTATGCATGTATGAATGCATACACTAGGTCATGAAAAAATTATTTTTCTTGCCAGGAGGCACAGTCAGACAGGTTTGAAAGCCAATAATCTGGTGAGCCTGGCTTTCTAGAAAGCAGTGCTTTCATCTTACAGAGTTGTAGAGTGGGAGAGTGGCTGGAAAGTAGCTTTATACCCCTCTCGGCAGAGGAAATGGGGCTGGGGCCCCCCAAGGATGAAGTCTGGGTGGCTGGTGTGTAGGGGGCAAGTTAGGGAAGGCCACTATGCCCTTGGCCTCCTCCAAGGCCAGGCTTAGGCTCTGGGTAGCCCTCACATTGCACTGGAGGAGGGCCGGAACATGTTTGAGGAAGAAGGAGGAAGCTGCACAGGAAACCCTTGCTGCTTGCTCGCAGCTGCGGGAACCCACCGCAGCAGCTACCAGACAGGCAACAATAGTGCCATCAGATAAAAATAACCCATAGGGTCTGCAGCCCTGCCATGCAGGGGCAAGGGCATGCTGTCGGGAAGGCTAAAATGCCACCAGGCTAGGGCTGGGGTCATGCAGCTGGGCTCTGTGTGTGTCTTGATTTCCTCGTTGCTATTTTTTTTTTTTTTTTTTTTTAATTAGAGGGCAGTTTTCCAGCCCCAGGTCATTTGAGCCAGCGCCAGAATGGGGCCACTTACCTCCAGGGTCTCTGCTCCCCTACACTCTTAGGTTGGGTGATATAAAAAAAAAAAAATCACTCATGCTAAGACCTTAGGGTCCAAATATACCACCTCTGCCTGGAGGCCTTTCATCTTAAAAGAGGGCCCCAGGAGGTTTACCCAAAGGGATGTCTCAGGGTACTCAGCCCTCAAAGCCCTGCCTATAGCTGGGTCTGACCCTGTGCTGACCCCAGCACACCTCCTGCTGGTCCCCAAATACTTCTCTCCAGACTGAAGAGACCTGCCTGGATCCTATTAGAGCAGAGCTGTGCCAGCCCCAGCTGCCCTGTCCTCCTCCATGCTGGTGGATGCAGGGAGGAGACAAGGGCCACGCCACACGCTATTTTACTCAACAAAGCCTGCTGACGATCAGTAGCTCGTTCTGAAACAGAGGGACTAGGATCCCCTCCTTGCTCTGGCCTCACCGTTTGCTGGACGAGAACCCAGTTTTAGCCTGGTTCTCAATCTCCCTTGCCTATCCCAGGAGCACACACATCCGCCGAGAACTAAAAATATTCACAAGGAGACTGCACTTGATAGAAAATACATGGGAGACCTTTCATTCACTAACACAGGTAGGATTCAAGGGTGCATGTGAACCTGAATGGGGCAAAAATTACATATTTACTTTCTTTAACTATGAAGGTCCGTGGGTGGCACAGTTTGTGCTCAACTACTAACCTAAAGGTTGATGGTTCAAACCTACTTATTGGTGCCATGGAAGAAAGCCCTGGAGATCTGCTTCTGTAAACAGTACAGCCAAGAAAATCCTGTGGAGTTCAGTGCTACTTGGTAACACATGGGGCTGCTATGAGTCTAAACTGACTAGATGGCAATGGGTTTGGTTTGGCTTTCATTCACTACAAAGTGAACATCAGCATTTCCTGCGACTATGCATGTCGGCAACAAACTTCAGTAGTATCAGCAGCACCTGGGATTTGGCACCATGGGAATCACAAGTGTTTTCATTTTTACAGCACACTGGCTCCAGGTATCATGAAATACCATCTGGAGTCACGGCCTCCTCAAAATCACACCTATAGCTGGACCTTGTTGTGTAACATTAATAAAGAAGGCCATTGATGACTTTATCAAAAATTGTTTTCATAAACATTTCAATAGCTGTAACTCAAGAGAATTGATTTTCTTTGCAACCGTGTGTGTTTTATTTTATGCATTTAAACTTTCTTCTGAGAAGGGTGTTAAAACTTCAAGCCGACAAAGGGACCCATGGCACAAAAAGATTAACCCCCTCTCTGCTGAGGAACAGAGCTAGAGTCCTGGTGCACAAAGGCAAAGGAAGCCTCACCTATACCCCCAGGGGGCTCAAAGCCTATAGAAATACTCATAAGCAAATAAACAGTTGCAAATTAACTTGATGCCTGCCTTGAGGACCTTTGGATGGAAAACCTAGCTGGGGAAAGCCTCAGAGGGTTGAGTGGGATTTCAAGGGCTGAGAGGTAGGGTGCAATTGCCTCACTGCATCCTCTCTGGATGCAAGGCCCACCTCTGGTGAGAGAGGAGATCCCACCACTTGGGCTCCTCTGGAACAGCATGGTAGCTCCAGATGGGAGCAGTTTCTACCAGGACCTCTCCACTTCCTGTCCAGCAGCCCACGCGCCCACCCCCAGCCCAGGGCCTAGGAGTAGGGCAACGAACTGTCTCCCTTTGTCTTGGTGTGGGGGGTTTCCTGCAATATGGAAATTTCAGTGCTAAAACCAGGGCATTCCCAGGCAGTTGGCCCCCTTCCTTGCAAACCAAACAGTACCACTTTCCCTAGGACTAATTCAACTGCCTGGAATTTGTGGCCAAATTATTCCCATAAGCAGGGAGCCCTGGTGGTGCAGTGGTTAAGTGCTCAGCTGCTAACTGAAAGGTCAGGCTTCAGTTAGCTTCCCCAAGCCAAAACCAAACCAGTTGCCATGGAGTTGATTCCAACTTATGGCAACCCCATATTATTTCAGGGTAGAACTGTGCTCTATAGGGTTTTCAAGGCTGTGACCTTTCTGAACCAGATCACCAGGCTTTTCTTTCAAGGTGCCTCTGTTGGGCTTGAACTGCCAACCTTCCTAGCACTTAACCGTTTGTGCCACCCAGGGACCACACAAGCTTCCTACCCCTTCACTATTGCTATCCTTCCCAGAGAGCTTTTTCTGACCATCTGCAGCCTACACATTTGCTAAACTTCCTGAGCTCAAGAAACCTCTGACCTCAGACTTGGGGCCATTATCTTGGGTGTTGGGGGTGAGGGAATAAAAAGTTGGCACGTGGACTAGTTTGAGATGGCCCCAGCTCACAAGCTGCCATGGGTAATCACCGTTTATCAACTCGTTGGAAAAAATGACTACAATTCCATTCACACATCAACAAAAAGGACAATAAAAGCCCCACTGGAATGTCTGAGTCACTCTTAGAGCCTTTAAATTACCCATTCCTTATGACCCTTCTCCTTCTGCCTCTCCTCTCTGCCCAGGAAAAGTGCAGGGCCAAGAAAGCTGCCATTTTCTTGCCCAAAGGACCCTGCAGACTGCCTAAGACTCTGCTTGGAGCTAAAAATAACCCCCAAGGGATAATTAAAGGGACTCAGGAGACTTAGAAAGAGGTTTTTTTTTTACAGGCAGTTGCTCAGAGCTTTGGGCTGGCCTGGTGACTTGGGCGTGTCCTTTCACACATGTACAAAAGCCCAGAATGAGGACTGAGGAGAAATCACAGTCAACGTGGAGATGTTCCTGTCACCCAGAGACATTCCAGTCACAGAGTGCCATTATTTGTGGGCAGATAGGAAATAACAGCTCCACAGTCACAGTTTGCTCATTTAAGCATGAATGGCTTCCCTTAGGAGAAGGAGGGGACAGTTTAGCAGTGACCTCCGACTGAAGCTTTGCTCCTCTTCTGCCACAGATGCGTAAGGTATAACTCACAGCACACTTCACCAATACAATCTGCACACTCCTGAAAGCTGGGTGTAAGTTAGATGCTGATCTCCAAGGTCATGTTTTAAATTCCCAGGACCTGCGGTTATAAATCAGTTTTTGAGTCACGCGCCTCTTCGAGAATCTAATGGAAGTTATCAACTTTCTCCCCACAAATTCCAACATGTTACTTATGGATTCCAGAGAATTCACAGATTCCCCTAGGAGGTAAATTGTAGAAACCCTGGGGAATCATTTGTAAAGTATTCTTCTGTCACCTCCCCCCTTTTGCATGTCCCATGAGACTTCATCTTCACACATAGGGTCACTCTGTGTAAAGACAGGCTGTTCCTACACTGAGGCCAGTGACTCTCTGCCGCAGGACCTAATGGCCCCAGGAGCTCTCCTTTCAGCCCTGTCAGAAATCAGGACATTCTTTCCAAGCCAGGAAGTCAAAAGCAGCCATTCCCAGCACAAAGTGCTCACTGTCAGGGTCAGTGTTAACCTGGCATCTTGAAGGTCACCCTTCACACAGTGCCTTAGATCTCATGGCTAAACCTATCGTCCCTGTGCCCCAAAGAGAAGGCTGTTAGAGAGAAAGGAATGACAGGCTTCCAGGAGAAAAGTGCATGCTCTATGATGCCCGCTCAGGACTTCAAGAATCCTGGCTATTGTCCACTCATTCTTTGACTTGGTCATCAAATCTGCAGGCTGTTGTAGTGGGCAATGAGCAACAGGTCTGGGCTGGAGAAGGCTGTGTTTATGCAGCACTTTTATGCCTGCCTGTCTGTCTGTGAACTTTGGAACACTCATCCGTCAGAGTAATACAGTAATTGTCTATGATGATAATGATAATGTCTTACATTCATATGACATTTTACCCTGTGTAGAGTGCTTTTTTTTTTTTAGAGTGCTTATGCACAAATTCTCTTATTTTTATTACAATGGAAAAAACTCTTACTTTACCATACCCACTTTAAAGATGAAGACACTGAAGCTCAGAGAAGTGAACTAAGTGAATTTGGTAAAAGACCTGTTAACCCATTGTGGTCGAGTTGATTCCAACTTATAGCGACACTATAGGACAGAGTAGAATTGCCCCATAGGGCTTCCAAGGAGCGGCTGGTGGCTTTGAACTGCCAAACCTTTCGTTAGCAGCCAAACGCTTAACCACTGTGCCACCAAGGCCCCTTAGTAAAAGAAGGTTGCTAATTTAGGGATTGTAAATATTCCTGTGCCCAGGGCTGGGACTAGGGTGAGGCCTCTCAGGACAAAATTTAAGAAGGACTCACTCTCAGGCTTGTGCGACCCCGGCCAGGGCTGATTTCTCCATTGGGTACAGCAGTCACAGTATCGAGGCCCCACAAAGCTTTTAGGGGCCTATGAAAATGCTTTAGCTTATTTTAAATCAGAAGGAAAAGACATGAACATAACCCATACTGTCTTTATACCAACTCAATTGTAAAATATAATTCCTAATAGTTTTTTTTTTTTTTTTTAATGGGCAAAGAGGTCCACAAAAGTAAAGTGCCTATGGCCTGCCCAAGTCAGAATGGTCCCTGCCCTGTGAGGGAGCGGCCTTTTCAAAGCGCCTGTAGCCACAATTTAAGGATGAACTCATTTTGAGGTCCCTGCAAGTGTCGACTTACTGTCTTATTTTGCTAGAGCTGTTGTAACAGTCATACCACAGTGGGTATTTACTGTTTTGCAGTTTAGGAGGCTAGAAGTCTGAATTCAGAGCACCAGCTCTAAAGGAATTCTTGCTCTCTGTTGGCACTGGGGAAAATCCTTGTTTCATCTTCTCTAGCCCTGGTGTTCCTTGGTTCCTTGGAGATCTTCACATGACATCTCACCCCCCTTTCTGCTTGTCTCTGTGCCTAATCTGCTCTTTTTATATCTCAAGTGATTAAAACATACCCTGTACTGATATGGTCCATTAACATAACAAAGAAAACCCTATTCCCCAATAGGATTACATCCACAGGTATAGAGGTTAGGATTCTAACACATTTTGGGGAGACACAAGTCAATCCATAACATTTACCCTGCACTGCCACAAATCTAAGAGTGAGTGTCTCCTTAAATTTTGCACCCCAAGTCCCTGGCCTGTGTCCCTGTAGGCTGATTCCTCCTTACAGCATGGACTTTAACTGGAGGATCTTTTAAAAATTGATCTACTACCCTCCTGCCATAAAAATTACCTGTGACTCCAAATATCTATGGGATAAAACATTAATTCCTTAATTTGGCACACATAACCCTTCACAGGAAACCCTGGTGGCGTAGTGGTTAAGTGTTACGGCTGCTAACCAAAGGGTCAGCAGTTTTAATCTGCCAGACGCTCCTTGGAAACTCTATGGGGCAGTTTTACTCTGTCCTATAGGGTCACTATGAGTCGGAATTGACTCGATGGCACTGGGTCTGGGTTTGAACCCTTCACAACCTAACCAAAACCCTTCTCCAGCCTTATCTCCTATAATGCACTCACTAACCATGCAGTGTAGTAGGCAGCCTCTAGGATGGTCCCCAGTGATCCCCACCTCCTGCTGTTCACTTCCCTCCCGCCTTGGAAGTCAACTGGTGATTTGCTTCTACCACATGGATACAGGAAAAACAATGGGATGTCAATTCTGAGATTCGTTTACAAAGAGACTGTGTGGCTTCCATCTTGAGTGCCCGCCCTCACTCTCTTACTTGCTCTGAGGGAAGCCCGTTGCCATGTTCTGAGCTGCTGTGTGGGGATAACTATGTGGCAAGGAACTGAAGGAGGTCTCAGGCCAAAAGCCAGTGAGGAATGGAGGCTTTCGGTCCTATACCCTGTGAGAAACTGAATCCTGGCAACAACTACATGAGTGAGCTTGGAAGCAGACCCCCCCTCAATTGAGCTTTCAGATGAGACCCCAGCCCCAGACAACACTTTATTGCAGCCTTGTGAGAGATGCTGAGGCACCCAGCTAAACTGTGCCCAAATTCCTGACTCAAAACAGATAAAAATGTTTGTTGCTTTAACAAGTTTTGGCATAGCAGCAGGCTCACTAAGTCCCAGAAAATCACTCCAGGGTTTAGCACTACTATAAACTCTCAATCGGCATTTTCCACAGGCCTGTCATACAGCCTTACATTCTACTGTGCTTCTCTGGCTATCTCACTGATTTCTCCACAACAAACAGTGCCAATCATCCCTACTCTCTTCAAATTTCCAACCTTCTTACCACTCACCCCCAGCACACACTTCCCTAACCCCCAGGAAATGACCTCACCCAGAATATGAAAGCTACCAGATAAGAAGTACCTTAGCTTCCCACTTCTAAAGGGACAAAGTTATCCACTCCAGCAACTTATCAATCATCCCTCCCTCCTGTTCCCATAGATGATGAGTCCTCAAGACTGATTCCAATCCCTTTTCCAGGGCTTTGGATCCCATCCCACCCCCCTACATTCCCAATTATCCCATTTTCCTCCTGTATCTTCAGCCCCTCCCCGCTCCTTTCTAGTTACTCAGTTCTCTCCCATTCCTAACAAACATTTCCTTGATCCCACAATTCCACCGGTAGCCACCACTCTCTCTCTTTTTTCCTCTATAACCAAACTTCTGAATATATCCTCTGCACTTTCTCCCTTCCCATGCACTCCAATCTGGCTTTTGCCCCATCCACTCCACCAATGCATCTCTCTCTAAAGTCATCAATAATCTAAAGGTTGCTAAACCAAACAAACATTTTTTAGACCCTATCTTTCTTAACTGTCAGGAACATTTGAAACTGTTGACTGCTCTGGGTTTCTGGTTCACACTTAAAAAAAAAAAAAAAAAACTCCCTAGCTTCTCCTTTCTAGACTCTGTTGCCAACTCCCTCTGCTGTGCTCATCCTCTAATGCTGGAGTACTTCAGGCTAGGTCCTAGGTCCTCTTCTCTCCCATTCTCCACACTTTGCTCTCTTGCTACACAATCCCTTACACATCTCAAATACTATCTCTACATCTGTGGTTCTCAAATTTATACCCCTACCCAGGCTTCTGTGGGCTCTAAATCTATATATGCGATGGCCTTCTATCCCCTTAGATGGCTCACTATCCACTTAGATGGCTCAACATGTCCAAATTTGGACTCATGTCATGAAGCCCACAATTGGTCTTTCTCCAACATTACATTTCTAGTGAATTGTCCAAACCCATAATATGGCAATACTTCTCATTTCCTACTACCTATTCTACCTCTTAAGGAGCCCATCATTTGTACTCTTCTCTGCCAACATTACCCTAGGCCAAGCTTTTCTCACCTGGAGTAGACCAGTATCTTTCTAACTCATGGTTTCTCAATGCTGGCTTCACATTAGAATCACCTACTGAACTTGGAAACCTTACTAACCCTCAAACCTCATACCAACCAAAGAAAAAAAAAAAAAAAGCCAAACCCACTGCCCTCAAGTCGATTCCTCCTCATAGTGACCCTACGGGACGGAGTGGAACTGTCCCATAGGATTTCCAAGGCTGCAAATCTTTATGGAAGCAGACTGCCACATCTTTCTCCTGGGGAGCGGCTGGCGGATTCGAACAGCCAAACTTTTACTTAGCAGCTAACAGCTTTAACCACTGTGCCACCAAAACTCCTAAACCTCATCCCAGACCAATAAAATAGAATCTCTGAGGTTGGGCTCCAATCATCCTTATTTAAAAAGTCCCCAGGTAATTCTAACTTGCAGTTAGTGTTGAGAATCACTGGTCTAACTGGTCTGTCCATGTCCCTTATTGCTCCACTCCATGTTCCACACAACAGCTGGAGGGTCTTTTCCATAATGCAAATCTCATTCTGCAGCTCCCCTTGCTCTTAGGATGAAGATCACAGCCTTCATACCCTGCATCCCTTCACTCTGCCTGCCTCCTGCAAGCCTGGGTGCTTTGTTCATTCTGAACGACTCAGATTTCCTAGATCCTGACAGCAACTAACAACAACAACGAGCTCCTTCCACTGAAGGCTGTCACACGTGTTCCCTCTTCCAGGAATGACTTGTCTGACAAATTCCACTCATTCAGGAGTCAGCTTAACTGTGTCTTCCTCAGACAGCCCTCGCCAGACCTCCCCCATTCATGCTCCCATAACACGTGCTCTTTCCCTTCACAGACTTGGCACAATTGTAAATATATAGTTTTCTGTGTACTTTTTGTTTGGTTAATTTATGCTTTTCTACTAGACAGAGAGAAGGATCATGTCTGCTTTGTTCTTTTCAGCACTCCTGGCACCAAATCCAAGACATGGCACCTAGTAGACATTCAATAAAATTTTACTGAAGGTAAATAGACATACACATGTTCCTTCATACCCTATATCTTGGCACGTTTTTCCTTCTGCCTGAAATGTACTAACCCTTTCATAACCTCTCCCTTTTCTCCCTGGCAAGATCCTACTTATCCTTCACAGCTTAGTTAAAGAGAATTTTCCCTACAATTCCTTCCTGGTTCTCTCAGGCAGAGTTAGTCTCTCCTTGTCTGTAAGCCTATTTTTTTGTCTGTAAGCCTATAGCCTTTTCCCACATGTGGTACTTCAGTTACTTGCTTATGGACCTCCTTCCAGCTGCAGCTGAACTTCGTGGATGTCTCTCTTCCTTCCAGTGCTGTTAACTTAGTTGCTGGATGAATGAACGAATAAATACATGTGCTAATGGGAATTGAATTACTTTATTGAAGCAAACATACATATGGATTGCCCCATAACATACATGCTAAACTCTTGGGTCACATGTCAGGTTCTGGTACTGCACCCTGTCTGACCAGAGCTTTTGGAATTTTCCTCTTGGACCTTTCCAGAAAGGTCTGGAGCAGTCCTTTGACTCAGGCTACTGGGTGGGGAGTGGAGAAGGCCATGGGACCCTCTGCTCCTGGGGGAAGGTGTAGTCCCCAGATCGGCTCCCGTGGTTACTGGTGAGCTGTTCCCCTAGGGGAGCGTTTCTTGCTTTTAGTTCTAAACTTGGAACCACTAAATTGATCAAAGCCGGCAGGCATTAGTTCCAGACCCCTCTAAGGACAGTGGGTAGAGACAAAGGCCAGCTTGGCATGAGGAGAATGGTCTTCATCAAGGATGAACAAATGAGGAAGGGATGTTTCATAGCCAGGCTCCAATTGCCCTAAAATGGGTGTTCCTGGTGATTTTCCACACTGGATTTAGACTGACCGCTAACCTAGCCAGCAGTCTTCGCAATGTGCTTCTGCAGGCTCAGAACTGCCTCTGTAAGTCAGTGGATTGTGGCCCTGGGCGGCTTGGCAAGAGGCCTGCTGCAGCAGTTCACGTCTGCTGACCAAGTGGAGAGAAACAGAAGAAGGGCCGGGCAGGATGGAGGAAGTCATCTAGAGAAACACAGCTGAGGGCACCCTCTACACAGCCCCACCCTGCCAGCCCTCAGGCTCACTTTCTCTTCCCTTGAACAACTTCATTGCCTTCATGACATGGGCAATGTAGGGTTGGGGGTGGGGAATGGGTTTTGGATAAGGACCACCTGCCGTGTCAGGAAGAGTGCCTAGGGGTTGAGCAAGATACCAACTTTGCCAGGCTAGAGAGGTGGAGAGAGGCTGACATCGTGGACAATAATAAGGGTAGTTTGTTGTTGTTGTTAGCTGTCTTCAAGTCAGCCCTCAACTCATGGCAACTGCATGTGCACCGAACAAAACCTTTCTTGGTCCCACACCATTCCCAAGATCGGCTGAGGATCAGACTATTGTGATTCACAGGGTTTTCACTGGCTGATTTTCAGAAGTAGATCATCAGGCCTTTCTTCCTAGTTCATCTTAGTGTGGAAGAGCTGCTAAAATCTGTTCAGCATCAGAGCAACATGCAAACCTCCACTGACAGAGAGGTGTTGGCTGTGCGTGAGGTGCATTGGCCGGGAATCGAACCCAGGTCTCTTACATGGAAGGCAGGAATTCCACCACTAAACTACCAATGTCCTCCATAATAATAAATAGCAGCTATTTTTTTTTTTAACATTAACCTACCATTTCCTAAGTACCAGGCCAAACACTTCACAGAAATTGTCCTATGTGAGAACTAGCTCTACGTTCTTTTCAATTCCTTTGACAGCTCCACAGCTGTTTTCTGAGAACCCTCCACATGTGGTAGATATATGACTAAAGTGTGTGGGAGACACCGCCTATGACCTACCTGAGACCCTCTCAGCCTCACTATTTCTGGGGCCCTCCACCACTTATTCTCCTTCTTCTACTGCAGCGGTATCTGAGGTGACCAGCCCAGCAGCAGCTCTGGCCAATTTATACCTCTCACCTTTACCCTCCCCTCTACCCACTCTTTTTTTTTTCTACCCACTCACACCTCTTTCAACCTTGAGGCTTCCCTGTTGCCTCTGAGGTATGAAATGCTGCCGAACTCACTATAGGCCTTACACGCGCACCCCAGCAGGTAAAGTGGGGCAGACCTTTGACCAACGCAGGCAGAAGACTGAGGACACGTTCTTCCTCCTCACTGTCTCCCAGATGGGCTATCCTGAAACTCAAAGATTCATGCAGACACTTGGAAGGTGGTACCACAGTATCCAGCAATCAGTGTCAATATGTATCAATAGTGGTGGCCAGTTCAGTAGCACACCCAAGTGTTGGCTGTCCTGCCATCCTTCCCTTTTTCATCTATTTTTACTTCTCATGGATTATGAACTCTAATACAACAGTCATATCAGCATGTGCCTTGGGCTCTGCTTTCTGGGGTACCCAGGCATGCAGTCTAGTGGGAAAACATATATGAATGCACATCATTTATGCTAAGTGGAAAAGTAAAGACTGATAGAGAATTCAAGCTAATGGACATGGATTTTGTTCTGTAATCAGAAGGAGCTGTGATTTGTAAGAAGATAGCTCTAACAATTGGGTGGTGAGTAGAAGTGAGAAGTGGAGGGTCAAGACAGAGGGTCTGGCTGGCAGCTGTGGCACTTGTCTATGTAGAGGTGGGCTACTCAGGCAACTTTGGAGCACTTGTCAGATGAGCTGTGGGGACTTGTCTGGTGGGGTGTGGGGTAATTACTCTTTTCTGGAAGAAACAGTGGGAGAGGGAGAGGAACATGCATCCAGCTGTGTAGCCTCACCCATCTTTGACCTCTATACATCTACCCCTGTGTAAATGGTTAATATGCTCAGATAGTAACTGAAAGGTTGGTGGTTTGAGTCCACCCAGAGGCACCTTGGAAGAAAGGCCTGACAATCTACTTCTAAAAAATCAGCCATTGAAAACCCTGTGGAGCACAGTTCTACTCAGGTATTTTGGGGTTGCCATGAGTCAGAATTGACGTGATGGCAGCTGATTTTGAACATCTGGCTACAGCTGGAAGAGTATCTCCCTGGTCCTCTGGGACTCCATCATCATTCACCTGTGTGGCAATTTCCATGCTTTGTTAAGTGGAGGGGGTTTAGGGAAGTTCTCTGGCGTAGGACTCTGAAATCCTATTCTGAAGAACCATTGCCTGGAATGACTAAACATTATAGAAATGTTCCTCTGAGTCCTGAGTTCTTTAATTCCCAGGACAGGGTAGTCTTAGCTCTTTCAATCTTCCCCAAAGGAAAGATTTTACTCTGTGACTACCTGTTAGCCTGGCCCCAGTAGAGCTTCTTTGGGCCAACCCTGCCCCATTTGCCTTGGCCTCATGCCTCACATGTTTGACTGTTCTGTTTCCCCATCTGTCTGACTCCACTCATCTGTCCACCAGCAAACACCATAGAGGCTCCCCTTACAATAATGATGGCTCCTATTGACACAGAGGAGCCAGCAGCCATGTCAGAAGCCCCAGGAAGTGGATTTTGGCTTTGCATGCACAGCTAAGCTTTGGTGGGGGAAGGACTGATTGAGTTTGAACAAAGTAGGCGTAATTTCACTCCACTAGGCCTGAGCGCACACCCAAAACCTAAGGAAAATCTATACCTTCTGGAGGGCCCAGCATTCCCAATGTGCTAGCATTCTTCATCCAACAGCATAGAAACAGGTTGGATTAATAGGAAACAATGCCAATGTACTAGTCACTCACAGGGGCCCTCAGGGTCCCACAGGGTCACTCAGCTCCCACATTTCCCTCTGACTTGGGAACCATGCTCAGCTGGCATCTTTTGCAGTCATTTCACCCACAGCTCACCCTGTGGGCACTTCTCTAGAAGCATGCTCTGCCTTGACATGAAGACAAAACCAGGATTTCACCCAGATGCCTTCTCTCCTCCACTTTCCCCATTGTTTGCCCTTACAAGCCTGGGTCAGCATGAGTGTTGGGAGGACAGCTCATGCCCACCCTTTAGCAGTTCATGGAAGGAGGACACTCAGCCTCCACTGGAAGGAAAGGTGTGGGAGGAGTACTTCTGATCTCTCTCTGTTCATCCCTCTTCCCAGCCACCTGTCTTCTTACTATTCTGTTCCTGTGGTAGGAGGAGAGGATTTTCTGAATCATGTGACCATGACATAGCTTTTTCCACCCTTTTTCTTTAAGCTGTTTGTGTCTTCATACTTAAATTTGGTTTCTAGTAGAGAGCATATAGTTAGAACTTGTTTTTTAAAAATCCCATCTGACAGTCTCTGCCTTTTAAATGGGGTGTTTAAGCAATTTTATGTGATTATCGATTTACTTAGTTTTAGATCTACCACCTTGCTGTTTTCCATTTGCCCCATCTGTTTTCATTCCTCATTTTCTCTTTCCATCATCTTTTGGATTTAATTTGAAATTCTATTATATTCGATTTGAAATTCTATTTTAGCTCCTATATTGGTTTGTTGTGAGGATGGCTTATTGTGAGGATGGCTTATTGTGAGGATGCTGTATTACAGCAATGATTGTGAGGCTGGTGCAGAACCAGGCAGTGTTTCCCCATGTTGTGAATGGGGTTGCTATGAGTTGGAATCTACTCAACAACAACAACATATTGGCTTATTAATCATATTTTTTTGTTTTGTTTTTGGCATTGCTTTAGGAATTATAGTATACATATTTAAATTACCACTTTACATATAACATAAGAACATTACAGTATTCTTCCATTCATCCTACCTCCTGGGTTCACTGTGCTACTCTTGTCAAGCATTTTGCTTGTACATACAATATAATATAAACCCCATAATACATTGTTATTATTTTTGGTTTAAACATTTAAGTATCTTCTAATAAAAATTTAAAAACAAATTTTAAAAGCTTTTTTTATATTTATATATTGTATATTATCCACATATTTACCAGTTACTATCTCTTCATTCCTTTGCATTTTCCTTCTGCCTAAAGTTCTTCCCTCAACTTTCTTGTAGGACTGGGTTTACTAAAGGTTTACTAGCAACCAATTATTTCAGTTTTTGTGTGTCTGAAACAAAAAAATCTGTATTTCACCTTCATTTTTGAAAGACATTTTTGCTATGCATAAAATTCTATTTTTTTTAATTTTTTAAAAATTCTACCACCACTAATCTGTCAGTTTGTGGTACTGTGGTGGCTTGCACGCTGCTGTGATACTGGAAGCTATGCCCCCAGTATTTCAAATACCAGCAGGGTAACCCATGGTGAACAGGTTTCAGCAGAGCTTCCAGACTAAGACAGACTATGAAGAAGGACCTGGAAATCTACTTCTAAAAAAAAAAAACTGGCCAGAGAAAATCTTATGAATAGCAGTGGAATGTTGTCTGATATAGTGCCAGAAGATGACCCCTTAGGTTGGAAGGCGTTCAAAATACGACTGGGAAAGAGCTGCCTCCTCAAAGTAGAGTGGGCCTTGATGTGGAGTAAAGCTTTTGGGACTTTCATTTGCTGATGTGGCACAACTACAAACATCCATTAATCGTCAGGATGTGAAATGTACAAAGTATGAATCCAGGACAATGGGAAGGTGTCAAAAATGAAATGGAATGGTTGAAGATTGATGTCCTAGGCATTAGGGAGCTGAGATGGACACTAGTGGCCATTTTGAATCAGATAATCCTATGGTCTACTATGCCAGGAGTGACAAATTGAAGAGGAATGGCTTCACATTAATTGCCAAAAAGAACATTTCAAGACCGATCCTGAAGTACAACACTGTCAGTGACAGGAAAATATCCAACTATTACAACTATTATTCAAATTTACACACCAATCGCTGATGCCAAAGATGAAGGAATTGAAGATTTTTACCAAATTCTGCAGTCTGAAACTGATCAAACATGCAATCAGGATGCATTGATAATTACTGGTGATTGGAATGTGAAAGGTGGAAACAAAAAAGAAGGATCAGTAGATGGAAACTATGGCCTTAGTAACAGAAATGATGCTGGAGATCACATGATAGAATTTTGCAAGACCAACAACCTATTCACTGGAAATACCTTTTTTCAACAACGTAAATGGTAAGTATATACTTGGACCTCATCCAGTGGAATACACTGGAATCAAATCGGCCAAAACTGTGAAAAGGGAGGATAGAGAAGCTTAGTATCATCAGCCGGAACAAGGCTAGGGGCCAATGAAGGAACAGACTATCGATTGCTCATATGCAAGTTCAAGTTGAAGCTAAAGAAAATTAAAACAGGTCCACGAGAGCCAAAGTACAACCTTGAGTATAACACACTTGAATTTAGAGACCATCTCAAGAATAGATTTGACGCATTGAACATTAACGACCGAAGACCAGACAAGTTGTGGGATGACATTGAGGACATCATGCATGAAGAAGGCAAAAGGTCATTAAAAAGTCAGTAAAGAAAGAAAAGACCAAAATGTATGTCAGAAAAGGCTCTAAAACTTGCTCTTGAAAGTAGAGTACCTAAAGCAAACAGGGGAATGATCACATAAAAGAGCTGACCAGAAGATTTCAAAGGGTGGCTCGAGAAGATAAAGTATAACAACAAATTGTGCAAAGACCTGAAGTAAGAAAACCAAAAGAGAGGAACACGTTTGGCATTTCTCAAGCTGAATGAACTGAAGAAAAAAAATGTAAACTTTGAGTTGCAACATTGAAAGATTCTATGGGAAAATACTGAATGACACAGGAAGCAACAAAAGAAGATGAAAGAAATATGCAGAGTTACTGTACCAAAAACAATTGGTGGACATTCAACCATTTCAGGAGATAGCATATGGTCAAGAACTGATGCAACTGAAGAAAGAAGTCCAAGCTGCACTAAAGGCATTGGCAGAAAAAAATGAGGCTTCAGGAATTGACAGAATACCAACTGAGATGTTTCAACAAATGGATGCAAACCTGGAAGTGCTCACTCATCTATGCCAAGAAATTTGGAAGATAGCTACCTGGACTACCAACTGGAAGAGATCCATATTTGTGCACATTCCAAAGACAGATGATCGAACAGAATGTGGAAATTATTGAACAATATCATTAATATCACATGCAAGTAAAATTTTGCTGAAGATAATTCAAAATTGGTTGCAGCAGTACATAGGTAGGGAACTGCCAGAGAATCAGGCCAGATTCAGAAGAGGATGTAGAATGAGGGATGTCACTGCTGATATCAGATGGATCTTGGCTGAAAGCAGAGAATACCAGAAAGATATTTATCTGTGTTTTATTGACTTGCAAAGGCATTCAACTGTGTGGATCACAACAAATTATGGATAACTTTGCAAAAAATAAGAATTCCAAAAACAATTGTGCTCATGCGGAACCTGTACATAGAACAAGAGGCAGTCTTTCAAACAGAACGAGGGGATTCAGCACGGTTTAAAATCAGGAAAGTTGTGTGTCAGGGTTGAATCCTTTCACGATACTTATTCAATTTGTGTGCTGAGCAAGTAGTCTGAGAAACTGTACTATATGAAAAAGAATGCAGCATCAGGATTGGAGGAAGACTCATTAACAACCTGCAACTTGCAGATGACACAACCTTACTTGCGGAGAGTGAAGAGGACTTGAAGCACTTACTGATGAAGATCAAAGACCATAGCCTTCAGGATGGATTAGACCTCAACATAAAGAGAACAAAAATCTTCACAATTGGACCGATAAGCAACATCATGATAAATGGAGAAAATATTAATGTTGTCAAGGATTTCATTTTACTTGGATCCACAATCAATGCCCATGGAAGCAGCGGGCAAGAAATCAAACAACGTATTGCACTGCAAAACACTTCTCCAAAGTGTTCAAAAGCAAAGACGTCACTTTGAGGATTAATGTGCCATGATACTTTCAATTGCCTCATATGTATGCAAAAGCTGGACAATGAATAAGGAAGACCAAAGAAAAATTGATGCCTTTGAATTATGGTGTTGGTGAGGAATATTGAATATACCATGGACTGCCAGAAGAACAAATAAATCTGTATTGAAAGAAGTACAGCCAGAACGCTCCTTAGAGGCAGGGATGGCAAGACTTTGTTGGACATACTTTGGACATGTTATCAGAAGGGACCAGTCCCTAGAGAAGGACATCATGCTCTATAGAGGGTCAGAGAAAAAGAGAAAGACCCTCAAGGAGAGGGACTGACACAGTGGCTGCAGCCATGGGCTCAAACATAGTAACAATTGTGATGGCACAAAACTGGGCAGTGTTTCGTTCTGTTGTTAAGTAGGGCTGCTATGAGACAGTACCTAACAAGAACAACAACATAAAATTCTAGGTTTATTGTTTTGGGTTTTTTTTTTTTTTTTTTGGTTCTTTAAAAAAAATTGTTCCACTCTCTTCTGGATTGTGTTGTTTTCAGTAACAGCCTGTCGTCATTCTTTTCTCTGGCTGCTTTTAAGCTTTTTATCTTTATCACTGGTCTAAGCAATTTGATTATGACATTCATTGATGTAGTTTCCTTCATGTTTATTATTTTTAGGACTCATTGAGCTTCTTGGATCCTATTATCAAATTTGGAAAAATATTTGGCTATTATTTCTTCCACCTCTCTGTCTAGTCTCCTTTTGAGGCTGCAATTATTCATATTCTAGGTTGCTGGAAGTTACCCCACAGCTCACTGATGCTCTATTCATTTTTGTTGCCTTCAATCTGCAGTGTGTAATTTAGCGTTCATTCCATCCAATGTGTATTTCATTTCTAGAATTTTCATTTGAGCCTTTTAAAAATATCTTCCATATTTCTCCTTAACATGCTGCTGCTTTCCTTTAAACAGGTGAATGATATTTATAATAAAATAGCTTTATTATATAATATATTATAATATAATAGCTTTTAAAAAATGTTCCTGTCTATTATTTCTATCATCTGTGTCATTCCTGGGTGTTCCTGTTGATTAATTTTTCTCCTCTTCTGGATAGTATTCTCCCGGTCTTTGATATCTGGTAATTTATTACTGGATGTCAGATATAGTGAATTTTATGTTGTTGAGTGTTGAACATTTTTCTTTAAATATTTTTGAGTTTTGTTGTGGGTGTTAGTTAAGTTACTGGAAATGATGAGATCTTTTGAGACATGCTTTAAAACTTTTTAGGTGCGGCCAAAGCAGCCTTTGATCTGGGACTAATTTTGTCCACTACTGAGGCAGCCAGTGAGGTAGCATGTGTGATTGTGAAGCAAGCAGGGCCCACTGCAAATCTAGCCAAGGGGAACAAAGTGCTGGCAGCAGCCGCTGCAGGGGTCTAATATATCAGGGTTAGGAACAGCAGTGCTCGGTGTAGATGAGTAAGGGGAAAAAGGGTGAATCTGAATTTCCCACTTCTGATTCTGATGGATTCAGAGGAAATGGGCTCTTACACAAAGCCATTAGTAGAGTCACCAGAGTCCAGGAGTTTCTAATCACCCCTTTTTGAGCCCCTCTTTTTTTTTGTCAGTGTCAGAGGGCTGATCCAGGAAGGAGGCAGGGCCAGGACCCATACAACCTAGCACTTCCTGTTTTGGTATCTGCTGGGCTTTTTCTTCTGCTGGCTCAAAAGAATGTCAGTCTCCAGTTCAAGATCCTGAACGCCCATGATTTCTCCTGCCTATTACATCGACATCATAGACTTTCCTATTCAAGGAAAAGATTCCTCTGTGTAAGTGTACCATCTGGATGCCTGATAGAGCTTGGCAAATTAGAGTCTTTTACAGCGCTGTGCCTTTATAATATGACATGATGACTCAAAATTACATTAATATCTCTGCTGCTGCAATTCTATGAGTCTAGGATTAAGCCTGTCTCTCTCTAATGAAAAAAAATTAATGAAGAATTTCATTCATGAAACGTTAAAATGGCCTCCCCATTTCTCATTGAGCTCTCAAGAGAGATTTTCTTAAGGCCCACAGAGTCTATGTTTAGTCTCATCTGTGATCCACCCTCCATCCCCATTTTGAGAAGAAAATGTTCTTCCATAAGGTACATATAATTACCCCTTTCTTCGATGCAACAACATGTTTTCTGGCAGGAGATTGGAGAACATTTGTCAAGTGTACTGTTGGAAAATGCACTTTGTGCACGGTAAAGAAAGAGTTAAATTAAAGATAAGTTCAGCAACTGAGGCTCGTTTACTTCCTCTCTCTCACCTCCCTTGGCTGTAAATTTGGCCAGAGTAAACTAAGTGTCTCTAATCAACTTGGCCACATAAGAAAGTGTCTCCCACCCTGCCAAGAGCCCAGGCAAACCATAAGCTGGGGCTGCCTGAAGGGGCTGTTGCTTTCCTGGGGAGAAGAGATGTTTGGGGATCAAATCAGACAGTTGAAGGCAAAGGAAATTATGAATGTGAGTATCGCTGTTCATACACTTTGCAAATCGTTTTAAGGGCACTCTCTCATTTCCTCTATCTTTTCTGTGTGTTTCACACACGTGGGCACACCCAAATAAGACAGCCTAAATATATTAGCAAAGTCACACTCAGGCTTTATTGTAATTCTTAGATAAAGCCATTAAAAACAAAACAAAAACATTAACTGAGGATAACAGAGTTCCAAGACCTCAATATTAAGCTCCATTTTTAAGTGAAAAAAATCTGAAGCAAGGGGTAAAATAATTGGCACAATTAATGTCATGCAAACTACCTGAAAAGCTGCAGGCCCTAACTGTGCCTCCCAAAGCTAGGAAAATACTAACTATGGTCGCTGTCTCCTGGCACCAAAAAGGCAGCTCTTAAATGATCTCAAATAGCAAAACATGCCCAGGTTTTATTTCCTAAGCACCGAAACGGAAATTCCCAACATAATAAACCCCAAAACATTTGATTTCCAGCAATGCCTAGATCTGTTCAAGCCTGATTTTGTACAAGTCTGGGGCAGAAGAACAGAAGAGTCCAGGAGGAGCAAAAATTGGGTTGGGGTAGGGTAGGCAGCGGGGAGAGGAGTGCTTGATGAGAAAAGGAGAAGACAAAGTTAAAATAAATGCAAATGACGGGCTACAAATAGAAACTACCTCCTAAAAGGTTATAAAGAGACAATATATCGTTAAAAGTTAATTTTAAAGAAAAAGGTAAAATCATGACTTGCACACAGAAAAATGTGCACATGTTAAGGAGTTCGTTTATTCACGATTGGAGGGAATTAAGCAACTGTTATAATCAGCTCAAACGGAAAATTAAAACAGCACAGGTTTGTATGGAGTGAAGGAATGTTGAAAGGAATTTCAAATAAAGATAAAACTGGTTCTTCCAAGGGAAGAAGGAAGTCAATTAGATCATTATCAGACAGAACATAACTTACATATTTGTCAATTACTTACAGCTTACAAAGGGCTGTAAAACAGCTCAAAGACAATGAACAGTAGAATTTCATAACCCAAAGTCTGTGCTATGTACCACACATAGTTTTCCAGTGAAACACAATTTTCTTTCCTAAATGTTCATAACAGGTTGTTAAGGGAAAGTTTGGTTGTTTGGAGGGAACACCCCTTCCCAGAGAGGATGACCTCGCGGTGAGGTTAAGCCCATAAAGAGTTCGTGGGTAGTTGGTATGTTGGTACGGCCCTCTAAGGCAAAGTTTGGGTAAAAAAACAAGACATATCCTACTCATCTCAATATTTATTAAATCTGGTCACTTCACACACACACACACACACACGCCCCAGCACAACTCTGAAATTGGAATATGAAAGTGAGAAGAGACGTCCGGAATCTTCTAGTCTAAACGCCATATCTCACAGATGAGAAACCTGAGAACCTGGGCTGGGATTTGCTCTTGGTCACTCAGCTTCTTAGTGGCTGTGAGATTGCTTCTCTAAGTCTATGATCCTAGTGGTCATCAGATGATCCAAGATAGCCCCCCATGCAAATTTTATGTCCATATTCAAAGTCCATTTTCCTGGGAATGGAGCTAGAATGTTCATTGGATATTTGACCCTGGCTCTGAATTGTGCCCAGCAACACACAAAATACACATCTGAATCTAGTAATACGACATTAACTGAAAGGTGGCTACCTCAGAATTTTTAAAAGGCGTTTTGGGGGAGGAATCATTTTAACTGCCCACATCTCTTAAATAAAAGAAAAAGAAAGAAAAAGAAGCTAAGGAAATTTGACCAATGTATTCCTTTTTTTCCTGGATGAGTTACGCTGTATCAAGTGAAAGCATTTAAAATCCTTTCACTGTTCTTTCTGAAGTTAACCGCTTCAGCACTCAAGAGTTGAGAGGTTAAAATGTGAAGAGCAGGCATAAGGTCTAATTTTTCAGTTTTTTGTGTTCTTTCTCTTTCTATCCTCACCTCATCTCTCACTCTGTCACATTCCTACAACAGAAACAGCCCTGGAGGCCTTTTTGCAATAAACTCGGTCAAAGCCCAGTCTTCAGGGAAGAAGACTGGGTTGTTGCTTTTAGGTGCTGTTGAGTCCATTCAGACTCATAGCAACCCCATGCACAACAGAACAAAACACTGCCCAGTTCTGTGTCATCCTCACAATTGTTGCTATGTTTGAGTCCATTGTTGCAGCCACTGTGTCAATCCATCTCCTTCAAGGTCTTCTTCTTTTTCACTGACCAAGCAAGATGTACTTCTCCAGGGACTGGTCCCTCCTAATTACATATCCAAAGTGTGTGAGATGGAGTCCTGGAATCCTCACTTCTAAGGAGCATTCTGGCTGTATTTCTTCCAAGACAGATTTGTTCATTCTTCTGGCAGACCATGGAATAGCCAATATTCTTCACCAACACCATAATTCAAAGGCATCAATTCTTCTTTGGTCTTCCTTATTCATTGTCCAGCTTTTGCATGCATATGAGACGACTGAAAATACCATGGCTTGGGTCAGGCACACCTTAGTCCTTAAAGTGACATCTTTACTTATTAACACTTTAAAGAGGTCTTTTGTAGCAGATTTCCCCAATGCAATATGTCATTTGATTTCTTGTTTGCAGCTTCTTTGGGCGTTGATTGTGGATCCAGGTAAAATGAAATCCTTGACAGTTTCAATATTTTCTCTGTTTATCACAATGTTGCTTAATGGTCCAATTGTGAGGATTTTTGTTTTCTTTATTTTGAGGTGTAATCCATACTAAAGGGTGTAGTCTTTGCTCTTCATCAGCAAGTGTGTCTAGTCCTCTTCGCTTTCAGCATATAAGGTTGTGTCATCTGCATAATGCAGGTTGTTAATGAGCCTTCCTCCACTCCTGACACAGCATTCTTCTTTATATAGTTCATATTCTTGGATTATTTGCTCAGCATACAGATTGAATAAGTATGGTGAAAGGATACAACCCTGACACACACCTTTCCTACTTTTAGACATGCAGAATCACTGCGGTGTGATGGATTGCTTTTGTGTGGCCTTTCTAGCCATGGTCTTATAACTCCCACCCAAGTGATTGGGCAGCACTGTGCAGATATAGTAATTGTGGCCCACCAAAGTGATTGATCAGTTTTGCCATCCCACTGAGCTTGAAATAAGCCACCCCAGAGGCAGAAATGAACAAGATTCTACCGACACCAAGGAAGAACAACCAGGAGCCAGTACGTCCTTTGGACCTGGGATCCCTGCTATGAGAAGCTCCTGGAACCAGGAGATAGAGATGTAACACTGAAGGCAGAGACCCGGCAGTAGACACCTGACAGCAGGAGATGGCATGGTGGACTTTCCAGCCCAAGGAAACAGAAAGCTTGGAGAGAGAAAGCTGAGTGACTTTGTGGAGAGGCCTAGGGCCAGGGAGAGGTATGCCCACAAGCACAGCTGGGAAGAGGCTGTCCTGATGGAAGAACTGTATCCTTGAGTGTTCCTGATCCTGAACCGTAACCTGTTACTTCCCTAATAAACCCCACAATTGTGAGTATTGTCTGTGGGTTCTGTGTGGCCACTGTAATCAATTATCGAGCCCAGTAGAGAGTGCCATGGGAGGGACGGTTGGTGTCCGAACTGGTAAAGATGGCAGAGAGAGGAGGCATGTCTGACCCCTGCCTCATAGGAATCAGCCTTGGACTGTTGACCTTGATTCTCCTTGTGAAGTTAGAAGAGGTCAGTCATGGCCCCCATGCCATTTTTGCAATTTTCTCGTTCTGTTCAAACAACTGCCTCTTAGTCTATGTACAGGTTCCTCATGAGCACAATTAAGTGTTCTAGAATTCCCAACATTTGCAATGTTATCCATAATTTGTGATGATCCACAGTTGAAGGCCTTTGCATAGTCAATAAAACACAGGGAAACATATTTCTGGTGTTCTCTGCTTTCAGCCAAGATCCATCTGACATCAGTAATGATATCCCTTATTCCACATCCTCTTCTGTATCCAGCCTGAATTTCTGGCATTTCCCTGTACTGCTGCAACCCAATTTGAATTACCTTTAGCAAAATTTTACTTGCATGTGATATTAATAGTATTGTTCAATAATTCCACATTCTGTTGGATCATCTTTCTTTAGAATAGGCACCTATATGCATCTCTTCCAGTTGGTTGGCCAGGTAGCTGTTTTCCAAATTTCTTGGCATAGATGAGTGAGCACTTCTAGCAATGCATCAGTTTGTTGAAACATCTCAAATGGTATTCCGTCACTTGTTTTTCGCTAATGCCTTCGGTGCAGCTTGGACGTCTTCCTTCAATAGCATCGATTCTTGATCGTATGCTACCTCCTGAAATGGTTGAATGTTGACCAATTCTTTTTGGTACAGTGACTCTGTGTATTCCTTCCATCTTCTTTTAATGCTTCCTGCGTCATTCAATATTTTGCTCATAGAACCCTTCAATATTGCAACTTGAGGTTTGAATTTTTCTTCAGTTCTTTCAGCTTGAGAAATACTGAGTGGAAGAAGGGAATGAGAAGACAGTACCAGCAGAGTCACCCATCGTAAACAGGTTTCAGTGGAGCATGTATACTAAGACAGATTAGGAAGAAAGGCTTGACAATCTACTTTCAAGAACTAGCTAATGGAAACAGCAATGCATATGAAAGCTGAGCAATGAGAAAAGAAGACAGAGGAAGAATTGATGCTTCTGAATTGTGGTGTTGAAAAAGAAATATTGACTGCCAGAAGATCGAACAAATCCGTTTTAGAAGACATAAAACCAGTTATGCTCCTTAGAAGTAAGAATGACAAAACTTCATCTTGCTTACTTCGGATGTATCATTGGAAAAGGCAAATCCCTAGAAAAATATATTATGTTCGGTAAAGTCGAGGGTTGGTGAAAATGAGGGAAACCCTCAATGAGATGGATTGATACAACAGCCACAGGAATGGGCTCAAACATACCAACAATCATGAAGATAGAGCAAGACCGGGCAACATTTCTGTTATACTTAAGGTCACCATGTGTCGGAGTTGTCAACAACAACAAGAGACATTCAGGTAGATACATCTCCTAGACCAGGGGACAGAAGTAGCTGGAATTCCAGGGAGAGGTCAGGCTGCAAATATATGATGGGAATTATCAATTTATAAACCCATCAAGTGCCAAACATGGGTCAGAGTTTTATTGCTGACATCTGTGAGGGGTTGGGCTGACCATGTACGGTGCCTCCACCCCTGTTCATAAGCATTTCATCCAAAGCAATTGACTACGACTAGGACTCGGGAAAACAACAACTCCCCACCCACCACAAAAGGGCTCGCTGCTACTTACCCTTCTTGTGGAACACTGTGGTCCATGTGGGTGAGTGGGATGCTCTGATTCATCATCCAAAGGATTGCAGTGTTTGCTGATCTTATAGTCCAGTAGCTGGATTATTCTGTCCATATTAGGCAGTGTTACAGATTGAATTGTGTCCCCCCAAAATATGTGTTGTAAATCCTAACCTCTATGCCTATGGTTATAATCCCATTTGGGAATGGGTTGTCTTTGTTACGTTAATGAGGAAGGGTTAATGTAGGGTGTATCTTGAGTCAATCTCTTTTGAGATATAAAAGAGAAAAAAATGCAAGCTAGCAAGAGAGATGGGGTAAGATAGATGCCAAGACACTTGGGGATCTCCAAGGAACCACGAAGCATAAGCTAAAGAGATAAGGAACTTCCTCTGACTGTGACAGAGAGAGAAAGCCTTCCCCTAGAGCTGGCACCTTGAATATGGACTTCTAGTCTCCTAGACTATGAGAAAATACATTTCCGTTTGTTAAAGCCACTCTTGGCATTTCTGTTACAGCAGCACTAGATAACTAAGACAGGAAGAGAGTAGGGGTGTCTTCCAGGGCTGTGTAAACCGTCAGTGGGTGATCCATTTACACCTGCCACGTCATTCACTGGTGTCTTCAATCAGCCAAGAGAAAAGATGTGTGGGCAAACCATTGAGTCACCCCATATGTCTGCTCTCTGAAGACACAAAATGCCCACTCCATGCATCCTGAGTAAGTTCTGTGCCAGGTTCCCAGGCAAGCATCCTCCGGCAGCCTCCTCTTCCTCTCCGCCATTCTCCTGGCACCCAGGCTGCCCACTCCGAGTAGATGGCTCAGCATGTACCCAGCCATAAGGCCCCAATCATCTTCTCTCAGGGCTGAGAGTTTAAAGAGGGGAGCAGGGAGCTAGGAAGCTGTGAGACCTGGTTTTTAATGAGCACCAGCTGTGGAGTTAGAAGACCTGGGTTCAAATCCTAGCTCAGGTTCTTCTTCTTTTCTTTTTTATCTTTAGTTACTTAAAACAACAGGAATGTATTTTCACACAGTTCTGGAGGCCAAAAGTTGGGAATCAGTTTCACTGGGCCAAAATTAAGGTGCTGGCAGGGCTGCACTTCCTTGAAAGGCTCTAGGGGAGAATCCATTCCTTGCCTTTTCCATTTTCTGTGGCTGCTGGCATTCCGGGCTCTGCGACTGCATCACTTCAGTCTTCAAGGCCAGCACTTTCAAATTTCTTCCTGCTCTGTCCTCGCGTCTCTCTCTTGCTCCCTCTCTCTCTTTGCCCTAACTCAGATTCTTATTAGTTGCATGGTCTACTTCATCGTTCTGAGCTTGCATTTTCTCACCTGTAAATTAATGATAATATCAACTCTAATACTCCTTTGACAACTAGGTCAGGCAATATTTTTAGAAGAGCATAGGACATACTGAGAGCTAACGTTTATGTGTGCTTAGATTTTATCAGAAACTCTTCTAAGCACTTTGCATATTTTTTAACTCATTTAATCTTTATAACCACCCTAGGGGTTGTCGTGGGTCAAGGTCGACTTAACAGTAGTTAACAACAACAACACAGGTAGGAGCGATTATCCCCATTTTATAGACAAAGAAACTGACACCATGCAGTTAAGTGAATCGCTCAGGTTGGC
The DNA here is from genome assembly GCF_024166365.1 of Elephas maximus indicus. Classification (NCBI taxonomy): domain Eukaryota; kingdom Metazoa; phylum Chordata; class Mammalia; order Proboscidea; family Elephantidae; genus Elephas; species Elephas maximus. Next base: position 50,028,877 of record NC_064830.1, read on the forward strand.
AGAGCTAGAAAGCAGCGGGACCAGAATTTTTGTTCAGGCACAAGAGAGCCCACACTCTGAATGCTCCCATCAGTGGTTGTCAAAGCGTAGTCTCTCGACCAGTAGGGGAAAGCACAGCATCCTCTGGGAGCTTGTTAGAAATGCAAAATCTCAGAACCCACCCCAGAGCAATAGAGTCAGAAACTCCACAGGCGGGAAGCAGCAATCTGTGTGTTAACAAGCCCCCCGGGTGATTGTGATCCTCAGCAAGTCTACACTATTTTTTCTACCTTCCAGTTATGTTGTTGTTGGGTGCCCTTGGGTTGATTTTCCACTCATAGCAACCCATGTGACAGAGCAGAACTGCCCCACAGGGTTTTCTAGGCTGTAATCATTACATAAGCAGATAACCAGGTCTTTTCTCTGGCAGAGCTACTGGTGGGTTCAAACCTTTTTGTTAGCAGTTCAGTGCTTAACCATTGCACACCAGGGCTCCTTTTCTACCTTTTTAGCAGACAACAACTAAACAAATTACATCTCCTCTCCTCCCCTTGCTGTGTATGTATTAGGTACTTCAGTGCATTATTGTCATTATTTCTCACCAGAACCACATTCTAGAGACCAGAAAACCCTGTTGGCCCTTTCTTTGTCTCCCTGGTGTGACTCTCACCTAGCCTCTGTCTCCCTTAGATTAGGTGCCTGAGACCTTGCCCTTGAGACCTTCTACTTCCCCAACTCCTCTCTGCCTTCTAAGAGGGAACCCTTTGCCCAAGAGGTAAGGCATGTTTACTTTGGGCCTGGCTGGGTCTCGCACCACAGAAGATGCTGCCATCCCAGAAGCTCAGCCGGAGGCTTCATGTACCGGGGGACCAGGCCAGAGTATCTCTCTCCCCGTCTCAGTGAGCTCCCAGCCCATCTGCAGGGCCTGGAGAAGCCTTCACCACTAGATCCTTCCCTTTCGCCAACCATTCCCCTGGTCCTTGTCCACACACCTTGCTCTCTGCTCTTTGCTCCTAGTGAAACTTCCTAGTAGTGGCTACCATAGAGAAGCCCCTGACCAGGTGACTCATTGTTCTCCATGGACCCAGAGTGAAGATCAGGTCTGTGTCCAAAGAGGTCAGGGTGCCTCCAAAATGTATGCCAAGGAGCACTGTCGGTCACCCTAGAGCCAACTCGAAATGAGATTTAACTTGATTTTTTTTTATTCTATTACTGGGCACGCTTTACAACTTTTAGCAGGTATTACTTGAACCATTTCTTAAGTGAATGCTCTTAAATTTTCTACTCTGATTGAGACCTGGCATCGATTATTTTGCCTACCCACCACTCTCTTGCCCATTCACCTGTCCCCTTTTGCTCACACTTACCTTCCTCACTCCATCCCTACCCACATTTGGGTTGATTTTAGTCACGAGAGAAAAAGGGGAACTCACGGCAGAAGTGACTTGAACTCCAGGGAAAGAACTTTCGCCATGTCAAAGGGACCTGTTTCTTCTGTCAGAAAAGTTAGGCCAAGTGCTACCCCTACACCAGGTGGCCCAGGCAGTCTGAGTACCAGAAGCCTGGAAATCCTACCACCCAGGCTCCCTGCTGCTTTGTGCAGCATCGCAGAGCCCAAGGTTGGTCCAGTCCCGGGGCAGTTGGGAAGCTGCAGCAGGAGTTGTTGGGTTGAGATGGAAGGTTACAAGCTCACAGCCAGGGTAACCCAGTCTTCAGAAGAATGGTCTACTGGACTGGGAGCTCCCTGAGAGCAGGCTTTTATCTGCCTTATGCCCGTGCCTGGAACAGTGTCCATAGTCACCTGCTGCCATCCAGTCAATTCTGACTCATAGTGACCCTATAGGACAGAGTAGAACATCCCATAGGGTTTCCTAGGCTGTAATCTTTACAGAAGCAGACTGCCACATCTTTTTTCCTCGGAGCAGCTGGTGGCTTCAAACCGCCAGCCTTTTGGTTAGCAGCTAAGGGCTTTAACCACTGTATCACTAGGGCTATTTTAGTGCCCATAGTAAGTACCCATAAATATTTCTCAAATGAATAAATGAATGAACAATGTATTCCTTCTTCAGAAGCTTCAGAGGCTTCACTACTGGGTTGTTAGGAGACTCAGATGAATTAACGATACAAAAGTACTTTGTCAGCTTTCTGTGCTTTTCGTTTACATAAGATAGAAGTTGCTATTTGGATGTCCAGTCCTCTGAGTTTTATCATGTGCACAGATCCTTGTAACCACTACCTCTAACGAGATAAAGGACAATTCCAACACTACAAAGAATTCCCTTGTGCTACCCCTTTTGCAATCACTGATCTGTTCTCTGTACCTATAATCTTGCCTTTTCCTGAATATCACGTAAATAGAATTACGTGGTACATAACCTTTGAGTTGGCTTCTTTTGCTTAGGGTCGTACATTTGAGATTCAACCAAGTCGTTGTGTATATCGATGTCTGTTCCCTTTTATTGCTGAGTAGTATTCCATTATGTGAATGTACTACAGTTTGTTTATCCATTCACCCATTAAGGGACATTTGGGTTATTTTCAGATTTTGGTAATTATGAACAATGTTGCTATACACATTTGTACACAGGTCTTTTTGTGAATATAAGTTTTTATTTCTATAGTATAAACACCTAGAATTGGGATTGCTGAGTCATATGGTGAATATATGTTTGACTGTTTTCCAGAGTGACTGTACCATTTTGCATTCCCATCAGCAATGCGTGAGAGTTCTAGGTGCTCTGCGTCCTCAGCAGCATTTCTCATTGTCATTCTAATAGGTATGTGATGGTATCTCATTGTGGTTTTAATATACCATTCCCGAATGACTAATGATTTTCAGCATCTTCTCATGCAGTTATTTGCCATCTTCTTTAGTGAAGTACCTTTTCCAATCTTTTGCCTGTTTTAAAAACTAGGTTGTTTCTTACTGAGTTTTGAGAGTAGTTTTATATTCTGACTCCAAGTCTATTGCCTGGCATGTGATTTGCAAATGTTTTCTCTCTATTTGTGGCTTTTCTTATTCTCTTTAAGGTGTCCTTCAGAAGAGTAGAAGTGTTTGATTTTGGTGAAGTCCAATTTATTTTTTTCGTTTATGGATCATGCTTTCGGTGTCGTATCTAAGAAACCTCTGCCTAACCCAAGATCACAAAGATTTTCTCCTATAAGTACTATAGTTAAACATTTTACATTTAGGTCTATAATCCGTTTTGAGTAGAATAGATCATTGTTTGACATAGGGTGTCTAGTTGTTTTAGCACCATTTGCTGAAAAGCCTGTCCTTTCTCCGTTGGATTGCCTTTGTATCTTTTCCAAGAATCAGTTGGCTATATTTTTGTGGATCTCTTTCTAGACTCTTTATTCTATCCATTCTTTCACCAATACCACACTGTCTTATTAAAATATAGCTTTATTGTGTGTCTTAATGTTGAGTTGTGAGCCCTCCAAACTTGTTCTTCTTTTTCAAAATTGTTTTGGCTTTACTTTCCCATATATATATATTTTTAAAACCAGCTTTTTTACACCTACAAAGAATTCCGCTGTGATTTTTATTGGAATTGTGTTAAATCCATAGACCCATTTACATAAGCTTGACATCTTAGCTGTAATGAGTATTCTAAACCACAAACATGCTCAAAAGGGGAGGCTGGAGGATGCTAAATCCCAGCTCCTGGCCCAGCTCTGCCAGTAACAGCTGAGTGATCTTGGGATAGTCACTTCCCCTGACTGATTCTCATTGTCCTTAGCAGTAAAATGGAGAGATTGGATTAGATATACACTGAAAGGCCCCTTTTCAGCTTAGGCTATCTGTGATCCCCACTGTAAGCTTGGGCTGACCTGCCTGGAACATCAGTGATGTTACTGAGTCTCATCTCAGGGCCTGTCTGCTGAGATGGCCCAACAGATCCCCCATACCCAAAATGCAAGCTCCAACGCAAACAGTATAATGAGGGACCCCTGCTGAGTCAAGAACCAAGAGGCTTTGGTTAGCTGAGTGACCTTCTCTCATTCCTGGGTACCACAGACCAGATAAGAAGTCTTCCAACAACTGCCTGAGATACTCTCCTGTCTGTGACAGGAGGTGCTGACACAGGCCTCTGTTACCCCCAGTCCAGGGAAATAGTGAGAAGGATAGGCCTTCCAGGAATGCAGGAGAGAAGAGACTCCCACTCCCATCCAACCTCAACCCACCCCTTCATGTACGTCCAGGTGGAGAGAAAAAAAAGCCAGGTAGCCCAGCAGCACTATTTACAATGCCCAAACACTGAAAACAACCCAAATGCACCATAATCAGGGAATGCTTAATTTTAAACACAGCATGGTACATCGAGACCCTGGAGCTCAGCGTAGCTATTAGAAAGGACAAGTTTGTGAATTATACATTGAAGTGTGTAATAGACAAGATAATGTCAAAAAAAATTGACAATGAAATAGCACAAACATACCATTACAGTGATGCTAAAATGTTCAGAAATTACACTGACAAGATTTGGAAAGATATTAGTGGTGATGCAGAGTCTGTGATTGATAATGAGTATTATTGAGCAGCTGCTCAATGAGGCACTGTGTTAAGTGCTTTGGTATATTTAGAGGTGAATTCAGCTTGATGCTTACCCTGGAGGGCCTTACAGCACAGCTGGGGTTGTTCCACAAAAACAGAAGGCTGTGAGGCAAATCCTGACTGAGGGCTGCTTCCAGCATGATTACAGAATGCTGTCAGATTCCAAATTGGATAATCAGGAGTTGAGTATGGAAGGGCTTTTGAAAAAAACAGCTCTCCTAGGGATGTGCGGACATCAGAAGGCAGTCGTCTGAGCATATGGATCAGTCAGGGTTCTCCAGAGAAACAGAACCAATAGAGAGATCCATAGGTATACTGATACAGGTATATGGGTATAGGTAGATACATATAGAGATATGTACACATAAACCTGTGCCATCAAGTGGATTCTGACTCGTGATGACCCCATGTGTTACAGAGTAGAACTGCTCCATGGGGTTTCCTTGATGTAATAGTTATGGAAGCAGATTGCCTGGCCTTTCTTTCAAACCAGCAACTTTTAGGTTACCAGTTGAGCACAAACCTTTTGCGCCACCCAGGGACCTGTGATAGAGATATACAGATATATCTATATATTTCTATCTATCTACTTATCTATCAAGGGACTGATTGATTTTAAGGAATTGGCTCATGTGATTGTGAGGATGGCAAGCCTAAAATCCATAGTTCAGGCAACAGGCTGAAAACTCCAGCAGGATATCTACGAACAGTAGTAAGTCGGAATTCCTTCTCCCTCAGGAAACCTCAGTTTTTGTCTTAAGGCCGTCAACTGATTGGATGAGGCCCACCCACATTATTGAGGGCAATCTCCCTTACTCAGAGTCAACTATTGTAGCTGTTAACCACATCCACAAAATACCTTCATAAAAAAAAAAAAAAAAAGCAACATCTAAACTAGTGTTTGTCCAAACAACTGGGCATCACAGCCTAGCCAAGCGGATACATGAAATCAACCATCACAGCATATGACCAGACAAAGTTGAGGGGCCCTGGTGGCATGCATGGCTGCTCAGGCCCCAGCACAGCTCAGACTTAATGCCCTTGGGTCTCTGAGGCTCCTGATGTGTCTCAGGACTGAGCTTCCCTCACTGTGCGTCCTCACATTTTCAAGCCTCATGTTGGGGTACTTCCAGCTCTTTGCTTTCCTAAGATCCTGGCCCTTCAGGCTTTGGGAGACCAGAGCAGAAGGTGCTGAGATTTCTGCCTCTTGGTGGGTCTGTAGTTGGGAGAGCACCAACAAGGCAATGTCCCTCCTTGGTGAACTGTGGAGGGCAAAGCTGGGCTGGGGTAAAGGTGCCGAGATTCTGACCCTGGGCACTTGCCTACTTAACACCCTGGTCTTCTATTTCCATATCCATGCAATGAGAAGATCATACAGTACTTTACAAAGCACTTTTACATTTGCTAATGTCTTAAATAGCATTTGTTAAGTCTATTTAATCAAACCAGTTGCTGCAGAGTCAATTCCGACTTTTGACAATGCCATGTGTGTCAGAGTAGAACTGCACTCCATAGGGTTTTCAATGGCTGCTTTTTCAGAACTAGATAGCCAGGCCTTTCTTCCGAGGTACCTCTGGGTGAACATGAACCGTCAACCTTTCAGTTAGCAGCCAAAATGCATTAACAGTTTGTACTACTCAGGACCCCTAAGTCTGTTCACTGATGAAGAAACAGACGCTCGGGAAGAGTAAGTGACTCACCTCATTCCCATTGCTGAAGACTTCTTAAGGGCATACAGTGGTTGGTAGCTGAGAGGGTTTCTCAATTTAGTGTCCAATGTTTGCCCTCCTAAACCTCTTCAGAGCTGACCAAGCTCCTTCCTGGCCTCTCAGACTGTTGAAGGGATGGGGCTAAGGCCTTAAATACCCACTGAGTGACCAGTGCTGGCCTTGAGGAAATGCTGTTTAACACAGCTTGGCCTCTCTTAGTCCAGAGACCTTGGGGGTTCTTTGGGTGGGAGGCGAGGAGCCAGGCCCTCTGTGTCATAATTGCATCACTCCCTTGCTGATAGTTAATTAGTTAATTACTGTGGGAGAGGCAGGACCAGAGCAGAAATGCCAGCTCTAGGTAGGGAAACAACACTTGAACCATGAGTAATTCTCATTAACTCTAGTAACAGGCCTACTCTGCTGGGGGTGACTATCTGTGTCAGGGTTGGAAAGCTGGGCTCTCAGGAGGCCCTGATTCCCAGGACAACTGACACTGGCCAGTTCCCAGGGTGGGGAGGCAGGAGGGCAGGCCTGAACATCCCCCAGAGTGCCGACACCCTCAACAAAAGTTGGGGTGGGGGTTTGGGTGGTGCCTTACTGGTTTAGGTGGCTTTAGCCACCTGTCCTTCTCCAGCCTGGACTGAAGGAAGATCCTGTTTCTTCCTGCTTCTCTCTGGAAGGAAGTGCTGCCCTGTATCTCCTGACTTCTCCAGCCTCTGGGCACTCCATAACTGGGACCTTCAGAGGCAAACAGTCCATCTTCAAGCTTCTTTGGGCAACTGGCAAAACTGCTGATGGTCACAAAGAATCTGTAAGACTGAGCAAGAGTGCAATATATATATATATATACATATATATATATATTTTTATATTTTTAAGAGCTAGTTACCTTAAAAGTTGACATGATCCCATTAATGTCTTGAGACATGTCATTCTAGGCCCATCGCCACCCCCCAATCATAGAGAGAAGCCAAAGTCCTTTTCTCTTCCCTCCTCCCCCCAACTACCACCGCCTCATTCCCCTTCCTTCCTCCCCTTAAGGTTAGGATAATTTATCATCCAACCCAGCCCCCTTTAGAGAGTGAAAGGACAGGAGCTGTTCACCATTACACTGAGGCAGTGGGCAAAAACCACAACTATCCCTGGTAAACCCAACTTAGGATCACCTTTCCAAAGGAGAAAGTCTAGACTGTTCACCATTGCATATGGGGTGCGTCATGACCTCATCTCTGGACACACCATCCTCTCCCTCACCATCCAGGCACCAGATTTCTGTCAGTGCCTTCCCACTCTCCTTATCCCTGGACCTTTGCTTATGCTGCTCCTTTTGCCTGGAACACTCTTCCTCTCCAAACCATACGCCCACAACCCTTTTCACAGCTTACTCCAAGGCATCCTTCAGTTGGCAGCTTAAACACACTTCTTCCGGGGAGCATTTCCCTACCCCCCATCCTCACAAGTTGGGGTGAGATGCTGTGGCTTGGTGTGCCCATGTCTCCCTGATGCCCCTTATCACTTCCTACCCTCTATCAGAGTTGCTCGTTCACCGTTTCAAGTCTCCACTGGACAGTATCCCTGAGAGCACAGAGGATATGTTCATCCCAATGACCACCGTCTTTCTCTTTCCTAGTGCAGAATAATGGCTTGTTGAATGACCGAATCATGTTATCAGAACCTGTGCCTGGAAACGTAAGCTCACTCTCACTGAGACAAAATGGTTCTCTTTTTCTCTCTCTTGGGCGTTTTCATTCAACAGGTGGCAAAACTCTATCTAGTCCAAGCTAAATTGATAACGCTGTACTTGTAGAATTTCAAATGCCAGTTGTGATCATTAAGGTTGTGTGTCAACTTGGCTGGGCCATGATTCTCAGTGGTTTGGCAGTTATGATGTAGTTTGGTAATCACTTCCATGATGAGATCCGATATAATGTGATCACCTCCATGATGGGATCTGTTGTGAGTAGCCAGTCAGTCGAAAGGGAGTTTCCTTGGGGGTGTGGCCTACATCCAATATTGGTGAACTTTCTGGCAAGGCTCACTGGTTTTTCTTGCTCTGGATCCTGCAACTGGCTCCGGTTCATCTGACCTCTGGTTCTGAAAACTGAGCTAGGAACTTATCTGCCGATCTTGGGATTCCTCAGCCTCTGCAGCCTGTTAATAAGAGGCCGGCTGTCTGATCTGCCGATCTTGGATTCACCAGCCCCTGCAGTGAATAGGAGAAGCCTTCAGCCTAACCCACAGACTTGGGACTTCCCAGCCTCTACAACCATGTGAGCCATTTCCTTAATATAAATTTATCTACGTATATATATATTTATAGGCTTCACTGGTTTTGCTTCTCTAGAGAACCCAGCCTAAGATGCCAGTAGTTGGTTTGGAAATCACCCTAATGTAAATGGTGGCAAATTCCACCTAAAACTGACCCTGGTCTAGCTGAAGGTCATGACGGGAAAATCAGCCCAATATTTTTTAACATTGATGCACAGTGACTGTGCTCGTCTTACCAGGGTATGAACTCTCTAGTCCCTGGGAGTCCTAAGGGAACTAGCATCACACCTGGGAAAGTTTTATTTTTTTAAAATACTGACCTTTTGTCTCAAGAGTAACAGCTACATGTTGGTGATATTTATAATTTGCAAACTGTTTTCATGTATGTTAATTTATCTGTCCTCATGACAACCCCTTTACAGATGTAAAGCCTGACACCCAGAAAGGTAGAGGGAGTTGCTCCAGGCCTCATTGCTGGCAAGTGGCAGAGTCTGGAGGCATGCCCAGGTGGGCTGGTTCCACATCCAGGCCTCTCTCCACTGCACAGCCTTGTCAGCACAGGTGATGGAGCCAGTACCATTGTTCTTGGCGGCAACAGAGGGCTGGCTGGCTGCATATTGGCCATGGTTTCCAGATAAAGGATTGCTGATGGATCAATGTGTTTTATTTTCCCTACTACATTATAACTCCTTCAGGGTAGGGCACTTATTCTTTTCATACTTACATAATTTTACATCCTTATCATAGTTTCATGTGTCTCTGGGTGGTGCAAATGGTTAAGGCATTCAGCTGCTAACCAAAAGATAGGAGGTTTGAGTCCATCCAAAGATGCCTCAGAAGAAAGGCCTGGCAATCTACTTCCCCAAAATTAGCCATTGAAACCCTATGAGGCACAATTCTACTCTAGCACACATGGAGGTACCATGAGTCAGGATCAAAGTTTCACATTCCACAGACATATAAGCTCTAAGAGGGTAAGGACTTGTCTCTTGTTCAGAGTCACATTCTCTGTGCGTGCCACGTGGTAAGTGCATTTTAAGTATATTTATTGAAGAAAATATTTTTAATTTAATTTTTGTTTTGTTGAGAATATACACGGCAGAACACATACCCATTCAACAGTTTCTACATGTACAATTCAGTAACATTGATTACATTCTTTATGTTGTGCAACGATTCTCATTCTCCTTTGCCAAATTGTTCCTCCCCCATTAACATAAACTCACTGTCACCTAAGTTTCCTATCTAATCATTCAAGTTGCGATTGTCAATTTGATCAAAGGAAATAATTTTTACGTTGCAGGGGGCCTACTGCAGTGTTCTGGGCATAGCAAATGCTCAGTTAATGCTTAGGAATCATCCAGTGATAAGCTCTGACTCCTTCTTCAAGAGAGTGACCCTGAGACCAATTAAGGCACCTGCATTTCTGGAAGACAGCTGTGCCCTCACCCATTTCCGCTTACCATCGAGAGAAAAGGCATTCATAATAGCGGACCTAAACCAAATGACAGGAACATAAAGGAAGCAAAGCCGAGGGCTCAGACTAAGACATCATCTTCCAGAGCAGAACAATTCATTTCTCACGAAGATCCCAACTCAAATCCTCCCTGGTTTTGGAAGGGATGGCAGGTCTTTTGTAGTCTGAACTATCTAGAGCTGGGTATGAGAGACTAAACAAAGGGTTAGAATCAGGGATAAAAGACTTGTGCGCTGGCCTGGGTGTCTGAAGACATGAGTTTCTGATCTGGGCCAGGCCTACTGCTAGCTGAATTACACAAGATAAGCCATGTTCCTTCTGCAAGTCTCAGTCTCCCAAGCTTACGTCTTCTTGGATCCATAGGGAGAAGGTACTGAGCTGGTGGCATTAGCCTGGGCACTAGCTTCCTACCCAGGGCTGATATGGGGAAAGACCATAAACATGCTATAGAAATGCCCTTCTGTAGAGAAAATGCCCACAGTGCCCATTCCTGGGGGACTGCTCTTACATACAAAACCCTGGCCCGGACATGTATGAGTCCTGGTGGCACAGATGGTTAACATGCTTAGCAGCTACCCAAAAGTGGGAGGTTCAAGTTCACCCATAGGTGCCTTAGAAGAAAGGCCTGGTGACCTACTTCCAAAAAAATCAGCTATTGAAGACCCTATGGAGTGCAGTTCTACTCTGACACACCTGGGGTCACTATGAGTCAGAATTGACTGGACAGCAACTGGCTGGCTTTTTTTTTTTTTTTTTTTTGGCAACTAGCTTTTTTTCTTTTTTTTGCCTTGGTGAGTGTGGACCTGGTGGCAGCCAGTAGGCCTCCCTCCTGCCACCTGTGATCATCTGCTGACAGGATAGACGGTCTTGGTCCCCATGCTAGGGAAGTAGCCAGTTCACACAAGTGGATCTGAGCCTGAGCCAAGCACTAGAAAACCTAGATTCTCATCTGCTTCCACAGGTGACTCACAGCCTGATCTGTCATTTGAACTCAGATGTGGATGAAGTAGACCTTGGAAACTATCCAGGGTCAGGAGCTGGTGGATTATCACCCAGTAGGGAGCCATGGCTCTGAGCACGCCTAATAAGGGAGATACCTGATAGAAAAACTTTGTTAAGGAAGGGAGGCCTAGGATAGGGAAAGTAGGAGAAGGTGTGATTACTGAAAAGTTCAGGTAGCTATACCACCTGCCCCTCTCCCCTCTGCCCTGACATGCTAAAGTTTAAGGGACCTTGAGCAGGACTTAATCCCACACTTTCTTTTACAAAAAAAGGGAAAATGAGCCTCTCTTGATAAACTGAAGTGACTTTCCCGAGGACTTGCTGCTGATCAGAGGCAGAGCTGTGAGAAATATATCCCAGGCTTAGAGCCAGGGCTCCTTCCTCCACCTGACTCAGACCTGACAGGAAGTTATGTAGCCAATGCCAAATGGAGCTGGAGGACAGCCAAGTCTAGAAGGACAAGGAAAAGCATGTCAGAAGATACCAGATGAAGTCACAAACATCTTGGAAAGTGACAAAAGATGGAATGAAACTGGGATTGGACTAGGAAGGGCAAACTCCAGGAGTTTGTCATACATCAAGGGCAACATGAATAGTTTGTTCAGATTCCTGTAATAATACTCATCATGATATAGTATGAATATCTGCTTTTGTAATTGTTACTCTCACTAGCCTCTGAGTTCCTTGAGGGCAGGATCTATGTATTATTTATCTTTAGATCCATGGCACAATATCTGACTCAGTATTGTCTGGTAAAATAACAAATGAGTGACTGAATGCATATCAGCAGGGTAATGGGACAGGGCCTCTGGAGTTCCATCCTCGGCTCTGCCGCTTGCCATTTGTAAACCTAGGGCAAGGAAATTACAAATGGGAGTGATGACAGTACTCACTTCACAGGGCTATGTGAGGATTAAATAAGATCAGGCATCTGAGTGCTCACTAAATATTAGCTATTTTTACGATGACTATTTTTAGGAAGCAGAAGCAAGGGGGAAGTTAAATTAGGTATGCCTGGAGAATGGCATGCAATTCAGTGAGAAGATTAGGCTTGGGCACATTGTGAGCCAGGACAAGTTTGGCTTGGTTTCCATCATTCCCACTTTCCCCCTCTCCCTACCACCATAATTTCTGGAATCTACCTAATCTCTTTTTTTGAGAATCAGGGCAACTTTTGCCCATCTCCAGTCTATCCTGGCAAACAAACCCTTGCTTTAGAGGGGAAATTGGACAACATAGGCTATAAACACCTCTGCTTTTATGGTTCTGTACGGGTGCTATCTCAGACTCCCTGGCACCTGAGAGGAACAGGTCATTTGGAGCCTTGGCCTTCTTGAGTCAGATCACACTATGGTGGTGGGTAGCCACCGTGTATACCAGCTCCTTACAGCCATCTTGAACAAGGTAACAGGAGAGGCCAGTGCAGGCCAGCCTTTCATTTCTGACCACCTCTCCTCCTAAGATGGACATACGAGAGAAGGTAACATGAGTGCACATGGTCAGGGACCACTGTAGTGCACGGTACATGCCCAAGGCAAAGGGTCAGCCCTCCCAAACTAGCCGCAACTCAGAGTAGGGGATAATTAATATTTAATGGATGTCTTCCATTTGATAAGGACTGTGCTGACACTTTGCATAAACTGATGCCAAAAAGTGCCATTATGGTTGTGACATATCCTTAGTTTTCTCTGCCCCATCTTTTGATCTGCTCGGCAAGTCTTAACTCTTGTTCCCAGCCTGACTTCCCTCTTGCAGAAGCCAAGTCATTGATCCAAATAGCAGCATCAGAGGACCTCGAGTCTGGCCCAGACTGTGCTCTCAGGCCTCTTCTCTCATCTGTGATAGAAGAAGGTTGGGCAGGACCATCCCCATGACCTCTCATAGCCCTCACAGAATCCAGCTCCCATCTGGCCCTGGTCAGATGCCTGCCTCTCTTCCTGTTTTGCATGTTTTTCCAGTTTACTCTCATTCTGGGTCCAAGACTCTAGTTTTGAGGACCCTGAGTGCTATGTCTGGCTATGGATATTATCCTGAACCTGTACCCTCTTGCTTCTTGGTCCCAACCAGGTAAAGACACAACTCTGAGTTCTGACTGACTGAAACCCCAACCCAGGCTCCACCTTCACTATCTGATCTCCTGTGTTTGAGTCTTGCTCTTACTCCTTCCTCCCACAGCACCACACGTCTCCACACCAAGCTCTCTTTCCTATCATACTTCCTAGGTTGACCAGAGTCACTGGCTACATTCTTAAAATGCCCATTGGAATAACTGACTATAGTATTCCTGCCCTGATAACCTAAAGATGATCATCAAAAGTTGAGAAACTTGAGAGTTGAGTGAGTCAGAATGGACACTATATGGAAAAGTTTCATGTAGACACAAAAGGAATTGTTAACAATTACCTATATTTAAAGAGAGACACAGCACATAGACACATGAAAATGACTCAGGGTTGTCAATGATAAAGAGATACAGAGACATTTCGATTCTTTATCAACTCAACAAACAATTAGTGAGTTCTATGTGCAAAAAAAAAGTACTGGAAGTGAAGAGAACTTGAAGCCCCTACTGATAAAGATGAAAGACTACAGCCTTCAGTACAGATTACACCGCAACATAAAGAAAACAAAAATCCTCACACCTGGACCAATAAGCAACATCATGATGAAAGGAGGAAATATTGAAGTTGTCAAGGATTTCATTTTACCTGGATCCACAATCAATGACCAAGAAAGCACCAGTCAAAAAATCAATTGATTTATTGCATTGGGCAATTATGCTGCAAAAGACCTCTTTAAAGTGCTAAAAAGCAAAGATGTCATTTTGAGGACTAAGGTGCACCTGACCCAAGCCATGGTATTTTCAGTTACCTCATATTGCATGCAAAAGCTGGACAATGAATAAGGAAGACCAAAGAAGAATTGATGCTTTTGAATTATGGTGTTTGCAAAGAATATTGACTATATCATGGACTGCCAGAAGAACAAACATATCTGTCTTGGAAGAAATACAGCCTGAATGCTTCCTAGAAGAGAGGATGGCAAGACTTCATCTCATGTACTTTGGACATGTTATCAGGAAGGATCAGTCCCTGGAGAAGAACCTTGTGCTTGGTAAAGTAGGAAGCAAAAAAGAGGAAGATCATCAACAAGATGGACTGACACAGTGGCTGCAACATTGGGTTCAAACATAGCAAAGATTGTGAGGATGGCCCAGCACCGGGCAGCATATGGTTGTACATAGGGTCACTATGGGTTGGAACCAAAACCTAACAACAACGACATGTTCAAAGTGAGCAGGAGGTATAAAGATGAATAAGACACAGGCCTTAAATTAAAAAATCTTATACACTAGTAACTTCAGCATATTGTAACTATAACACAAGGCCAAATATAAGATGCATAAAAGAAGCCGGAAAGAGGCAGAGAGCACACCAGTTTAGAGAATTTGGGACTTTGTAGAATGGGCAAGATTTACGCATTTAGCAATCATTCTCGATGACAGGAATAACTTAAGCAAAAGCAAAGAAATGGGGCACCATGGGTAAATTCAGGGAAAACATGTAATCGCTTTTGGCCAGGCATAGGGATATAAAAACAAATCACCAGGCAGAAAATACGAATGATATGTTACAGCTAAAATCATAAAAAAAAAAAAAAAAGGAGTACCTTAAATGCCAGGCTATAGGTTTTTACACTTTACCTAGCATCTGTTGGGAAAATTGTGGAGCATTTTAGAGCAGGGATGTAAGCTAGTCAAAATTCTGTTTTAGAAAGATGATTTGGGAGATGTGTTCAGGATGGAATTGGCATGGAGGGATGGAGGAGAGAAGGAATTAAGAACGGTAATGAAAGCCACCAGTTACAGGGGGCAAGTCAGGAGAGAAGGGAGGAAGATCTTTCACAGAAGGTCTTTCCTGATATTTTACTGGCTAGTACCAGACCACATCACCATCCCTGGCTGCAAAGGAGTCTGGAAAGTAAGTATCTGGATTTTCTGCTTCTATTGTGGTAAGTGGGAGGGAGTGTTGGGGAATGACTGTGGGCTATGCAGCCAGCCATGTCTGGTCACACATAGAAGATGCAACAGCATTGGTGATGATGAACTGAACCAGGGCTGTGGTGGGAAAGAGGAAAATGGTGAAGAGAACTCAAGAGATGCTGTGGAGGTAAATTTGGAAGAATCTGGTAACTGAGGAGCTATAAGGGATTAGGAAAAGGAAAGACTCACAGACCACCCTGGGCTTCAGGCTTGGGTGACTAAGAGAATGGTGATGCATAAGCAGAAATGGGGAAGTCAATGGGGGAAGGGAATTATGGAAGACAATGAAGGGATGAACTTCTTGGAAGATGTTGAGTTTGAGGTGCCTGTGGAACATTTAGATGGAGCCATTCAGGTTGGAAAGATGGAGCTTAGAGAGGCTCAGGAGAAAGCTCCTATGTTACAATCCATCTATTTATGTGCTAAAGGGTTACAAACAGCAGACTGAATGGAAGCACATGACAGTGGTGAGTTAGAAATAGAACTTTTAAAAAAGAAATGCTATGGGTTTAGAAGAGAAAAGCAAGGAGGAAGTCATGACGAATGAGAGATGGTATGTATATAGCCAGCAAAGGGACACAGAGTACATAGTCTTGGCTGCTGGGGAGAACTAATATATTTCAGAGATTAAGACAAACTGACTGATAAGATTTGGTCAAGGTGGGCAGGTAAAGTTTGCTGCTAGAGGGTTTTAAACACAGAATGAAGAGCTTAGATTTTGTAAAATCGGTAAGAGATGTTGGCAAAGAATATTTGAATATAAGCCAGAAGAACAAACAATCTGTCTTGGAAGTACAACCAGAATGCTCCTTAGAAACAAGGATGACAAGACTGCATCTTACATATTTTGGACATGTTGTCAGGAGGGATCTGTCCCTGGAGAAGGCCATCATGCCTGGTAAAGTACGGGGTCAGTGGAAAAGAGGAAGACCCTCAACAAAGTGGGTTGATACACTGACTACAACAATGGGCTCAAGCATAACTGATTGTAAGGATGGTGCAGGACTGGGTAGTGTTTCGTTCTGTTGTGCATAGGGTTGCTATGAGTTGGAACCGACTCGATGGTACCTAACAACAACGACATTGCCAAACATAGGAGCCCTTGTGGTACAGTGGTTAAGCGCTTGGCTGCTAACTGAAAGTTTGGTGCTTTGAACCCACCAGCTGCTCTGCAGGAGAAAGAGGTAGCAGCCTGCTTCCTTGAAGATTTACAGCCTTGGAAACACTATGGGGCAGTTCTACTCTGTCTTATAGGGTCACTTTGAGTTGGAATTGACTTGACGGCAATGGATTTGGTTTGGTTTTGGGTATTGCTTAGTATAAGTAGTTCCTCACTTTGGAGAAATAGAAGCCTTTTACATTGCATTGATCTTCACAGCTTAAAAAATATTTTCATGTCTACTGTTATCACCCTTATGAGAAGAGTTAATAAGATTAATCCGCATTGCAGACAAGGAAACTGAGATTCAAAGAAGTTAAAATAACTCCTTGATAAA
Source organism: Elephas maximus indicus (assembly GCF_024166365.1). Classification (NCBI taxonomy): domain Eukaryota; kingdom Metazoa; phylum Chordata; class Mammalia; order Proboscidea; family Elephantidae; genus Elephas; species Elephas maximus. The sequence continues at coordinate 50,045,408 of NC_064830.1, forward strand.
AGATGCTAAACACCAGTATTCATTAGAGAAATACAAATTATAACCACAATGAGATACAACTACACTCCACCATAATAGCTGAAATTCAAAAAAGACTGACAATGTCAAGTGATGGTGAGGATATGGAACAACTGGAACTCTCACATAACAATGATGAGAGTGTTAAAATGGTACAATCACTTTGGAGAAGTTTTGCAGTTGTTTATAAAGTTAAACATATTGTCACTTTATGAATCAGGAATTTCACTCCTAGATATTTACCCAAGAGAAATAAAAATATATGTCTACACAAGGACATATACACATATGCTCATCACATCTTTATTCATAGCAGTCCCAAATTGAAAAAAAAAAAAAGTCCATCAATAGGTGAACTGATAAAGATTATGTAGCATAGCCATGCAATGGAATACTACTCAATAAAAAGGAACAAATTGCAGAAACATGCAACTGCATGGATGAATCTCAAAAATATGCTAAGAGAAAGAAGCCAGACACAAAAGAGGATATACTGTATGATTCCAAGTATATGAAATTCTTAAAACAGGTAAAACTAAATTATAATGTGAGAAAGCAGATCAGTGATTTCCCGGGGCCGTATGGGTGGGAATTTTGGGGGGTGATAGAATGCTCTATATCTTGATGTAGTGGCATTTTCAAGGGTACATACATTTGCAAACGAAGTTAGAAAACTAAGAGGGAAGAACACACTCAGCATTTCTCAAGCTGAAAGAACTAAAGAAAAAATTCAAGCCTCAAGTTGCAGTATTGAAGGATTCTATGGGCAAAATATTGAATGACGAAGAAAGCATGAAAAGAAGACGGAAGGAATACACAGCTACTGTTCCCAAAAGAATTGGTGGATGTTCAACCATTTCAGGAAATAACATATGATCAAGAACTGATGGTACTGAAGGCAGAAGTTCAAGCTGCACTGAGGGCATTGGTGAAAAACAAGGCTCCAGGAATTGACAGAATACCAATTGAGATATTTCAACAAATGGATGTAACACTGCAAGTGCTCACTCATCTATGCCGAGAAATTTGGAAGACAGCTACCTGGCCAGCCCATTGGAAGAGACCCATATTTGTGCCTAATCCAAAGAAAGATAATCCAATTGAATGCGAAATTTATCAAACAATATCATTAATGTCACAGGCAAGTAAAATTTTGCTGAAGATAATTCAATATAAGTTGCAGCAGTATATAGGTAAGGAACTGACAGAAATTCAAGCTGGATTCAAAAGAGGGCTTGGAATAAGAGATATCATTGCGTATGTCAGATGGATCTTGGCTGAAAGCAGAGAATACCAGAAAGATATCTACCTGTGTTTTACTAACTATGCAAAGGCATTTGATTGTGTGGATCATCACAAATTATGGATAACATTGTCAAGAGTGGGAATTCCAGAACACTCAATTGTGCTCATAAGGAAACGGTACATAAACCAAGAGGCGGTTGTTCAAACAGAACAAGAGGATACTACATGGTTTAAAATCAGGAAAGGTGTGCCCCAGGGTTATATACTTTCACCATGCTTATTCAATCTGTATGTTGAGCTGGACTATATGAAGAAGAACAGGGCATCAGGATTGGAGGAAGACTCATTAGCAACCTGCGTTATACAGATGACACCACCTTGCTTGCTGAAAGCAAAGAGGGCTTGAAGCACTTACTGATTAAGATCAAAGAGCATAGTTTTCAACATGAAGAAAACAAAGATCCTCACAACTGGACCAATAAGCAATATAACAATAAAAGAGGAAAATATTGAAGTTGTCAAGGATTTCATTCTACTTGGATCCACAATCAACATCCATGGAAGCAGCAGTCAGGAAATCAAACTACATATTACACTGGGCAAATCTGCTCCAAAAGACCTCTTAGAAGTGTTAAAAAGCAAAGATGTCATTTTAAGGACTAAGGTGCACCTGACCCAAGCCATGGTATTTTTCAATTGCCTCATATGCATGCAAAGAGTAGACAATGAATAAGTAAAACTAGAGAAGAACTGATGCCTTTGAATTATGGTATTGGCAAAGAATGTTGAATATACCATGGACTGCCAGAAGAACAAACAAATCTATCTTGGAAGAAGTACAACCAGAATGCTCCTTAGAAGCAAGGATGTTCAGGCTCCATCTCACGTACTTTGGACATGTTATCAGGAGGGACCAGTCACTGGAGAAGGATGTCATGCTTAAAGTAGAGGGTGAGTAAAAAAAGGAAGACTCTCAACCAGATGGATTGATACAATGGCTGCAACAATGGGCTCAAACATAGCAAAGATTGTGAGGATGACGCAGGACTGGGCAATGTTATGTTCTCTTGCACATAGGGTCACTATGAGTCGAAACTGACTCAACAGCACCTAACAACAAAAATATACATTTGTCAGAACTTATTAAATTGGGTGCGTGTTTTGTACATAAGTTCTATCACAATAAAGTTGATTTAAAAAGAAAAAGAAAATTGCTTGCTGTCACCCAGCCAGTGAGTAGAAGAGCTAGGACTAAACGCCTACCCAGTGCTGTTTCTGCTGCTCCACGTGGGCAGGTTGGGCTTCAGAGAGGAGGCTGTTGGGTGCAGAGGCCAGTGTGCATCAGCTTTGGTGGGCTGGCGGGGGTAAGACAAAGATGGGTGGGTCCCAGAACAGAGACCCCAGGGGAGAGCAGAATCAGTCAAGGGGAGCAGAAACAGAAACCAGCCAGAGAATAACAGCTGCTGAGCAGCAAGTGGGCCAGGGCCAAGGGAGTGGGGAGAGAGGGAAGTGGGAGGGGTGCAGGGCCTGCTGGGTGCAGTGGGCTCAGACAGTGGTTGAAGCAGCGAGCTGTAGAAAGCTGTGGCAAATGGGTGGTGAGCTGGGTGCTCCTGCCGGGAGGGCTGCTTGGGCTCAGGGAGGTCAAGGAGCTCCACAGAGGGCATGAGACTTCACCGGACCTCAAACAGAGGCTGCAGCTTCTCTTTCAGAAGGCCAGATTCAAACTGCTGTCTGTGTCCACTAAGACGGAAGACCAAGGTCCCTGTGAATTGGATTTGAATAACAAGGACAAGGAGAAGAGCATGGTTTTCACCCAGAGATACCCCCTCTCTGGCAGAGCCCAAGTGGGCTCACTTGATTTCACTGGGCTTCTGGAAGCTTCTATGGGACAAGTGTCAGGCATACCCTGGGTGTGTTGTTTGGATCACTTGAAAGGACAGCTGGTATAGGGTGTCTTCATCTCCTCCCTATAAAAGGGGCCAACACTGGAGGACGTCGTCCTAAAAACGTAGTTGGTCCACTTAAAAAAAAAATGACAGCTTTACCCTCCTTTGTGTTTCTGACTATCGTTAATTGTTACAGAGGAATCAGTGTATCCTGCCCTAGTTAATATACCCAAAAATCAAACCAAATCGGTTGCTCTCAAGTTGATTCTGACTCACAATGACATATAAGACAGAGTAGAACTGTCCCATAGGACTTCCAAGGCTATAATCTTTACAGGAGCAGACTGCCACATCTTTCTCCTATGGAGTGGCTGGAGGGTTCAAACTCTGACCTTTTTTTTTTTTTTTTTCCAGCAGAACTTTTTATTCTCGCTTAAGCTCCACTCTTTTTTTTTTATTATTAACTTTTATTGAGCTTCAAGTGAACGTTTACAGATCAAATCAGTCTGTCACATATAAGTTTATATACATCTTACTCCGTACTCCCACTTGCTCTCCCCCTAATGAGTCAGCCCTTCCAGTCTCTCCTTTCGTGACAATTTTGCCAGCTTCCAACTCTCTCTATCCTCCCATCCCCCCTCCAGACAGGAAATGCCAACACAGTCTCAAGTGTCCACCTGATATAATTAGCTCACTCTACATCAGCATCTCTCTCCTACCCACTGTCCAGTCCCTTTCGTGTCTGATGAGTTGTCTTTGGGGATGGTTCCTGTCCTGTGCCAACAGAAGGTTTGGGGACCATGACCGCTGGGATTCCTCTAGTCTCAGTAAAACCATTAGGTATGGTCTTTTTACGAGAATTTGGGGTCTGCATCCCACTGATCTCCTGCTCCCTCAGGGGTTCTCTGTTGTGCTCCCTGTCAGGGCAGTCATCGATTGTGGCCGGGCACCAACTAGTTCTTCTGGTCTCAGGATGATGTAGGTCTCTGGTTCATGTGGCCTTTTCTGTCTCTTGGGCTCTTAGTTGTCGTGTGACCTTGGTGTTCTTCATTCTCCTTTGATCCAGGTGGGTTGAGACCAATTGATGCATTTTAGATGGCCGCTTGTTAGCATTTAAGACCCCAGATGCCACATTTCAAAGTGGGATGCAGAATGTTTTCATAATAAAATTATTTTGCCAATTGACTTAGAAGTCCCCTTAAACTATGGTTCCCAAACCCCCACCCTTGCTCCGCTGACCTTTGAAGCATTCATTTTATCCTGGGAAATTCTTTGCTTTTGGTCCAGTCCAATTGAGCTGACCTTCCATGTATTGAGTGTTGTCCTTCCCTTCACCTAAAGCAGTTCTTATCTACTAATTAATCAGTAAAAAACCCTCTCCCTCCCTCCCTCCCTCCCCCCCTCTTAACCACAAAAGTATGTGTTCTTCTCAGTTTATACTGTTTCTCAAGATCTTATAATAGTGGTCTCATACAATATTTGTCCTTTTGCCTCTGACTGATTTCGCTCAGCATAATGCCTTCCAGGTTCCTCCATGTTATGAAATGTTTCACAGATTTGTCACTGTTCTTCATCAATGCATACTATTCCATTGTGTGAATATACCACAATTTATTTATCCATTCATCCGTTGATGGACACCTTGGTTGCTTCCAGCTTTTTGCTATTGTAAACAGAGCTGCAATAAACATGGGTGTGCATATATCTGTTTGTGTGAAGGCTCTTGTTTCTCTAGGGTATATTCCGAGGAGTGGGATTTCTGGGTTGTATGGTAGTTCTATTTCTAACTGTTTAAGATAACGCCAGATAGATTTCCAAAGTGGTTGTACCATTTTACATTCCCACCAGCAGTGTATAAGAGTTCCAATCTCTCCGCAGCCTCTCCAACATTTATTATTTTGTGTTTTTTGGATTAATGCCATCCTTGTTGGAGTGAGATGGAATCGCATCGTAGTTTTAATCTGCATTTCTCTAATGGCTAATGATCGAGAGCATTTTCTCATGTATCTGTTAGCTGCCTGAATATCTTCTTTAGTGAAGTGTGTGTTCATATCCTTTGCCCACTTCTTGACTGGGTTGTTTGTCTTTTTGTGGTTGAGTTTTGACAGAATCATATAGATTTTAGAGATCAGGCACTGGTCGGATATGTCGTAGCTGAAAATTCTTTCGCAGTCTATAGGTGGTCTTTTTACTCTTTTGGTGAAGTCTTTAGATGAGCATAGGTGTTTGATTTTTAGGAGCTCCCAGTTATCTGGTTTCTCTTCGTCGTTTTTGGTAATGTTTTGTATTCTGTTTATGCCTTGTATTAGGGCTCCTAGGGTTGTCCCTATTTTTTTTTCCATGATCTTTATTGTTTTAGTCTTTATGTTTAGGTCTTTGATCCACTTGGAGTTAGTTTTTGTGCTTGGTGTGAGGTATGGGTCCTGTTTCATTTTTTTGCAAATGGATATCCAGTTATGCCAGCACCATTTGTTAAAAAGGCTATCTTTTCCCCAATTAACTGACACTGGGCCTTTGTCAAATATCAGGTGCTCATAAGTGGTTGGATTTATATCTGGGTTCTCAATTCTGTTCCACTGGTCTGTGTGCCTGTTGTTGTACCAATACCAGGCTGTTTTGACTACTGTGGCTGTATAATAGGTTCTGAAATCAGGTAGACTGAGGCCTCCCACTTTCTTCTTCTTTTTCAGTAATGCTTTGCTTATCCGAGGCTTATTTCCCTTCCATATGAAGTTGGTGATTTGTTTCTCTATCACCTTAAAAAATGACATTGGAATTTGGATTGGAAGTGCATTGTATGCATAGATAGCTTTTGGTAGAATAGACATTTTTACTATGTTAAGTCTTCCTATCCGTGAGCAAGGTATGTTTTTCCACTTAAGTAGGTCCTTATTAATTTCTTGTAGTAGAGCTTTGTAGTTTTCTTTGTATAGGTCTTTTACATCCTTGGTAAGATTTATTCCTAAGTATTTTATCTTCTTGGGGGCTACTGTGAATGGTATTGATTTGGTTATTTCCTCTTCGATGTTCTTTTTGTTGATGTAGAGGAATCCAAGTGATTTTTGTATGTTTATCTTATAACCTGAGACTCTGCCAAACTCTTCTATTAGTTTCAGTAGTTTTCTGGAGGATTCCTTAGGGTTTTTGGTGTATAAGATCATGTCATCTGCAAATAGAGATAATTTTACTTCCTCCTTGCCAATCCGGATGCCCTTTATTTCTTTGTCTGGCCTAATTGCCCTGGCTAGGACCTCTAGCACAATGTTGAATAAGAGCGGTGATAAAGGGCATCCTTGTCTGGTTCCTGTTCTCAAGGGAAATGCTTTCAGGTTCTCTCCATTTAGAGTGATATTGGCTGTTGGCTTTGCATAAAAAAATAGATGCCCTTTATTATGTTGAGGAATTTTCCTTCAACTCCTATTTTGGTGAGAGTTTTTATCATAAATGGGTGTTGGACTTTGTCAAATGCCTTTTCTGCATCAATTGATAAGATCATGTGGTTTTTGTCTTTTGTTTTATTTATGTGGTGGATTACATTAACGGTTTTTCTGATATTAAACCAGCCTTGCATAAAAAATTACCTGGTATAAATCCCACTTGATCGTGGTGAATTATTTTTTTGATATGTTGTTGAATTTTATTGGCTAGAATTTTGTTGAGGATTTTTGCGTCTATGTTCATGAGGGATATAGGTCTATAATTTTCTTTTTTTGTAATGTCTTTACCTGGTTTTGGTATCAGGGGGATGGTGGCTTCATAGAATGAGTTGGATAGTATTCCGTCATTTTCTATGCTTTGAAATACCTTTAGTAGTAGTGGTGTTAACTCTTCTCTGAAGGTTTGGCAGAACTCCAGTGAAGCCATCCGGGCCAGGGCTTTTTTTTGTTGGGAGTTTTTTGATTACCGTTTCAATCTCTTTTTTTGTTATGGGTCTATTTAGTTGTTCTACTTCTGATTGTGTTAGTTTAGGTAGGTAGTGTTTTTCCAGGAATTCATCCATTTCTTCTAGGTTTGCAAATTTGTTAGACTACAATTTTTCATAATAATCTGATAGGATTCTTTTAATTTCAGTTGGGTCTGTTGTGATGTGGCCCTTCTTGTTTCTTATTCGGGTTATTTGTTTCCTTTCCTGTATTTCTTTAGTCAGTCTGGCCAATGGTTTATCAATTGTGTTAATTTTTTCAAAGAACCAGCTTTTGGCTTTGTTAATTCTTTCAATTGTTTTTCTGTTCTCTAATTCATTTAGTTCAGCTCTAATTTTTATTATTTGTTTTCTTCTGGTGCCTGATGGGTTCTTTTGTTGCTCACTTTCTATTTGTTCAAGTTGTAGGGACAGTTCTCTGATTTTGGCTCTTTCTTCTTTTTGTATGTGTGCATTTATCAATATAAATTGGCCTCTGAGCACTGCTTTTGCTGTGTCCCAGAGGTTTTGATAGGAAGTGTTTTCATTCTCGTTGCATTCTATGAATTTCCTTATTCCCTCCTTGATGTCTTCTATAACCCAGTCTTTTTTCAGGAGAGTATTGTTCAGTTTCCAAGTATTTGATTTCTTTTCCCTAGTTTTTCTGTTATTGATTTCTAGTTTTATTGCCTTGTGGTCTGAGAAGATGCTTTGTAATATTTCGATGTTTTGGATTCTGCAGAGGTTTGTTTTGGGTCCTAATATGTGGTATATTCTAGAGAATGTTCCATGTGCGCTAGAAAAAAAAGTATACTTTGCAGCTGTTGGGTGGAGAGTTCTGTATAAGTCAATGAGGTCAAGTTGGTTGATTGTTGTAATTAGGTCTTCCGTGTCTCTATTGAGCTTCTTACTGGATGTCCTGTCCTTCTCCGAAAGTGGTGTGTTGAAGTCTCCTACTATAATTGTGGAGGTGTCTATCTCACTTTTCAGTTCTGTTAAAATTTGGTTTATGTATCTTGCAGCCCTGTCAATGGGTGCATAAATATTTAATATGGTTATGTCTTCCTGATCGATTGTCCCTTTTATCATTATGTAGTGTCCTTCTTCATCCTTTGTGGTGGATTTAAGTCTAAAGTCTCTTTTGTCAGAAATTAATATTGCTACTCCTCTTCTTTTTTGCTTATTGTTTGCTTGATATATTTTTTTCCATCCTTTGAGTTTTTGTTTGTTTGTGTCTCTAAGTCTAAGGTGTGTCTCTTGTAGGCAGCATATAGACGGATCGTGTTTCTTTATCCAGTCCGAGACTCTCTGTCTCTTTATTGGTGCATTTAGTCCATTTACATTCAGTGTAATTACAGATAAATAAGTTTTTAGTGCTGTCATTTTGACGCCTTTTTATGTGTGTTGTTGACAACTTCATTTTTCCACATACTTTTTTGTGCTGAGACGTTTTTCTTAGTAAATTGTGAGATCCTCATTTTCGTAGTGTTTGACTTTATGTTTGTTGAGTCGTTACGTTTTTCTTGGCTTTTATCTTGAGTTATGGAGTTGTTATACTTCTTTGTGGTTACCTTAATATTTACCCCTATTTTTCTAAGTAAAAACCTAACTTGTATTGTTCTCTATCGCCTTGTATCACTCTCCATATGGCAGTTCTATGCCACCTGTATTTAGTCCCTCTTTTTGATTATTGTGATCTTTTACATATTGACTTCACTGATTCCCTGTTATGAGTATTTTTTTTTTTAATTAATCTTAATTTGTTTTTGTGATTTCCCTATTTGAGTTGATATCAGGATGTTCTGTTTTGTGACCTTGTGTTGTGCTGGTATCTGATATTATTGGTTTTCTGACCAAACAATATCCTTTAGTATTTCTTGTAGCTTTGGTTTGGTTTTTGCAAATTCTCTAAACTTGTGTTTATCTGTAAATATCTTAATTTTGCCTTCATATTTCAGAGAGAGTTTTGCTGGATATATGATCCTTGGCTGGCAGTTTTTCTCCTTCAGTGTTCTGTATATGTCATCCCACTGCCTTCTTGCCTGCATGGTTTCTGCTGAGTAGTCTGAACTTATTCTTATTGATTCTCCCTTGTAGAAGACCTTTCTTTTCTCCCTGGCTGCTTTTAAAATTTTCTGTTTATCTTTGGTTTTGGCAAGTTTGATGATAATATGTCTTGGTGTTTTTCTTTTTGGATCAATCTTAAATGGGGTTCGATGAGCATCTTGGATAGATATCCTTTCGTCTTTCATGATGTCAGGGAAGTTTTCTGTCAGCAGCTCTTCAACTATTTTCTCTGTGTTTTCTGTCCTCCCTCCCTGTTCTGGGACTCCAATCACACGCAAGTTATCCTTCTTGATAGCGTCCCGCATGATTCTTAGGGTTTCTTCATTTTTTTAAATTCTTTTATCTGATTTTTTTTGAGCTATGTTGGTGTTAATTCCCTGGTCCTCCAGATGTCCCAGTCTGCATTCTAATTGCTCGAGTCTGCTCCTCTGACTTCCTATTGCGTTGTCTAATTCTGTAATTTTATTGTTAATCTTTTGGATTTCTACATGCTGTCTCTCTATGGATTCTTGCAACTTATTAATTTTTCCACTATGTTCTTGAATAACCTTTTTGAGTTCTTCAACTGTTTTATCAGTGTGTTCCTTGGCTTTTTCTGCAGTTTGCCTTATTTCGTTTCTGATGTCTTGAAGCATTCTGTAAATTAGTTTTTTATATTTTGTATCTGATAATTCCAGGATTGTATCTTCATTTGGGAAAGATTTTGATTCTTTTGTTTGGGGGGTTGTAGAAGCTGTCATGGTCTGCTTCTTTATGTGGCTTGATATCGACTGCTGTCTCCGAGCCATCACTAAGATATAAAATTTTTTTTTTTTTTATAGTAGTGGTTTATTCTATAATTGCTCACTGAGTCTTATCTTGTTTTGTTTTCTTTCAATATACGTGGATGGGCTACTAGATTGTGCTGTCTTGTTTGTTGTAGCCCTTGACTTACTTATGACCTATTACCAGCTGGTTTGGGCTGTTGCCAGATATATATGCCTGAGTCTATTCACTATTCTTGAGTAGAATCTGATTTTGAGTCATCAAGTGTGTGGTGCACCCTAACACCTATCCACCTCGAGAAGTAGTGGTGATAGTTGTGTGCACCAGATTCTATTAGCAGCTGGGGTTCACCCTCCGGGGGGGCAGGATGCTGACAAGCTTCCCCCAAGTGTCAGTGAGGTGGGTGTGTCTCTATTCCTAAAGCACCTTGGTGGGAGGGCACTGCAGCTGTACCTTAGGCCCCCAATGCAAGTACCTCTACAGATTGGTAGGTGTCACCGTCCTTAGACCCCTAAGGCAAGAGGCTAGGTGGTCTGGGGGGAGCTTCAGCCCTCAGTTCCCTGTTGTGGGTCAGTTAGGGCTCTGTTGAATAAGCAGAGATATCAGACCTGGGAAACCTGTTTTTCCAGAAAATCCGCTAAAAAAAATGCAGTCAGATCCCTATCAGAACTGCCTTTGGATTATAACCGCTACCTTGTTCCCTGTAAGGATGAAAGTCCGAGATTTGGGTCATATATGCTTGGCTGTAGCTGGTTCTGTGTTTCTAGTCCAATTAGGGATGGATTTTTGGTCCCTGGGTTTTTTGTGGTTGCTTCTCTCAGGCCAGAAGAATGGGTTAGGAAAAGACCAAAAAAAAAAAAAAAGGCGGCGGGGGGGGGGAAGCAAAGCCGCCGCGGAGCTGGAGCCGTTCTCCCTCTGGCTCAGGAAATTCCAATGTTAATGAAGCCGCCTGGGAAGGGTGGGGGAGGGTTCAGAGAGATAGGAGAGTAGCACCTCGGAATATAGGCAAAGTTGCTTGTCTTGCTTGGAATGACTATTTTATCTGAGATTCCCGAGGGGCGTGTCGCCTACGTGTGCTGGCTGTGTGGAGATTGCTCCCAGGGGTCTGGTCCGCTGAAGCCGTGGTCAGATCCTCCACTGCCAATCCAAAGCCCAGTGTCAAGGCTCCCCTGCTTGGACGCTGCACTCCCGGCTCCAAAATCAGTCGCTGCCTCCCGGGGACTTCTCGTCCCACCAGCCGCGTTGCTGCACCACCTCCGAGGACCGGCTGGACCCCTCCCGGGGTTAGTTCAGGGGAGTAGGGCTGCGCCCCATGCTTGCGCCGTGACAGCGCCCAGTCAAAAGCCCAGCGCCAAGGTTCCCCGGCTGGGACGCTGCACTCCTGGCTCCAAACCCAGTCACTGCCTCCTGGGGACTTCTCCCATCAGCCGCGTTGCCACGCCGCCCGCGCAGACCGGCTGGGCCCCCTCCCAGGTTCAGTTCAGGGGGGTAGGGCTGCGCCCCTTGTTTGCACCATCACAAGATTTTTGAGTTCAGCTCCCCTGGGCCCAGAAGCCCGGCGCCAAGGTTACCTGACTGGGACGCTGGGTCCAGGCTCCGAAAATAGTCGCTGCTTCCCCGTATTTGTTCATTTTCCATCTCTAAATCTGTGTTTGTTGTTCAGGGTTCATAGATTGTTATGTATGTGATCGATTCACTTGTTTTTCCGAGTCTTTGTTGCAAGAGGGATCCAACGTAGCGTCTACCTAGTCCACCATCTTGGCCCCGCCCAAACTTTGACTTTTTAGTTAGCAACTGAGTGCTTAACCATTGTGCCACCAGGGCTCCTTCAGTTAATATACAGAGACCTTTTCCAATGAGATGGGGTTTATGTGCTGCCAGGGCTCTGCCCCTTCAGGGGAGGTGAAGCAGAGTGGCAGCAGTTGGTGGCACGTTTGTTTGGGTTGCTCTTTTCTCACACATATAAAAAAAATTAAAAAAGCAACTTGACCTCTCTGGGTTTCAGTTTCTGTAACATGAGGGCATCGGGCTAGATAGAATCCCAGATGATCTGGGAGGCCATCTGGCTCTGATACAATCTGCAATCCAATCATTTTATGTTCAGTGCTGTGAATGCAGCAGCAGAGCGCTGGTGACCCGGTGATCTCCTTGGCTGATTGTCATGCACTCATTACGCACCAATAGTGTGTAGTTCAGCATATTAGGGATGTTCTTGGGAGAAGCATTAATATAGAGTGGTTCATTTCCTTGAGATTCTTATTATCTAGTTAGAACAGAACATTCTTGGGCAAATATTTGAAGATAGATACAAGGGAGAAAAATATGGATTAATGAACATATCTTTGACCCAGATTTTTGACAACAAAGACCTTTGTCACCTCACATAAATGTTACTAAGGAGAGGATCACTATGGAATTAGGTCACTGTGTAATTATGTTTTGGATTTTAGCACTTAAGGAGATGGGTTACTTTGCATAGAACACAGGAACACTAATGCCATTTACTCAAAAACACTCAGTGCCATGGAGTCAATTCTGACTCATAGCGACCCTACAGGGCAGAGTAGAACTGCCCCATAGAGTTTCCAAGGAGGCCTGGCAGATTCGAACTGCCAACCCTTATGGCTAGCAGCCATAGCACTTAACCACTACGCCACCAGGGTTTCCTGATCCTAAATAGGAACTTCTAAAGGTTTGATATAGCAGGGCATTTGTTTTTTACTTTGTTATCCTCAGAAGAATTTTCAGGTGAATCTTTTATTAATACAGCTGACTGTGGTAACATTAAAACAAATAAACGCCTCGATACAGTGTCACCTTGGTTGCCATACACAGCTGTCACCAATCTATCCAAAGGTTAATGTTATCTGCGAGCTTGGCTGGACCTTCCCCTGTAAATTGCTCAGCTGCTTCTCTTGGAGGCTGGGGGTCCTCCCCAGGCTCAGGGCTTTGACAGCTCTGCCCAGGAGTCAGAGACACAGCTTCTCGGCCTCAGAGCCAGGGACCAACTCTAAGTTCCACCCAAAGGCCATTTCCATGTCTGCTCTTAGCTAATGGGGGAAAAGCCCTTGATTAACTCATTCTGAGATATCTGTTCTCAGCAAATACCTCCCTGGACAGGGTGATGCCAGCAAGAGGGAGAAGTTACCTCGGAGCGTGATGACCTGTTTTCAGCCATGTTTCTGAACCCTGAACTGTTCTATTTTCCTCTTTTAAATGACTCAGTCCAAGCAACCACCACTTTTATAACAACATGCAGTTATAAAAATCTCAGCTTCCACCAGGAACAACTATCACATGAGCTTGTACAGAAATAAAAAACTGATTAAAGATCAGTATATGAAGAGGATGTATACTGGTCCACATCAGAAACTGTATGTTTAATTGATTTGTCATGCTTTTAAACTTCATCTCCATATTTTTATCCTTACAAAAATGCCATGGAAACATATGTGCCTTATTTATTATCTAAATCAATGAAATATAAACTAAATTTATTTAAAATTGTGATTTAATTAATTTTATTTTAATTTCTTACTTGATTTCCTGTTATACTCAGCACTGAAAATGTAAACTTTCTCATCATGTATAATGTTTTGCTCCATAATAATTTTTTTAGAAAATTCAAATAAGGGCTAAAACAAATTTTTGAAAAAACTGAGCATAAATAGGGTTTTTTTTTCAAAATAAAAATTGCTTTGAGATTTTAAAAACAAAGTGTGTACTCATTGTAAGAAAAATACACACATACACACACACGACACATACAGGTTCTCAATACCAACTGCATATCAGTTACCTGCAGGCTTAAAGGCATCCTGAATGCTGGGCCCCACCCCCAGGGATTCTAATTTAATTGGTCTGAGCGGAGCATCAATAGCGACTTTAAAGCTCCCAGATGATTTAAATTCTCAGCCAGGGCTGAGAACTACTGATATATGGAAAGGTGTAAAGGAGAAAATCACCATTCCCTGGAGATGACTACTTTAGATTTTAAGTGAAGTCAGGCTAAGAAATCATTACTGTGGGCTGTGAGGACGAAGTCAAGAAGGAGCGAGGACACTTGGAGTCCATACCTCTCAAGGAACATCAATTTTGATGTTTCAGTTTCCAGTTCCAGGAGAGTTCATTACCCCCATAGTTCTTCTTTGGGACTCAGGTTCCTGAGATGTGTGTGGCATTACCTGTCCATACCTCACAAGAGCCCAGAGAGCCCTAAAAAGCAAACATCTAGGCAGCATTTAGAGTCTGTAAGACAAGACTCCAGGATAAACAAAATGGGGGATGTGAGAATGGTGATGGGGAGAAAAGGAAAAGGGAGTTGGGACAGGAAGAGAATTCCACACTGACTCCAGGTCACTGGTACACCATCCTCAGCTCACCCAATCTGCAGCAAAGAACCCTTAGCTAAACCCAGAACTTCTCCTGAAGTGAGAACCTGGTTTAACTAAAAGCAGGAAGAAGGGTTGGAATCATACAGTGGTCTGGTAGCATGAAGAGGAGTAGATAAACACCAGTGGGAAGAGGAGGAGGGAATTTGAGATGGATTCCAGGAATGCAAGAATCCAAGCAACCCCTTGTGCCCCCATATTTCTCACACTGGCTGGAGTTAACAATTTTGAGGAAGATTGGTCCCCTAAACTTTTGTCACTGAGCATGATGGTCTGGGTTTTTTGGAGTAGAGTGCTAACAATCTAGAGCCCCAAACTTCATCTAGTTGGAGTCCTACACAGGAAGAAAAAACATTTTGAGTCATTTAACACATTCACCACACAGTCGAAATTGTCTTTGAACATCTCTAGTCTTTCTCCCACACTCTTTTGCCAATTCTCATTATGTTCCTGTGATGTAGTGAATTACTTTAGTATGGCCCTTCTAGCCATGGTTTTTGTGACTCCCACAAAATGATTGGGTGGGACTATGCAAATAATGCGCTTATGGTCCACCAAGGGATTGGACAGCCTGCTAATAATGCAAATGAAGTGCACAGAACCGTTGTGGGGGTGAAATCATGCAAATAATGTATATGGAATCCTAACGAGGGGATTTGTTAGTCTTGCCATCCCAGTAGGCTTAAAGGGAGCCAGTCCCATAAGCAGAGGGGGACCTCACTACCACCAAGAAGAAGAGTTGGAAGCAGAGCACATTTTTTTCGACCCAGGGTCCCTGCGTTGAGAACCTCCTACACCCAGGAGACAGAGAGAGCTGTAACATCAGAGAAGGCACAAGACAGCAGGTAACAATGGCAAGCGCGGCAGAAGAATGGCAGCAGCAGAACCAGGAGACTAGAAGGAGACAGCATAGTGGACTTCCCAGCCCATGGAGCAAGGCTTCTACAAGAGGGCATGCAGACCCATGGACAGAGAAAGCTGAGCACCTTCGGGCTTGAGGCTTACTGGTGGAGTGAGTTGCCTCTGGACACTTATAGGTGGAGCTAAAGAGCTTTGTAACACTTGCCTAAGCAGGGCAGGGGCCAGGCTGAGGGACAAGAGGCCTGTCTGCCGGTACAGCCAACAAGAAGCAGTACTGACCAAAGAACTGTATCCTGAGTTGCCTGTGGTCCTGAATAGTAACCTGTTACTTCCCTAATAAACCCTATAATCATGAGTATTACCTGCGAGTTGTGTGTGGCCATTACAACAAATTATTGAACCCAGCAGAGAAGTAGAGAGTGCTGTGGAATGGACGGTGGGTTTCAGAATAGGTAAAAAGTTTGGAGAGAGGAGTTATGTCTAACCTCTGTCTCAAAGGACTCAGCTTTGGACGGATGCTGATCTTGATTCTCTCTCCATCCCCTGAAGTTAGACAAGGTCTGATGCCACCAGGCCATTTTTACAGTTTCCCAGTAATTCAGCTCTGGCCCTCAACATGCAAGCCTAACTCAACCATGCAGTTAGCTAGCCCTACCATCATTGAAAGCAGTTTAATGATGATGTATTGTAACTGAGCATGCCTTTAAATCTCACACCCACACATACCAACTCCTTAATCAGTTCATCCAAGTATTCACCCACAAAGCATGCTTCTTTCTAGGCAGGATATGACATTGTTGATGCCTATTTGGCCATCATTCTCCACACTTACTGGCCAAAAGAAATGTCTAAGTCACTGGTTCTCAATCTTCCTCAAAATTATTAGCACCCCCTAAAAAAAAAAAAAAAAAAAGTTGCCATCAAGTTGATTCAAACTCATGGCAAACCCATGTGTGTCAGAGTAGAACTGTGTTCAGTAGGGTTTCCAGTGGCTGTTTTTCTGAAGTAGACCACCAGAGCTCTGAGTGGACTTGAACTATCAATCTTTCAGTTCACAGCCAAACACATTAACCATTAGTACCACTCAGGGACTCCATCACCCCCTAAGGCACCTTTTTAGACAATGTTTTTCTTAATTACTTTCTTCAATAAAATTTGAAAACCACAAGTATAATGTATATCTGTTCATGTACTGTAGTATATCTGTGCTTTATATATAAAAAGAGTAAGTTTTTTTACCCCTAAAAATCAATTTTCACCCCCTTGAGGGTGATGTGCCCACTGAGAATACACGATCTAAGTCAAGCAAAGGAATTGTCTTTGCCAATGTGTGCAATCTGGAGGTGGACATGTGAGTCATTCAATTCTGACCAATGACACACAAAGAGATCCTGTTGGGAAAGCCTTTCTGCCTTAATCAAGAGAGATGTGAAGGGAAATGCCCTTTGGCTCCTGCCCACTTCCTACTTATGGTCTCTCATGTGGGGATTTGCTGTTTGAAACTATGGCAGCCATCTTGTGACCACGAGGTTGGCAAAAGAGCAGACAGAAAAAGCCCAGGCTCTGCCGAAATCATTGGGCCACTAAACAACTGTGACCACTGCCTGCTTCTGTATCACTTATTGAGATAACACATGTCTTTATGCCTTAAGCCACTATCAGTAGGATAGTCTGTGACTGGCACCCTAAAAACTGATAAACTGGGGTTTCAGCTACTAAGGAAGAAGCTATTTCTCCTGATCGTACATTTTATGGAGGCAAGCTCGAGCAGCAAGGGCAGAGCGAGTTTGGATTGGTGGAATTGAAGGGGTCACAGCATTTGGGTATTAGTGAAGGGATGTGGAGAGGTACGCTACAAGTTCAGCTTCCTGAGCCACACACGAGTTCTTCAAGCCAAAAGCCCACAGTCAAGTGCTAGAATGTGTCTGAACCCTTGCTTTATATTAAATAAGCGAGGAAAGATGATAGTTCCTTTCAAGTTCAGAGTCTTTTCCTGAGAGTGCTGTGTTAGGATACAAAAAAAAAAAAAACCATTGCCGTTGAGCAGATTCTGACTCATAGTGACTTATAATGACCCCTAAAAGATGCCCATGTCCTAATCCCTGAAACTTGTGAACAAGTTACCTTACATGGCAAAAGGGACTTGGCCGGTGTGATTAAGGTAAAGGATCTTGAGATGGGGAGATTATGCTAGATTATGTGGGTAGGCCCACTGTAATCACACGAGTCCTTATACAAGATGGGCAGGAGGGTTAGAGCCAGAGAAGGAGATATGTTGATAGACGCAGAGGCTGGACTGATACGTAAAGGATCATGAACCAAGGAATGTGGACACCTCCAGAAGCTGGAAAAGGCCAGGAAACAGAGCCTCTCCTACAGCCTTTACAAGGAACCAGTCCTGCTGACATCTTGATTTTAGCCCAGTGAAATCCATTTTGCACTCCTGACTTCCAGATCTATAACATAATAAGTTTGTATTGTTTTAAGCTACTAGGTTGGTGATAATTTGCTATAGCTGCAACAGGAGACCAATACAAAGTAACGAAAACAAATTGCAGTCAAGTCAATTCTGACTCACAGCAACCCTATAGGACAGAGTAGAACTGCCCCATAGAGTTTCCAAGGAGCGCCTGGTGGATTTGAACTGCCGACCTCTTGTTTAGCAGCCATAGCACTTAACCACCTGGTTAATCCACCAGGGTTTCCCTAATACAAGTGCTTTCCCCAAAACAGCCCTGTGCTTTTGCTTCAGCTCTCTCACGCAGTGAATAAGGGCTCTCAATGCTATGTACACTGACTCAGCAGAAAAACCTGGACCTGAGCTCCCTGACCCTGTTTCTGTCAGTCACACTAGTGGTCCCCTCTCAGCGCCGCTTTCTCTTCTACACCTTCACTGTTATGTGCCCAGTCTGGGAAGGAGGCACCGTGCGCCCCAGGTGTGGGAGGGCAAAGTGCATTGGCAGACCACGCTGTGTGCTTTGCCACTGGTTTGGTAGCTGGGTCCTCCCCTACAAGTCCAGTCCCAGCCCTTATTTGCGTCACAGTTATCCTGAGTACCGGAGAACAGGAGAGCTGAAGCAGACCCCATACCCTGTATTTATAGAATAAGGAAATATGGGCCCAGAGAGGAGAATGCAGGGAGTCAGGGGTCCAGGCGAGACACTCACTTCACTGAATTGGACAGAAAGGTGAAGGGCTACTCAGGTAACAGAGCAGTATGTTGGTAGTCCTGGGAGCAGAGCCCTGGATACTTTCACAGCACCCTGGGGCCATAGTTTATTTGGCCTTTACTCTGTGCTGTGCTTGGACTATCATTTACATCTGCTATCATTTAACCTTTCACCTGTTCCCAGCTAAGTCGCAGGTTTCTCAAAAGCTGTGATTTTATTGTGCTTTAGGTGAAAGTTCACAGAGCAAATTAGTTTCTCATTAAACAATTACTGCACAAATTGTCTGTGACATTGGTGGCCAACTCCGTGATGTGTCAACACTCTCCCCTTCTCCACTCCAGTTTCCCTGTTTCCATTCATCCAGTTTTCCTGTCCCTTCCCTCCTTCTCATCTTTGTTTGGGCTGTTGAGCCCATTTAGTCTCCTATGCATGAATTGAACTATGAAGCATGTTTCTCACATGTGGTATTGTTGGCCCTATAGACCTGCCTAATCTTTGTCTGAAGGGTGAACCTCAGGAGTGACTTCAGTACTGAGTTAAAAGCGTTTCCAGGGGCCATACTCTCGAACTTTCCCCAGTCTCTGTCAGACCAGCAAGCCTGGCCTTTTTTGTGTGTGTATATAGATTTGAGTTTTGTTCTACATTTTCTCCTGCTCTGTCTGGGACCCTCTATTATGATCTTTGCCAGAGCAGTTGGTGGTGGTAACTGGGCACCATCTAGTTGTTCTGGACTTAGTCTGGCGGAGGTTATGGTAATTGGGGTCCATTTGTCCTTTGAACTAATCTTTCCCTTGTGTCTTTGGTCTTCTTCATTCTCCTTTATTCCAGCTGGCATGGGACCAGTAGATGTATCTTAGATGGCCACTCACAGGCGTTTAAGGCCCCAGATCCTCCTCAACACAGTCAGGTGTAGAACAATTTCTTTATGAACTATGTTATGCCGGTTGACTTAATGTCCCCCGAGAACATGGCTCTTAGCCCTCAGCCCAGTAGCTCAGTCTCAGGGCATTTGGATGTGTCTGTGAAGTTTCTGGTCAAGTTGTGTTGACTTTCCCAGAATTGTGTACTGTCTTATTCTTCACCAAAGTTACCACCTGTCTATTATCTAGTTAGTGTTTTCCCCTGCCCACCCTTCCTCTCCTTCATAACCATCAAAGATTGTTTCTTTCTGTGTAGAAACATTTTCATGTGTTTTTATAATAGTGGTCTCGTACAGTATTTGTTCTTTTGTGATTGACTTATTTCACTCAGCATAATGCCTTCCAGATTCATCCATGATGTGAGATATTTCAAAGATTCATCATTGTTCTTTATCATTTCGTAATATTCCATTGTGTGTACGTACCATAGTTTGTTTATCCATTCATCTGTTGATGGACACTTAGGTTGTTTCTATCTTTTTGCTATGTGAATAACGCTGCAATGAACATGGGTGTGCATATGTCTATTTTCGTGACAGCTCTTATTTCTCTAGGATACATTCCTAGGAATGGGATTGCTGGATCATATGGTATTTCTGTTTCTAGCTTTTTAAGGAAGTGCCACACCGTTTTCTATAGTGGTTGTAGCATTTTACATTCCCACCAGCAGTGTATAAGTGTTCCAATCTCCCTGCAACCTCTCCAGTATTTTTTTTTTTTTTTTTGATTCATGCCAGTAATGTCAGGGTGAGATGGTGTCTCATTTTAGTTTTGATTTCCATTTTTCTAATGACTAGTGATTGCAAGCATTTCCTCAGGTGTCTGTTAGCCGCATGAATGTCTTCTTTGGTGAAGTGTCTCTTGATATCCTTTGCTCATTTTTTAATTGGATTATTTGTCTTTTTATTGTAGAGGTGTTGGATTTTCCCACAGATTTTAGAGTTTAGACCTTTGTTGGATCTGTTCAAAATTTGTAATCTTGATTCACTGTGTTGTCTCCCTGGCAGCACACATAGCACACTGCTTTATGCGCACTAGACACCTCACAATTAGTCGGCTTGGTTTCTAAGCAGCTGACATGGTGAAGAGACCAGAGACAATGCCATAGGATAGTGAGAACTCTGGGGATCTTTCTGTAACTCTTCTTCTGCAAGAAAACTTCTGCAAGAGTTACCCCTAAATCATCTCAGACTGATAAGTGGACATGCACACAATAACCCCAGAAATTGATTGCCCTGTCTTTTATACTAGTTGGAAATAATGCTATGTGAATAGGTTGTAAGTTTGAGTTCACCCAGAGGTACCTTGGAAGAAAGGCCTAGTTATCTACTTCTGAAAAATCATCCTTTGGAAATGTTATGGAACACAGTTTTACTGTGACATACATGGGGGCACCATGAATCAGAATCGACTGGATGGCAACTGGTTTGGTTTTTTGGTTTAATATATAAATAAGTATAAGAATCATATGACCCCAGGGCTAGAAAATGCTGTTGTTAAACCAACCTTTGAACCTATATTCAAATCTCTTCTTGCAAATATTTCCTTTTAAGCAATCCCCCATTTAGCCAGAAGTTGAGGAAGAGGGAAGGTTCCAAGATATTGCCTTGAATCTGAGCCGAGAATCCAGTCTGGCTCCTCTGGGATTGCCCATGTCATCCTCACTCTTGGAATCTCTCTTTTAAGCAGCTTGTTCTCAAGCTTTCTGTCTGCAGTGATTGCTATGATGGACAACAGAGCAAAGCAAGCAATGTGTATAGCACTCGTTCTCTGGACATGAGCAGTGCAAGATAGGCTATGAAGAGGGGAACAGCATTAGTGACACATTTTTAAATGATGAGAATATCAAATACTTTTGTGTAAGCATTTGTTAGGCTGATGGGAGAGGAGGGATGGATGGTCCAAGGAATGCTGCTGTGCAAAGGGTTCTGGACCCAGGTTCTGGCTCCGCCACTGACTTGACTGGGCAGCTTTAGAGAAGTTCTTTCCACTTCATTTTCTCATCTTAAAATTATATGGCCAGATAAGGAGATCTTGAGGCCTAGCTTCTAGTTCTTATATTCTACGACTTTTTAACTGTGGGGAAAAGAATGGAAAGCAGCGAGGCAATGACAATATTAACAGGATATCCTGTTTGGTAAAGTAGAGGGCCTACGAAAGTGAAGGAAATCCTCAGTGAGACGATGACACAATGGCCTCAACAATGGACTTCAACATGCCAGCGACTGTGAGGATGATGCAAGACCCAACAACATTCCATTCTGTTATACATAAGGTCACAATGAGTTAGAGCTGGCAACTAACGACAAAAACAATAATAATGAGCAACATGTACAGAGTGTCTCCATGGACCAGGGCATTATTCTAAGTGCTTTATATGTTCAGTTCATTTAATCTCACAGAAAGACCAAGATGTAGGTAAGGTTATCAATCCCCATTTTACAGATGAGTAAGCTGAGACCCAGAGAAATAAATAAGGCACCCAAAGTTACACATCTAGTATGTGATGCAGCCAGGATTTGAACCCAGACTGTCTGCATGTGCCATTGAGATGGCTGAATCTAGTGTCCCAGTCTCTGTGAAGGAGCTGGGGTGCTGTTCCATCTAGCAGTCTCACGGGAGTGGAGCCCAGCTTCTGGGTTCCCAAGGCTGTGGAGCCGGTCAAGTGACAGCAGCAGCAGAGGGCAGTGGGGAGAAGGGTGCAGAGAAGAGGGAGCAGGAGGTGACTGGCTAATCCTCTGTTTAGGGCACAACATACCTTGCTGATTAGCAACGATGGGAAAGGAAACACACAGTGAGGCCCTTGACAGCTTAATGGGGTTTTAGAAAAATACACATCTATATTTTTAAACTTTTTTTTCCATTTGAACATTTTTAGCTTCAAGTTCTGGACTAAAATAGTAACGGTCTTAGCTAACTCTTCATCCCTAGGCTCCCACGTTTGAAAAAGTTCTTGGCCCAGCCCTGGGAGCTTTGAGAAAGAGAGAGAGAGAATAAGCTTAGCCCAGCTTCCAGCACATGGTAGTTACTTAACTGATATTGGATGGACGGACAGACGGAGAGAGGGAGGGACTGAAGGAGGGACGGAAGGAGGGACGGAGGGAGGGAGGAAGGGACGGATGGACGGACGGACAGACTGACGGACGAGAGAAGGGATATGATGAGAAAGCAAGAAAACATGTTTACCCATGAGAGTCTCCTGAGAATTAAGAGTAGATCCTTCTGAAGAATTACAGCCACTCTGCTTGCCAATGAAGAAACTCAGGGTCACAGATAGAGGATCTTCCTATAGCCACCAGAGACGGGCCTCTTAGAAGCAGTTTAAGCTAAGCTTGGAGATGGAAGGGTCTTCCCAATTCAGTTCTCACCTGCCAGCCCCATCTCCAGCTACTTCTCACATATGACTTCTAGCTACTCTAGACCA
Organism: Elephas maximus indicus; assembly: GCF_024166365.1. Lineage (NCBI taxonomy): Eukaryota > Metazoa > Chordata > Mammalia > Proboscidea > Elephantidae > Elephas > Elephas maximus. Next base: position 50,068,056 of record NC_064830.1, read on the forward strand.
CTCACTGTTTCTGAAACAGACTATGGCAGATTCCATGGTTTGGTTTGATCGACATCCATTCCAATCCCCTCTGTCTTGTCTTCCTCTAAATATAGAAGGTGAAAAGAGAAATACTCATATCCCATCCTCTTTTGCATGTAATGTACCAGATGATACCATTTTGTTTGATGTGAGTAGGCAGAAGTCCTCCTAAAGGAGGAGTTCTCACCAGAATAAATGGGCAAAACTTTGCCCATCATTCTTCCCCCTTCTTCCTGCCTGAAGTTACTCAGAGGACAAAAATCTTAAACTAAAGATATCAGAGCAGGAGGAGTTGGGCCCCCAATGGCCTCAGTAAACTGCCACACTAGCCCTGGGCAACCTCCTCTTTCTTCGTCTTCTCCTCCTCCCCCTCCTCCTTCTACTTCCTCATCTTCTTCTTTTTTTTTTTGCTGAAAATATATACAACAAAATATACACCAACAATTTCTACATGTGAGGTTCAGTGGCATTGGTTAGATTCTTCACATTGTGTCACCATTCTCCTATTTCCACCTATACCGTTTCACCACCATTAACTCAGACTCTGCCCCTTACTGTTGTCAGTTTGATCTCATATAGATAATCCTTTAAGACAGCATAATATTCAATACTTTATTAATTGAGCCAAGCTATTTTTTTATTGTTTAGTTTAAAGATGAATCCATAGGATAGTTTTGGTTCAAGGTTTAAGGATCATTTTAGGGTAATAGATTCCAGGGTTCCCCCAGTTTCTATGGATCTAGTAAGTCTGGTTTCCATAAGAATTTGATGTTTGTGCTGTATTTTTCCCCCTTTTGATAAGGATCCATCTATTGGGTCCTTGATCAAAACTTTCAGGAATGGTAGCTGGGTACAAACCATTTCTGGTCTCATGACAAACGGAAAAATAGTTCATGGAGGCAATTAGACCTATAGTCCATTTCCTTGTCTGATTCTTGGGTCTCCTCTTTCCTCTATTGCTCCAGGCAAATAGAGACCAATTGTCTTGCCCCCTCACAAGTTTTTAAGATCCCAGGCACTATTCACTGAGCTAGGAGGTAGAACAGAAACTCTAAAAACACTTCAATTGACTGGATAGCCCCATGAAGCCATGACCCTAAACCTTCTAACCAAGAAAAACTAATCCCATGAGGTGTTTAGTTTTACCTAAGTAGTATCAACAAGAGCAGCCTTTTTTTTTTTTTTTTTTTGCTGCTGTTGTTGTTGTAAAATTATATATAACACTATATTTGCTATTTTGCCCCCTTTTTTTTTCTTTCTGGTGTACAACTTAGTGATATCAGTTACATTAGTCATGTTGTACAACTCTTACCCTTAGTCAATGCCAATTTTCCCGTTCTCATAGACAAAATTCACTATTTTTCAGAGTATGAGTCTTTCTCTCTACCCCCTCCTACCCTGGCAGCCACTAGTAATCATTGATCTCTATCTGTAGTTGTCCTTTTGTGATTGACTTATATCATTCAGCATAATGTCTTTGAGGTTTGTTCATGTTATAGCGTGTTTCAGAACTTCATTTTTCTTTAAGGCTGAGTAGTATTTCATAGTATGTATGAGTCAGAATCAACTCAATGGCAGTGGGTTGGAGGTACCACGTTTTGTTTATCCATTCATCTCTTGATGGGCTGTTTCTACATTTTTGCTATTGTGGATAGTGCTGCAATGAGCATAAAACAAAAACCAAACCAAACCTAGTGCTGTCGAGTCGATTCCGACTCATAGCGACCCTATAAGACAGAGTAAAATTGCCCCATAGAGTTGCCAAGGAGTGCCTGGCGGATTTGAACTGCCTACCCTTTGGTTAGCAGCCATAGCATAGGTGTCCATATATCTGTTCATGTTGTTACTTTGAACCTAGAGTATATACAAAGAAGTGAAATTGCAGGGTCATATAGTTAGTGGATAGTAGTTCTATTTCTAATTTTAAGAGGAGCCACCATACTGTTTTCCACAACATTTACACCGTTTTACATTCTCATCAGCAATGGATAAGTGTTCTGAACTCCCCACATCCTCAGCAAAATTTGTTGTTTCCTATATATGTATATATTTTAATTTGGGCTCTTTACTTCAGAACTTCTGGTTATATAAGGAAGATGAGCCCTTACTTGTTTAAACCATGGAGTTAGGGATTTATACAAACACCATCTTAACTGCTACACAGATCATGCATTTTAGGCCTCCATGCCTTTGTCCACGTGACTCCCTCTGCCTGAAATGCTATTCCCTGCCTATTCAGCCTGGTGAACTCTTGGTTTCCACTCATCTTGAATCTCTCCAGAGTTCCCTCCCCTCAGCTCCAAGCTGCTCTTTCTTTCATGTATCCATATTACCTGCAGAGGCCTTTGTAGAGATAACATTTAGCACTGTGGTTGTTTATGCATATTTTCCTCACTAGAGAGTAGGCATTAAATAAATATTTGAAATGTAGAATTAGATTGGAGGTATCATGGCGTATGACTAAGCAATACATTCTCTTAAGTGCCACCCCTCACCCCACCACCCCACCCCACTCAGACTTTTTGTTTCCTACCTTCGGGCTCCATCCTCTCTGTCTAAAGGAATGCTCCAGTCAGTTGCCATCAGCTGACTCTGATTACTGGTGACCCCATGTGTGTCAGGGTAGAACTGTGATCCACAGTTTTCAGGGGCCAATTTTTCCAAAGTAGATGGCCAGGCCTTACAGCTGCCTGTAAGGCACCTCTGGGTGGACTTGAAACTCCAAACTTTTGGTTTGCAGCCGAATGAATTAACCATTTCCACCACCCAGGGATTCCAAAAGAATGGTCAGATCCCTTCAATCTTGAAAAAATTTTGTCTGGTCTACCAACCATTTCTATCTTAGTACTCTGAGAAACTGTGCTTGGTTTTCTCCTACAGGGGATATGGTGTCATATAAGGGGAGTCAAACAGGCTGGGATCACATCCGATCTTTACCACTTATACCTGTGTACCTTGAGGCACCATCTCTGAACTGGTTGGTCTTCATCTGTAAAATAGGAATACTCATCTCTATTTTGCGTAGTTGTAGGCACACTTAAGCATGTTCGTGCATGCAAAGTGCATGGCGCAGAGTAGGTGCTTGATGAACATGAGTTCCTTTGCCATTCTGATGGCTTTTTGTTTCCTTCCTTCCTTCTTTCCTGTCCATGTCACTTATTGATTCTAGGCACTGGGCTAGTTTAAGAGATACAAATTTGAATTAAGCATGATTCTTACTCTTGCCTAGTTTCCCTGCTTTCCCCACTCCCTCAGTGTGGTCTACCCCAGGGTTTCGTCTTTAGTCATTTTAACTTCCCGTGCTTTGTTTCTCAAAGATCTCATCCATTTCATATCTTCCTGCTTCTCCTCATAGTGAATCAATCACCCCCAAATTTACAAATGTAGCACTGACTTTTCTCCTAAATTTCATCCCCATCTTATGACTCCCTGGAGACATCTACCCCTGGAGGTCGTCCTTTTCCTTCCAAAGAAGGAAAACTGTTGATAAGTGTATTTATTTGTACAATATCCCTGAGGGATAGTAAGGAACGAGCATGTTGAATAGCACCACCCTCATCAAATAATACCGCTTATTAAGTCACAGATGCTTTCTCTTTCTTAACAAAATTGACCTGAAATTGGTAAGGCATTTGGTTTTGATGTGATGTATGAACTAGTGTAATGGAGTCTCTTGTCCAGATTGGAAATCTTGGCTCCCAGGGAAAAGGATGAGAGAAGCTAGCAGAGCTGAGCCTCCATTTACAACCTTAGCAGCCTATTCTGGGAATTCTGGGCTGTAAGCTTCTGAGAGCTTCATCGTTCTACACAAAGGGAACACGTTTATCCCTCCCCTTAGGGTGGATCTCAGAAGCGCCTCCCCTTGTCTCCCCTTAGAATATGTCTAAATGCCTAATTTGCTTTAATCAGTCCCAGTTCTCAGCTGCAATAACACTAGTGGTTTCACAAAACACACAGTGGAGGCTTTCTATGGAAGGCCCCACTTCTACGCCCTCCATAGCCCTTCCCTCTTCTCTGAGGACCTGGCATGCCACCGGTCAGACCCTTTGCTGAGCTCCGCCCAGTGATCCTTTGCAGAAGGGCAGAGGCCAGAGGGCAGAAAATAACTCATGAGAACCAAAAACAAAACTCCGTTGGAACCACAAATGCAAACAGCTTAGGGAAAAAGGGTCCTGGGATACTTGGGTTACTAATAAAGACGTATGTGCCTCAGCTCTCTTCTCCCAGGGAGTAGGCCTGGCCAGTTCATGCAGGCATGTGTATTCTTGGGAAGGCCCCAAGTTGCCATCTTGTCAGATAAAAATGTGCCTGCATATCCTATTCACTCTCCAAGCTCCAACACACACAGACACACAGACACACACACACACGTACACATATTTTTTTGTCAACCAAGTCTTCTAGCTGCTGCCTTACCTTTAACCCCTTGTTGATCCCAGTAAGGGAAGATGGTACCAAGAGCAAATGGTAGTGAAAGGCCCAACCCTGGTAGCCAAGGGTTTGGACACGTCTCAGCCCCACTCGGTCTAAGGTAAATATGTCTTTGTGATTACCCTATACGGCCCCAGGAAGATGGAATTGCCAGGACTTGTGCTATAGTCCTATCAGGAACAGACATACACCTGCTTACAGATTGTTGGAAAAAATTCCTGGGAATTTTTCCCCCGGTTTGCTTTCTACAGTTTGAGTAATTTTGGTTGCCAATGGATTTACAACTTTTCCACTCCTTGTTTGCATTTCCCACCACTTCTTTCCCCTTCACCCCTCCATCCTGGCCCTTGTGTCCTGCCCCTAGATCATGATAAGCCCTAGCAAATATTCTGGAATGGGCTGCCCCCAAAAAGCCAGCCCTAGCTGCTCATGTTTTGGACAACTGGATATGAACCAATTAGCACCTCTCGGCCATGAAGGAGCCTTGAGGCTCTGAGAGTGGGATGGGTCCACACAGGGCCTTTGGATCCAGCCCCTGCCTTGAGGCAGAGAAGGTGTGGTGTGCATTGCATAGATGAGGTTACTGATATGGTGAAAGCCTCCATCTGTAGCAAGCTAACATGCTCTGCACTAATGCTACATTCACTTGCTCCCTGAAAGTGTAAGTAAATACCTTGGGGCTTGTCCTGGCTCATCAGAGACCCTCCAGTTTCTGTCTGATACTCAGCCACCTCCTGATACCTTCTGAATCAAACTGGTGGGGGAATAAAGACCCAGCAACTAGACTCACCATCCCAACAACATTAAGCTTGGTCAGGGACTCCCAAGTAAAAAAAAAAAAGTAAGGCACTCTTAATTTTATTTGAGAGCAGTGTGTTTTTCATTAGCACAATCAGGAGGTCAGTTGCCATCTAAACACCCCATCCAGTCTGGAGAGGCAATGAGTCATAGTAGGAACCGTGCTGGGCAGACCTTGGTACAAACTTCAGGTCTGCCCTTTGCAAGTTGGATGGTTGGTCTTAGGCCACACATGAAACTTCTTGGAGCCTCAGTTTCCTTATATATATAATGAGAGTGATAATTTCCCTCACAGAGTTGTTGTGAAAGTCATTTAAAACCCCAAGTGTCATGCAGATATTATTGTTTAGCTCTATGTGCCTCTGGTAGACAACCAGATATAGTAGCAATTGTTCTGCTTTGCACATGGTAGATGCCTGCTTTTCTCACCACTGAGTTCCTAACATCTGGCACAGCTTTGAAGATCTCTCCCTGTGTGGTGCAAATGGTTTGCTCTTGGCTACTAACTGAAAGGTTGGCGGTTCAAATCTATCCATGTACGAAAGGCCTCGCAGTCTACTCCTGTAAAGATTACAGCCACTGAAAACCCTATGGAACATATTTCTACTCTGACACACGAGGGGTCACCATGAGTACGAACTGACTTGACGGCAATGGGTTAGCACAGCTCTAAGCACGTAAGTATAGGAAAATCTTTGTTAAATGAAGGACAATGAGCTTATACCAACCTGCTATTTCAATATCCAAATGCCTTTCACTCTGAAGCTGATGTTTTGTCTCTGTGTTGGATGAGTTTCTACAGTGCCACAGATTGAATTGTGTCCTCCCCAAAATATCCGTCAACTTGGCTAGGTCATGATTCCTAATATTATATGATTGGCTACCATTTTGTCATCTGATGTGATTTCCCTATGTGTTGTAAATCCTATCGCTATGATGTAATGAGATGGATTAGTGGCAGTTATATTGGTGAGATCTACAAGATTAGATAGTGTCTTAAGCCAATCTCTTTAGAGATATAAAGAGAGAAGCAAGCAGAGAGACAGGGGGACTTCCTACCACCTGAAGTTTCTGCTCTGAGATGATGCTCCCAGAGCAAGGAAAGACTGATAACAAGGACCTTCCTCCAGAGCCGACAGAGAGAGAAAGCCTTCTCCTAGAGCTGGCACCCTGAATTCAGACTTCTAACCTACTGGACTGTAAGGGAATAAACTTCCCTTTGTTAAAGCCATCCACTTGTGGTATTTCTATCATAGCAGCACTAGATAACCAAGACTTATGGGCTGGAGTATAAAACATTTCCAGCTTTGGTTCAGAGCTAGTATTTAGATCATAAATATCAGACTGGGCCTCTTAGTGTGAGTTGAGTTTAAGCACCTGCTGTACATCACTGTGGACACCTCTCATACCCCTTCATGACAGATGTCATCACAGAAGCACCTTGGCAAGCAGTGATGGGCACTGCCATAGTGACTAAACCAAAAACACCAAACCAGTTGCCATTGAGCCAATTCCAACTCATGATGACCCCATGCGTGTCAGTAGAATTATGCCCCATAGGGTTTCTAATAGCTGTGACTTTTGCAAGTGGATCAACAGGTTTCTTTTGGGGAACTTCTGCGTGGGTCTGAACCTCCCACCTTTCAGTTAGTTCTGAGTGATTAACCACCTGTGCCACCCAGGACTCCTGCCATGGTAACAATGAACCTTTATTTGGTACCAGCACAGCACCAGGAGGGCCCCTCGTCTTACCAATGCACACAGTCAGCTGATGGTGTAGTTGCTGTCATGATCTTCATACTGTAGGGGAGGACACCGAGCCTTAGAGAAATAAGTAACTTGCTGTAAGTTACCCACTTGGCTATTACATCGAGAAGCCAGGACTGGAGTTGAGACTCTGACTTATAAGTGCACGCACTTCAACTGCTAAGCCTACCATGAGCCACTGCAGAACCAAAGAGCCAGTCACAGGATCCTAGACTGCCCATGGTGGATGCCCCCATCTTCAAAATAGGCTATTTCTGCAGACCTCCCCATTACTTCTCAGTTCCAGCTGCTCGTAGCCAGATTCCTATCCACCCACCCTTCCCACACCCGCAAGGTCCTTTCCAAGAGCCCTGGTTGCATAGTGGTTAAGAGCTCAGGCTACTAACCAAGACCACCAGCCACTCCCTAGAAACTCTATGGGGCAGTTCTTCTCTGTCCTATAGGGTCACTGTGAGTTGGAATCAACTCGATGCCACACAACAGCAACAAGGTCCTTTCCAGGGCAAGGAAAACAGTTTAGAAGAAACAGATTTGTCATGGTCCCAAGCACATCACATTTCTGCTGGAGACTGAATAGGTGATTCACTTGCACCACATTAATAATTTAATAAATGAGTTGCCATGGGAGATAGTAAAAGCTCCTAATCATGAAAGCTTTAAAATTTGTATAGGTTTGCATCAGTCAGGACAACTGAGACCAAAGCTGAAGAGATGGGCTAGCTCTCGGGTTCTCAACCTCATCAGACCCCATGCTCTTCTTTTGTAACAAATATTTTGTATCACCCCATTTATTATCCTGAGATGAAATTCATAAATATATAAACTACCTACACATATAATTTCAAAGGTTCAATTTAATGCCTTAATAAGATAAAAGGAAAGCATTTTATAATATATATATGCACACACACATATAGACCAACGAATTCAGTTGCATATTTAATATGTAAATGCCCACTCACCACTGTGCTAAAGGACATAATGAAAGGTGTTTGCATCTCTGTGTAAGATCACTGTGAATGCAACAGCTACAAATACAGATTGACCTGCTGTCTGTGACTCTGATATGGGAGGAGGGGGTTGCCATCAGTGATGCAGTTTTCCAAAGTGGTGAGCAACTCTTGCAAAAGTGACAATTGAAATAAAGCACAATTTTCCCTTAATATTCACAGAAGTTGTATTCCTGGAAAATTTATATGTTCGTGTGTGTGTGTGTATGCCAAAACCCAAACCCATTGCCATCGAGTCAATTCCAACTCACAGTGACCCTAATGGACAGAGTAGAACTGCCCCCATAGGGTTTCCAAGGAGCGCCTGGTGGATTTGAACTACTGGCCTTTTGGTTCGCAGCTGTAGCTCTTAACCACTATACCACCAGGGTTTCCATATATATATAAATTTTTCAGGAGTACATATACTTTGAATTCACATGTACTGCAGAGGCAAAGGTTTCAGGCTCAGAAAACTACAACCAGGGTAAGTTTTCAGTATGCGAATGTTGAGAGACACTGTAAAGACAAGTGGGGTAGGGAGCAAGTCCTCATTGTGCAGAACTGCCCCATGCACGACAGACATCTAGCTTCCCTGGCCCCACCAGCAACAAAAATGCCTCCAAAATTTTCAGACACTCCTGGGGGAGGATATTCCTCCTTTGAGAGCGACTGGGTTAGATAGGATTCCGTGTGCTCTCCCTTCCAGCTCCTTCCTCAGCTAACACCTATGGAGAATCCATGAAATGTAAGGCTTTGGGCTGGGAACTGGGACCACTGTGAAGTTAGGGAGGAGGGTATACAGGGAGGGATAAAACATGGTCCCTGCCCTGCAATGTGGTGGGAGACAGGTGGGGGGTAAACGAATGCATGTAGGCATGTAGAGCCCCACCTGGCAGATCACTGAGGACAGGAGCTGTGGTTTTGTTCATCTTTCTAACCTGGCAAGACCCTGGAACAAGAGAAGCTTAATCAGTCCTTGTTGCATGTTGGGTGCAGGAAAGGCAAGAAGCTAGAGGTTGCAGTCTTGTTTGTATTATGTCCCAGAGTTGACTGAAATGAAAAGTTTGTTTTCGGAAACATTCTCTTGGTGATAGCTATTGGCCAAGTACACACTACAGCCTAGTCCCAAGAGTGAAACGGAGACCAGAAATTGTTTCAGTGGGTCAAGGAAAGACAGTCGACCAAGCCACACATACACACAAACACACAGCAGCCTCTTTCCTTTCCCAAGGGACACACTCTTCAGTTAACATCAGGTTGTCCTCCGTAGCTGAGGGAAAGACACAGGCCCACACTTTGTAGCTTTTCTCCTGTACGTGGCAGGAGGCTGGAGACAAAGCCACTCCCATTCCAGTCAAGAGGCACCTTCCATGCCACCCAAGGGGCAGCAACTCATCCCAGGCTTGGCCATCCTAGAGCTATCAGGTAGAGGCTGTCTGGCCAGAGGGAGTAGAAAGAAATACCTTGACTACTTGCTTGGCAAAGCAAACCCATGCTTAGGGCAATACGAGAAAATACATGTTTGGAAAGATTTTTTTTCTTTTTTAATGAATTAAAGTAATTGTCAGTGTAAGCAATCTGAACTCCACCACCTCACATATAATATTAATATTATTGCTATTATTGTCACTAAAGGTCTAATTCTAACCCTAAGAAGATGGGAGCAAGGGCAGATATGTGCAAGAACTGTCAGATAGCGGCTGCCTGGCCTCTGTAAGAGAATCAACAGCTCTTAAGTTTATGAATTCTGTGTTTGGAAGGTTGAGAAGAAAAAAAAAGAGACCACTAGGGTGAGAGGAGTTTAAGAAACTTTGGTATATACCAAGTGCCCACTATTCTTCTCCTAGGGCCTTGGTCTTAGACACTGAGGGTCAGAAGTGGTCTGTATGCTAAGGAAGGTGGCTGGTGGAACCCCATCTGTTTTAGTCATTTAGTGCTGCTGTAACAGAAATACCACAGGTGGATGGCTTCAACAAACAGAAGCTTATTCTCTCACAGTCTAGTAGGCTAGAAGTCCAAATTCAGAGTGTCAGCTCCAGGAGAAGGCTTTCCCTTTCTGTTAGCTCTGGAGGAAGGTCCTTGTCATCAATCTTCCCCTGAACTAGGAGCTTCTCAGCGCAGGGACCCTGGGCCCAAGGGGTACTTTATTCTCCTGGCTCTTATTTCTTGGTGGTATGGGGTTCCCTTGTCTCTCTGCTGACTTCTCTCTTTTATAACTCAAAAGAGATTGGTTTAAGATACAACCTAATCTTGTAGATTGAGTCCTGCGTTAATAACGTAACTGCCTCTAATCCTGCCTCATTAACATCATAAAAAAATTTTTTTTTTTTTTTAACATCATAGATGTAGGATTCACAACACACAGGAAAATCACATCAGATGAGAAAATGGTGAACAATCACACAATACTGGGAATCACGGCCTACCCAAATCGACACATATTTTGGGGACACAATTTAACCCATGACACCATCCTAACAGTTGGCTAGGAGTCACTGGAGATGTAAGGAAGGTACTCAGTGCTGGGCTGCCTGAGAGTGCTGCCTCATGTACCAGGCAGATGTCAGCAACAGGGGCCACTATCCCTTTGATTTTAAGGGATGAATTTAACTTGGGCCCACCCACACTGTGAAAAGTTGGTTCTTCCTAACTTCCTGGTCTCACTAAGAAATTCCCTGGGGATCTGGGTTATTTATTCAACAGGCCAGAAGCATCAACTACCAGGCACCACCCAGGGAAAACAAGATGTTGACACCTGAGACTGGAAGAAAAAGGAACTCCTGAAACTATAGCCCCCGGAGACTCTGCTAACTCAGAACTGAAGCCACTCCTGAAGTCTACCTTTCAGCCAAAGACTAGACAGGCCTATAAAACAAACAATAACACACATGAGGGATGTGCTTCTTAGTTCAGTCAAGTATTGGAGACCAAATGGGCAACATCTGCTCAATAACAAAGACGAGAAGGCAGGAAGGACAGAAAAACTGGGTGAATGGACATGGGAAACCCCAGGGAAGGAAGGGAATAGGAAAGAGTGCTGACACAATGAGGGGATTGCAACCAATGTCACAAAATAATTTGTGTCTAAATTTTTGAATGAGAAACTAATTTGCACCATAAAATTTCACCTAAAACACAGTAAAATAAATTAAATAGTTCTAATAACAACAACGACAAAAATCTGGTCCAATACCAACAGTGGTCATCATGAAAAGTGTTCTTAAGTGTTGAGATGATTAATACTATACAATTTAAATAAAAATTCATCTTGTTACATTCTTACAAAACAAAGCAGAAAAAGATGTTGATATTTACTGAGATTTTTTTCTGTACTTGGCCCCATTTGAAACATATTGCATTTATAATTATTGAATCCTCACAATAGTCTCATGAGTTAGTTACCTCTCATTTTACCTTCCAGAAGAGGAAAGTGAGGTCCAGAAGTCTAATAACTCACCCAGATTTACTCAGCTTGTGACAGAACTGGAATTTGAACCCAGGCAATCTAGCTCCCAAGTCCAAAATTCATGGTCTGAGTCACCAATCTCTGCTTGCACAGCTTGGAGAGACAGGGGCGGGGGGAGGGTGAACAATTAATTAGGCAAACTCAAAGAGCCACAGCAGAGTCAAACGATGTAGCAGAGGACCTCAAAGGAAAAACAACTAATTTCGGATCTCCAGTTGCTTCTCTGCAGCTTCATCAGAGGATGCTGTTTTTGTTCCTACTGCTGCTTCTTTTAGAGTCCTACCACATTTAGAGTTTTACCTTTTGCCATTTCTTGATAAAAGAAAAGGGGGAGGGTATTACAATCAACTCTACTGCAGAGAAGACCCTCCCCATCCACAGATTCCACAGCACCAACACCAGCCCTGCCCATGCTGTGTCTTGGTTGATCAGGGAGGAGGGAAAGACTCAGCCGTTTATGTGGCTATCTTTTTAAGTTCAGGTATGTTCTTTAAGTTGTTTTCCAGAAGTGGCAATGGCAAGTGTGGAGTCTCCTGTCCACTTAACCCTATGTGTTAAAGAAAAGGCCATCATGGGTAGAGAATACAATATAAACTCCTGTCATCTGCCATTACCTTTGCTCTTGGGGATTGAGCTTAGTAAAGAGGCAGATCATGACATGAGGTTGGGGCACCAGGAAGTAGCCTCAAAAAGAAAAAAAAAAAAAGCCTCAAATGCAAGTGAGTGTGCCTCTGTGGGAATGAACTCCCAGTCTTCAACAGGCACACTGGAACAGTCACCATCAAGGAAAATTGCCTTGTTGGCCTTTGAGACCAGCTGGCTTTTTTTTTTTTTTTTAATTTTTATTGTGCTTTAAGTGAAAGTTTACGAACCAAGTCAGTCTCTCATACAAAAACTTAAATAAACCTTGTTTTTTTTTTAGTATATACTCTAGTTGCTCTCCCCCTAATGAGACAGCATACTCCTTCCCTCCACTCTCTCTTTTTGTGTCCATTCAGACAGATTCTAACCCCCTCTGCCCTCTCATCTCTTCTCCAGACAGGAGCTGCCCACATAGTCTCATGTGTCTACTTGATCCAAGAAGCTCATTCTTCACCAGCATCGTTTTATATCCCATAGTCCAGTCCAATCTTTGTCTAAAGAATTGGGTTTGGGAATGGTTCCTGTCTTGGGCTAACAGAAGGTCTGGGGACCGTGATCCCTGGGGTCCTTCCAGTCTCAGTCAGACCATTAAGTCTGGTCTTTTTAAGAGAATTTGGAGTCTGCATCCGACAGCTCTTTGGCTTCCTCAGGGGTTCTCTGTTGTGCTCCTTGTCAGGGCAGTCGTTGGTTGTGTCCAGCTTGCTTTTGATTCCAAACTGCCTCTCCCAAGTCCCCTCAGACTTTGGAGCATCCTGCTTGCTCTCCCAGTTTTTCGTCATGCCTAGACACCCCATTCCAATTGTACTACTCAGGATTTTGCTTGCAAACAAGAGAAACCAGCAGGAAAGGAATGTACTGGAAGGGTACTGGGCCACCCACGAAATCAGCAGGAATGCTGCAGGACAAGGTAGAGGTAGTAATAAAGAGGGGCAAGGGCTCAGTCAGGTTCCCATCACAGGAACGGTCCTCCTGGGATGTCACCACAGTCATCGCTGCCCATGCACCCACTGCTGCCCTGCTGGGCCCCATCACCCACGGAAAACCCCCTCCCCCAACTCTCAACTTCAGCATCATTGCCACAAATAATCCCTGACTGACCCTTGAGCCCTTGGATGGCCTCTCTAGATGCAAAGTCCCCCATTAAGAGCCCACGACTGGCTGTACTTCAGTCACTGATAGTATTCTAGACATCAAAGGTAAGGAAACGGGTTATCTATCCCCCACTTCACCTTCTGTGATGGGAAGGGTCCAGCTGCTCATTGCTTTACTATTTCCCCCCAAATAGAAAGAAAATATTTTTGGAAGCAGAACATATGGAAAACTGCAGACTCCCCTAAAGGGGAGACATACTGTCCTCATTAGATGGGGAAGGGCAGCCCATGGCTTCCCCATGGCTTCCTTATTTCATAAACCAATACTTTTCAATTTTAGCAAAGATACTCTCAGTACAGTCTTTGTCACTTTCAAGCAAAAGAATACTGACCCTTGCTGCCGTCCCCCTACCGTGGGTCCCAATCAGGGTGGCACAACCTCCCAGGGAAAGTTTGGAAACATGTGGGGTGTTTTTCGCCTGTCCTATTGTCTACCATTTGGTGAACACTGACTGCATTAGTGTCCTGGGGCCTCTGTGATAAAGCACCATAGAGTGGGTGGCTTAAAATGACACATTTATTCCCTCACAGTCTGGAGGCCAGAAATCAAAGTGTCGGCAGAGCTGTGCTTCATTTGAAGGCTCTAGGGGAGGAGTCTTCCTTGCCTGTTCCAGCTTCTGGTAGCCCAAAGTGGTCCTGGGCTGTGGCGGCGTAACTCCAGTCTGTTTCCGCCTCCGCCATCACACGGCCACACTGTCCTCCTTCTGTGTCTGTATCTCTTATCCTCTTTTTATAAAGACACTGACCACATTGGGCTAGGGCCCAGCTACTCCAGAATGACCTCAAGTTAACTGACTACATCTGCAAAGACTATTTTCACAATCAAAGGTACAAGGAGGGAAGTTAAGACTTCACCGCACACTTGTTTTTTTTATTCAACCCATAGCATTGCCTAAGGATACTAAGCATCCCGACGGGCGGGCGCAGGCTATTCAACACAGTAAAGAATAACCCTTACCCAAATGCCAATAGTGCCACTGTTGAGAAACACTGCACCTATGCCCACCCTGACAGGCATCACTGAGTAATTTCTTCAGTCTTCCCAGTGAGGCTGGATGTGGCTTCGTTATTCTCAACAGTGTAGAGCCATAACCAATTAATCACTGCTGGCAAAACTACACATTGAGTATCCCTGATTGTACCAAAAACCAACCTTCCTCTCCCCCCCACCCCCTTTTTTATAGCTAGGGAAACTGAGACTTAGCGAGAAAGCGTAGCTTACCCAAGGTCACATAGCATAGTCAGTGGCAGAACTCTAGAGCAGACTTCTGGCCCCAGCTGAGGGCTCTTGCTCTTTTAATGGAGGTGGGGTGGGTACTGGAAAGTCTGGATTTGCTTTGCAGTGCTCCTGTTTCCAGGAGTCTCCCTGAGCAGCTTCCAGGGCTCCTATCATCGGCTCAGGACTCAGGTAGCCCTGGGCCCAGGGAGCCACCTGCAGACACCTACGGTAAGAGGAGGAGAGGCTGTCTGCAGAAGGGGCTGAACTCTAGGCAGAGCTGGCACCAAGCAAATGGAGTAAGCAGCCGGAGAGTTGGAGTCTCCCCAGGGGAGGACACAGGCTGGCTACAGATTTGCAGGAACTAGGAGCAGTTGCTTAAACCACAAGGTCACAAAGGAACTAATTAGAACCTTCCTTCTGAGCATAGCCCTCCGGGGCAGGAGGATGCTGGGTGGAGAAGAGCAGCCCATTACTTTTGTCATCAGGAAGCACTGATAAGAACCCAAAAAAGTATTGCTCTGGGCTCAGAGCTAATTAAAGAGGGCTGGCTGTGTGTCTTGTCCCAGAGAGCGCTAGCTTTGATCCTGAGCCTCTGGCCCACAGCCTCAGGCTTTGGCCGCCCAGGGAAAATCTGCTGTAGCTGTTCATACCCCAGGACAGGGATCATTCTGAACCAGGGAGGCTGCTAGCTGGCGTGGACTGGCTGCGCCACGGCCTACCATGTTGGCTACCCATCTGATCTCCTTCCCAAGACTCCACCCCAAGAGCACCTTTAGGTTGTGATAGGATGTATGTATTCTCTCACTGTTCTTCATAAGGAAAATGTTAGCCTGATGTTATTATCATCATGCCCATTTTGCGGGGGAAGAAAATGAGGCTCAGAAAGTACAAAGTGTTTAGTCAGGGATCACTCAGGAAGTGAGAGGCAGGAGCCCAACTTGAACCCTGAACCGAACTGGGGAGCCTGAAATTCCATGTTACTTGTACCTTTCCATGGGTCTGAAGCCATCGGCTTCCAGCCAGGCAGGCTGTACTCCGGCTCCAGGCATCTTCCTTACTTAGCTCTGAGAATCAGAGCCAATCTCCACATTTCCTGTCAGTGAAATGGGGCTGTAACACCTACTTAAATGGTTATAAACCAGTTGCCTTAAAGTTAATTTCAATTCATGGCAACCCCAGGTGAGTCAGCATAGAAGTCTGCTCCACAAGATTTTCAACAGCCAAGTTTTGGAGGTAAGTCGCCAGGCCTTTTTTCTGAGGACCATCTGGGTGAACTCAAATCTGCAGTCTTTTGGTTAGCAGCCCAGTATGTTAACCATTTGCACCACCCAGGGGCTTCTGCCAAGTGGTTCTAGGGAGGAGTAAATGAAACTAGATACCACACATACATCACCTAGAACAGAGTTTGGTAGTCATTATTTTAAGTCTCCGGTTTTCAAACTGATTTTTAGCTGCAAAATTTTTAGTTCAACTGTAATCTTACAGAGAATGCCAATGTGTAAGTAGATAAAGTGGAACTTCTCTGGTTGAAGGGTGGTGGGAGGCTCAGCCCAACCACTCAAACCCCTCTCCCCACAGCAGAAGCTCTGAACTCCCAGGGCTCCTCAGAGCTAAGTTGGAAAGCCTGAATCTGAGGGAAGCAGAATGTTCTGGGGTCTCAAGGACCTTGGAATAAATGCCCCACATTCTGGCAAACAGTGTCCTTTTATCCCACAGAGGACATTAATGACTCTCCACTGATGTCCTGTACATTAGAGCTGTTCCCCCAGGAAAACCAATGGATTTTATATAGGCCCCTCCCTCTTGCCCTGACCCCAGAGTTACTGCTTGGCCTACAGCAGCTGTAACTGGCCAGGGAAGAGGGCTGTGGGGGTGGGAAATAACCAGCAGCCATGACCTGACATCAATCCTTGTACTCTAACCCACCAGACTAGCCAGCCAGTCACCGATTAATAGCAACATTTTGTATAGACACATTTGTTTCAGGCCTTCCAGGAAAGTAAAATATCACAAAAGCGTTGTTCCACTGGATAATTATAAAATGGCTAGAGAGAATAGAATGCCTTTCCTAAGGACATATCCAAAGACAAGAGCAGGGTCAGGAAATACTAAAGCCTACATCCCAGAAGGTAAGCGGTACGAGATTCCGTATGAGATGTCACCCTGGCAGCACCTGAATGGGGCATTTTGTACTTGTATGTGTTAAATGCTTGTTCATTGCTTCGGTTTCTTACAGGTGTCCCAGAAGAGCTATGTTGGAGTTCTGGGAGGTCGAAACTGAGGGGATGGGAAAGGGCCATTTGTTGTGGATTCTTCCTTCTATGAATTCATTTGTAATTATTTTAGAAGTCATCATAAACCCCATTGTTGAATCAATTCTGACTCACAGTGACCCTATAAGACAGACTAGGACTGCCCCATAGGGTTTCCAAGGCTGTAATCTTTACAGAAGCAGACTGTCACATCTTTTTCCCACAGAGCAGCTGGTGGTTTGAACTTCAGGCCTTTTGGTTAGCAGCTGAGCACTTAACCGCTGGGCCAACAGGGCTCCTTGGAAGTCATCATAATTCATGCATATTTGATCTCCTGCCTGTGACCTTTTCTCTGCCAACTTGTCTGCTCAAAATTCAGTTAGCATTGATTAAATGCCTATGCTTTCTATATGTCTGGTACTTACTAGGCACACTCAGGTATTACCCCACTTAGTCCTCAGAACTGTCCAGCATTGCAAGGATTCTTAGCTGACATTATGGATATGAAACCAAGGCTCAAAGAGGCTCCAGGTCTTAGCAGTCGTCAGCTATTGGATAGCAGGTCAAGAATTTGAACCCAGGTCCATCCGAGGTCTAATATATGCACTGCACTTCCAAGCCTCCTCCATGAAAGCCTTCCAGAGAAATCCTATGCATCTCCAGTCATTCTAGACACTACCAGTCTTCCATCTAACAGGACGTAGTGGGGAGAATGGGGAGACTAGACTTCTGGTCAAGAAGTGTTTGGGTAGTACAAATGGCAAATGGTTAAGTGCTTGACTACTAACAGAAAGGCTGGTGGCTCAATCTCACCCAGAGATGCCTTGGAAGAAAGGCCTGGCACTCCCTATAGAGCACAGCTCTACTCTGCAACACGTGGGGTCACCGTGGGTTGGAAATGACTCCATGACAACTGGTTTGGCTTTTGGTTGGACTTTTAGTACATTCTAATTTTCATCAGCAAGTCCCTTCTCTAAATCTTAGCTTCTTGTCTGTAGAGGGAGTGGCTCTCTAAGCCACTTCCTGCTCTGCCCATCCATCCAGTGACTGTCCACCGAGGACAGTTGTAGTTGGCTCTTGTGTCTCAGACCGATGCATTTACATGTCCGTTGTTCTTCCTCAGCCTGCTCCCTAAGGAGGAGAGCAGGCCCGGTTCCTCTGGCCCCCTTACCTATTGCTGCTGACCTGGTTTTCCAGGACTGACATTGCCTGTCTGACCTTTGCTCTGGGGACATCAGGAAGCAATCAAAGCCCTGGAAGGCGGCACAGCCCCCTAGTGGCTGTGGAGGCGGAAATCACAAACCCCAAAGCTGGGGGACTTGAAGCAGCCCTCTGTATGTTCCCCAAACAAAGCCACTGTTTTTTTTTTTTTTTTTATTGTACTTTAGACGAAGGTTTACAGAACAAACTAGCTTCCCATTAAACAATTAATACACATATTGTTTTGTGACATTTGTTGCCACTCCCACAAAATGTCAACACTCTCCCTTTTCAACCCCGGGTTCCCTGCTACCAGCTTTCCTGTCCCCTCCTGCCTCCTGGTCCCTGCACCTAGGCTGGTGTGCTCATTTAGTCTTGTTTTGTTTTATGGGCCTGTCTAATCTTTGGCTGAAGGGTGAACCTCGGGGGTGACTTCATTACTGAGCTAGAAGGGCCTCGGGGGGGCCGTACTCCCGGGTTTCCTCCAGTCTCTGTCAGACCAGTAAGTCTGGTCTTTTTTTTGCGTGTGTTTGAGTTAGAATTTTGTTCTTCATTTTTCTCTAGCCCTGTCCAGGACACTACTGTGATCCCTGTCAGAGCAGTCAGTGGTGGTAGCTGGGCACTATCTAGTTGTGCTGGACTCAGCCTGGTGTCCGTTAGTCATTTCGACTAATCTTTCCCTCATGTCTTTGGTTTTCTTCATTCTCCCTTGCTCCCGATGAGGTAAGAAGGACTCACTGAGGATGCATGTGGGGCTGAGGAAGAGAGATACAACAACGATGGCGCCTAGGTCTCTGGCTTGAGTAAGTGGATAAATTTACTGAGATGTAGAAGGCAGGAAGTAAAGGAACTAGAGTCGGGGGTTGATTTGGGGTAGAAATCAAGAATTTACCTTCAGACATGATAAGCTTGAGATGCATATAAGATATCCAAGGGAGAAGTCCAGTAGCCAATATAAGTCAGGATCTCAGGGGAGGGGAGACTGGACCTAGTTGATGCTCCTTGCTCTCCAGTTCCTCTTGGTCCCACCTGTAGCAGGCCTTGGCCCTGTGTCCTGATTCTCAGCTAGAAGGGCTCCAGCCATGGCATGACCATCCTGTAGTCACTGTTGCCTCATCTCCTGACACTGCTCGCTTCTCGGCCTCTTCCAGGGGTAAGGGTAGGGCTTCGTCAAGA
The DNA here is from genome assembly GCF_024166365.1 of Elephas maximus indicus. Classification (NCBI taxonomy): domain Eukaryota; kingdom Metazoa; phylum Chordata; class Mammalia; order Proboscidea; family Elephantidae; genus Elephas; species Elephas maximus. Next base: position 50,087,171 of record NC_064830.1, read on the forward strand.
CTTCCATCACCCCTGTCATGTCAGAAGCCTCAGCAACTCCACAGCCCATGTGAAGCCCACCTGGACCCCTGGGATCTCTGACTTCCCTGGCGCTTCCCAGACAGACCCTGTGACATAACTAGAAAGCGCAAAGGACTTAACATCCCAAGGGCCAAATTTTAACCAATATGAAAGAGGAAAGAGGAAGGAACTAGAAGATAAATTGTTTGTCTTCTACCTTCTACCAATTCTTCCAAGATGAGTGGTTCCATTCAGCTTCTCTAATGGCTCACATGACTGACAGTCAACTACACATTTCCTTCTGAAGCCTTGGCTAGATCTGCAACATACTACCTCCTGTGTGCTTACCCTCTTCCCTGCCTCATTTCCCTTTGTCCTCCCCCTTTCTTCCCTGTGTTTATACTCTCCAATAAAACATTAGCCCCTGAGCTTTGCCTCAGGTTCTGTTTTGCAGGGGCTCTGGGCTAACGCAAGAGTTTAAATGTTAAATATGGTAGTTCCAGTTGTAGGTGCTGCCTAGTGCACTCCGACTTACGGAGACCCCGTGTGTATCAGAGTACAGCTGTGCTCCACAGGGTTTTCAATAGCTGATTTTTTGAAAGTAGATCACTAGACCTTTTTTCCTAGATATATCTGGGTGGACTCAAACTCCCAACCTCCCACAGTCATATGGATCAGTGCTGTCCAATAGAAACAGAATGCAAGGCTCATATGGAGTTCTAAATTTTTTAGTAGACACATTAAAAAAGTAAAAAGAAACAGGTAAAATTAATCTTAATAATTTATTTAATTTAGTATATCTAAAATAGTACCATTTCAACAAGTAATCAATATAAAAATTATTAATTAGATATTTGACATTCTTTTTCATATTAACTAAATCCTGGAAATCTGGTGTGTATACTATACACATCATTATATTTTATATATATACACTGCTGTTGTTGTTTCCATTGAGTTAGCTGTGACTCGTGGCGACCCCATGTACAACAGAACTAAACATTGCCTGGTCCTGCACTATCTTCACAATTGTTGGTATGATATGCTGAAGTCAATTGTTGTGGCCACTGTATATTCTGAGTGCCCTTCAACTTAGGAAGCCCATCTTCCAGCACTATATGGGACAATAGCCTGTTGTGATCCGTGGGTTTTCATTGGCTAGCCACATTTCACATGCCTGATAGCCACATGTGGCCCATGGCTGTCCTACTGGACAATGCAGATATAGATGGTATGTAGACTTGGGAGTGAATTAAAATATAGAGAAGAGTGTGTTTAAAACTTGGCTGGCATTCTCTGAGCTAGATATAAATATGAATAAAGACTATCTTTTCTCAATAAAAACTAAGAAATAGAATTTTCTTTATTCTTAATTGTTTGATAATTACTACTGTATATCTAATAGCAAGTGCTGACAGAAAAAATATAGCAAGCAAATAGTAAACAAATGTTATATAAAACATCTTGGAAATAGCTGCTTATAATCAGTTTTGCTGCAACGTTTATGCTTGAGGTTTTTATACTGCACACAAATAAAATTTGGGTATTTTCTGTTAGCAAAATTGTCCCCCGTGTGTGTGCTTGGAATAAACTTGCAATTGAATTCAAGTTCAGTTTCAGGGCTTATTTGCTAAGTCCTTGCTGGGTGCCAGGCATTGTGCCATGTGCTGGGACTATAAGAATAAACGAGATGGATGGGATTTCCACCTTCAGTCTGTGAGGTGAGCAAGACCATTAATTACGATGCAATGACAAAACAGTATGATGGTTGCTATGAGAATAAAGGGTGAGGCTTGGGACAGCAGGTGGGAGGGACATCTGACTTGGAATCAAAGGTCAGGGAAGGCTGACCAGAGGAAATGATGCTAAGATAAGACCCAAGAGATGAATTTCTATTAAGTTAATTAAGTGAAGGTGGGTGAGAGGTGCAAAGGAGGTTGGTGCGTTCTGGGCAGAAGGAAAAGCCTGTGCAAAGTCCAGATAAAGACAGCATGACACATATAAAGTACCGGAATAAAAGCAGAGCAACTGGATCATGGTACGAAGTAGAACATGCCAGGAGGTGAGGACAAAGTCCTGAACAAGAGACAAGGGAAAGGACAGGGGTTTTTTGGATGTCAAGCAGTATTTCTAAAAGTTTGAGTCCACTGACTATGTTAAATTCATTGGAAATGTTTCTGGACCTCTTTCTAGGGCAGGGTATTGAGAATCTTCATTTTTAACCTATACATACCAAAATTTACATTGAGAAATGTTTAAAAAGTCATTGACAAGTTTCCCACCAAAAATGGTATTTAAAAATGAATTCCCAAACCATAAAACAATTATGAGATAACTGGGGAAATTTGAACACTGATTGAATATTTTTATACTAAGGAATTATTAAATTTTATAGTGTCACAAGGTATTATGTTAACTGTTTTTTGTATAACTTTATATTTTTAAAGATGCGTCTGAATGAAAAGATACGACACATGAGAGCTGCTCCAAAATGACCTGGGCAGGGAAAGAGAAGTACTTTGGGGTATAAATGAAACAAGGCTTGTCATGAGCTGACCATTGTTGAAACTGGGTGATGGGTACATGGAGATGAAAATATTCTTTGATGGTTACAAGGGTGGGGAGGGAGGGAGAGGAGTATTCAGTAATTACATAGTAGACAAGAACTATTTTTGGTGAAGGGAAAGGCAATACACAAGGAGAGGTCAGCACAACTGTATTAAACCAAAAGCTAAGAAGTTTCCTGAATACAACAGAACGCTTTGAAGGCCAGAATAGCAAGGACAGGCATTTGGGGACTATGGTTTCAGGGGACATCTAGATCAACTGGCATAACAAAATATATTAAGAAAACGTTCTGCATCCCACTTTAGTGACTGGTGTCTGGGGTCTTAAACACTAGCAAGCAGCCATCTAAGATGTATCAATTGGTCTCAGCTGACTTGGAGCAAAGGAGAATGAAGAACACAGAAGACTCAAGGTAAAGATGAGCCCAAGAGACACAAAGACCACATAAACCAGAGACTTTATCAGTCTGAGACAGGAAGAACTAGATGATGCCTTTCTACAACTAATGACTGCCCTGACAGGGAACACAACAGAGAATCCCTGAGGGAGCAGGAGAACAGTGGGATGCAGACCTCAAATTCTTGTAAAAAGACCAGACTTAATGGTCTGACTGAGACTAGAGGGACCCCGGAGGTCATGGTCCCCGGACCCTTTGTTAGCCCAAGAGTGGAACCATTCTTGAAGCCAACTCTTCAGACAGGGATTGGACTGCACTATAAGACAGAAAATGATACTGATGAAGAGTGAGCTTCTTGGCTCAAGTAGACACATGAAACTATGTGAGCAACTCCTATCTGGAGGCAAGATGAGAAGGCAGAGGGGGACAGGAGATGGTTGAATGGACACGAGGAAAACAGGGTGGAGAGTAGGAGTGTGCTCTTTCATTAGTGGGAGAGCAGCTAGGAGTACATAGCAAGGCGTGAATAAGTTTTTTTATGAGAGACTGACTTGATTTGTAAACTTTCACTTAAAGCACAATAAATTTTAAAAAATCAATGAAGAAATTAGCAACTTTTTCTTCTGAACTCTAGAAGGTAGGTAGGAAAGTAATCTAAATTGATTACCTACTCTGGGCCAGGCCCTGTTATGGCCTTTGCATCTTGTTAGTTGCTGTCAAGTCGATTCCAACTCATGGTAACCACACGTGTTACAGAGTAGAACTGCTCCATAGGGTTTTCTTGGCTGTAATCTTAACAGAAGCAAATTGCCAGGTCTGTCTTCCACGGTACCACTGGTGGGTTCAAACCACTGACGAGCCATTTTAATTCTCCTGAAATCTAGATTTCTGGGTTCATGGAGTTGGGATGGCCCATCTGGGCAGTTGGCCCTTAAGCGTCCTTTCGAACTTTGAGCCTTTAAAAAAACTGTTTTCCTAAAGTCAAACAATAGCCTACTAAGCAGCTTAAAAAAATAGTGGAGATCATTTTGCCTTAGGCATTGTTAGTGACTGTTTCTACAACCGAGCGGTGCTGGATCCCTGCACGTGTTCCGACGCTATCTCCTGAGAAACTGACATGAGGATGACCTCTGTAACCTACTTTCACTGCCCCTCTTCAGAGCGCCTTCCCCATACTTTCAGTCTGACACTGCTCCATTCGGATCGTATCTACTCACAATAAATATACTCCGAAAGTTACGCTAATTTTTGGTGTTTCTCTGTGCGTTTAGATTTTGACACCACCAACCTTTGGGTTAGCAGTCAAGTGAAAATTGTTTGCGTGACCTTTGCATGTATCACTCTGCAATGCTCATGGTGGGCACTATCATTCTCATTTTACGGATGAGGAAATACAGTCTCAGGAGTGGTAAATGAGTTGCTCATGTGACTTATAATTGCCTTATGACTTATAGCTAATAAGCACTATAGCCTTAGCGCTTGTCTAACTGCAAGGCCAAGTGCTTCTCCATTACACCATGCTGTCTCCAAAAAACCTAAGAAGAATATGGGCCCACATTGTTTTTATCCTTCTCTGATAAAAATAAAGTGGGCCCAAAAGACCCTGCCCAATTCTTTCCCCAGCCCTCCTCACCTAACATTCTGCAAGACAGGGAGAAGGTCAGGGGTATGGTGGCCCTCTAGCAATGGCTCACAGGGCTGAGTGTCAATCAGCTGGCTTCAGACAGAGCTTGACCTAGACCCGCCTCACCCCCTTCTGCTATCTTTTCCATCCGGCCCCACTGTGAGGGAGCCCTGACTCCCAGCCCTCCAAGCCCAGTGATCAGAGGAAGGGAGGAGAACAGTGGCAAGCCAGAGGGCTCAGACTTGCTGCTGAACAGGGATTTCGGTCAGATGTGGAGCTTACCTGGAATGCCCTAGTGCTATTTTGGGAAGGCAGACATCCTATGGAAACAATGAAGTGGAAAAGAAAACAGCTAAAGTAAAACTTAGAGCTCAGTTTTGGCCAAACCAGTCCCATGTGGCCTGGACAGACCCTGGCAACCCCAGCCAGGCAGACAAAGGCAGTAAGAAAGGACATCCAGTTTACCAACAGGTAATGGGAAATGTAGGAAAAAGAAGCAGCCAACAAGTCAGTGACAAAACTGGAACATCTTGGGACTCTGTGACTTGCCCATTTGGGACAGCCTGCTGGGTGGGAGGGAAGCACAACCTGGCAGCTGGGAAGACTCAGTTGAGGTCTAGATCTACCATTTACTAGCTGGGTGACCTTAGGCAAGTCACTAAGCCTCTCTGCTCCTCCATAGCCTCATCCAAAAAATGGATACACTCATAATAGCTGTTCCCGGGTTTCTGTGAGAAGGCAAATTAAATGCCAAAACATAACGTGTCTTGTTTCTAGTAGAGTGCTGACAAATACTGGCTATTCCCCACATTAGTCCAAGGAGACTAGTCAGCACCGTGTAAATTGGAATTGTCCTTTATTTCTCCTATTTCCCAAAGGAACAAGGAATGCATACACTGCGTGTAACTTCTCTAGGAACCGAGAGAAGACACATTTTCTATATTGTTCTCCTTTCTTCCAGGGTGGGAAAACAGCTCTCCGAAGTGGGTCTGAATATGCCCCTGACTGGAGTGAGCAGGTGTAACCTAAGTGTGGCTTTCAGGCATGCCGGTGTTTATTTGCAGATCCCTAGGTGGCGCAGAGAGCTTGAGCTTGACTGCTAACCTAACGGTTGGCACTTTGGTGCCATGAAAGAAAGGCCTGGTGGTCTGCTTCCGTAAAGATTACAGCCAAGAAAACCCTATGGAGCAGTTCTGCTCTGTAACACATGGGGTCGCCATGAGTCGGAATCGACACCACAGCAACAGTTATGGTATGCTGTAGATGTTTGTTTCGGGTGAAAATTTTACAACTACTGCCTCGTATGACAATCCTTTTATTAAAGGGCCAGAAGGAAGGAGTAAAAAAAAGGGAAAAACAAGTTTCAAAAGACATTGGGAGCTAAAATAAAGTAGTAAGTGTTGGGCATTGCTGGTGGGGTTCTAAAATGGTACAGCTGCTATGGAGAAAATCTGGCAGTTCCCCAAAATGTTAAACATAGAATTACCATGCTGTTGTTGTTAGGTGCTATCGAGTCAGTTCTGACTCACAGTGACCCTATGCACAACAGAACGAAACACTGCCATCCTTACAATCGTTGTTATGCTTAAGCTCATTGTTGCAGCCACTGTGTCAAGCCACCTCGCTGAGGGTCTTCCTCTTTTCAGCTGACCCTGTACTTTGCCAAGCATGATGTCCTTCTCCAGGGCCTGGTCCCGCCTGACAACATGTCTAAAGTATGTCAGACGCAGTCTCGCCTGCAATTCCACTCCTAGGTATGTACCCAAGAGAAACGAAAATGTACTCCAAACAAAAACGTGTACATGAACATTCATAGCAGCATAATTTATAATGGCAAAAAAGTAGAAACAACCAATGCCCATCGACTGATGAATGATTAAACAAAACGTGGAATATCCACATAACGAAATATTATTTAGCAATAAAAAGGAATGAAGTAGTGATATATGCTATAAGATGGATGAACCTTGAAAACATTATGCTAAATATAAGAGTCCAGTCATGAAAGACTACATATTGTATGATTGCATTTATATGAAATGTCCAGAATAAACAAATACGTAGAAATAGAAAATAGATTAGTGGTTGCCAGGGCCTGGGGGAGAGGGGAAGTAGGAGTGACTGCCAATGGGTACAGGGTCTCTTGTTGGGAATATAAAATGTTCTGGAACGAAATAGTGGTGATGGTTGCACAAAATTATGAATATACTAACAGCCACCGAACTGTGCACTTTAAATGGGTGAATTTTATGGTATGTGAATTATACCTCAATACAGCTGTTATTAAGACAGAGATTGGTAGATCACAAAAGCCAGAAGGTAAAAAGTAATAGAATTTGCCTTAATGGAACAGAGCAGAAATAAAAGACAGCTTGAAATCATGAGTATTATAGATTGTAGGGAGCAGCCATCTGAAAAAGAAGTTTGCACATTGAGATCACTCGCGGAGGAGAACTTGTTCAGGTGAAAGAGCCTGGGGAAAAGAAAAAAATAAATTCTAGGAGACACTGAAAAGGAGCCTACATCCTTACAAGTTACCTACACATCATTTGACTTTGGTTTGTAGCCTGGGATCGTCCCATGCACAAATTATATAGTATTTTGGTCCCAAATGGCCCCTGCAAGACATAATTTGTTTGTTAGGAATTTATTGAGAATATGTTGCACACAATGCACCATGTTAGCCCTATAGAGAATGTGGAGCTAAATCAAATAAGGGTCCCCAAGACCTACCTCCTGGCTGTTCCCCCAAACTAAAAAAAAAAAACAAAAACCAGTTGCCATTGAGTTGATTCCAACTCATGGCAACCCCTTTTGTGCAGAGTAGAACTATGCTCCATAGAGGTTTCAAGACTATGATCTTCAGCAGATCGTCAGGGCTTTTTTTCTGAGGCACCTCTGGGTGTGTTTGAAACACCAGCCTTTACCATTAGTAGTCAAGCACTTAACCGTTTGAGCCACCAAGGGACTCAAGCCTGTCTTTCCCTTTTTCCTTCAGCTTCCAGGTCAACTGCTACCCATTGCTGTCGAGTTGATTCCGACTCATAGTGACCCTATAGGACAAGGTAGAACTGCCCCATAGGGTTTCCAAGGAGCATGTGGTGGATTTGAACTGCTGACCTTTTTGTTAGCAGCTGTAGCTTTTAACCACTACACCAGTAGGAGAAATTCTGGTCAACTGCTAGCACCTTGGAATTCTGCAGGGACTTGAATTTCTTGTTTCCAGTGAATTTTTGGTTGGTTCCCTCATAGGTCTGTTCCCTGCAGCTGCTGTATGCTCTCTGTGTGGCTTCAACCTCTACATGGCACATTCTTTCTGTTCATTCTCCAAAGAAGCACCAGCATGAGATTATTGGGTGCAACTGGTATTTACCAGAGTTTGGTAGAAAAAGGGAGTAGGGGTGATGGTAGAGCATGGCAGAGGGAGTAGCTTAAAATGGTGGCTCAAGCACCATGGTCCTAAGTCTCCTTTGCCAATTCTGCTTGAAGGACTCTCCCATCTTCCTACCATTCTAGTCCTCATAGCTCCACCCATTTTCACAGTTTCGGTGGTTAACTGCCTCCTTTGTGTCTGCCACCCCATACCTGTTTCCTCTTGAGATTCCAAGGGCCCTTCAGAAACTCCTGTTACTATATTATATGGAGCAATTTAGCCCTCCTTTGTCTAACCCTCTCCCACCTGGCTAGGGAGCAGACTGTAACTGGCTTGAGAGGTGGAGGGAGTAGAGAGAGCTGCTTTCCATAATCAAATGGGTCATTGTTTTCCAGAGCCGTTCTAACTGTGGTCAGCTGGGACAAGCATCAATTTCCAGCCATTACACACAGTACCTGTCCTCAAAGGTGGAGGAGTCAGTCAAGTAAACAACCCCAGGCAGCTGAGTGTGGTCTGAGCTTGGCACCTTGGCCAGCCCCAAATTCCGAATTGGAACATTTGTGTCATGGAGGACAGGCACCGCTCTTCAGTTCCCTCCCATGACCTGGCTGATGTTACAAAGTCTTACCTTGGTCTGGGGCTACTTTAAAACTTGGGTTTCTTGGCTCTGTGGCTTAAAATATGCTAGAGAGGAAGATTACAGAGGCAAGCAAAGGGGAAAGATCGAAGCCCAAGGATCAAGGCAGTGGAAAAACAATAAGCAGCGGAAGGCAGGAAAGCCTTCTGTTTGGAGCGCCTTGCTCTGTCTTGCCCTGATTCTCCCTTCTTCCCCCCTCGTAGCATCCCACCTTTTCTGGATTACAAGTGAAAGAGCCATCTCTTTCCTGAAATGTTCAGTGAACATGCAAGAACATGGAAGCCCAGGGACTTAGCCATCGGTTCCTGGAAACAGATGTCTTTCTGTGTCATTTTCCACTGGCCCACACCCCTCACCCTGACCCTACACAGTCCTTCCATTATTCAGAAGTAGGTAAGGACAGGATGCTGGGATGGAGTGGGTGAGAGTTATAAACTAGAGGATCAAGTGTTTTGGAGTGCTTTCCTAAACCTGTCCCCGTGTACCCTAGGGAGCACAGTTCTACTGTGACACACTTGGGGTTGCCATGAGTCGGAATCTACTCCACAGCAACTGGTAGGAAGATCCCCATGCAGGCCCAGAGACTTGATCATGCATTCTACTCTTAGGAAGGAGGAAGAGGTGGGGCCAATGGGTAGGCTCTGCAGTCAAACTACCTGAGTTCCAATCCCAGCACTACCTGCTTGCCACTGTGAGACCTTGGCAGAGGGCTTAATCTTTCTAAGCCTCAGTCCTCTCAGCTGTAAAATGGGGCTATAAATGTAACTGCCTCACACAGTTGTTGTGAGGTTTGAAGGAAGTGATGCAGGTGAAAAAATAAAGTGCTCAATAAACACTAGCTGCAATAATTAAAGAGGAAAAATCACTTATTGTGTTAGTTAAGAAGACACCCGTTGCCTTGTTCGATGAGGCACTCCCAGAAACAAAGTATAAAAAGAGGTCTGTAGCTGATGTTATGACAACTCTGCAGCAACCAAGGGCTGAAAGGCCCTCTCCTTTTTGGTTTGCAACAGAGCCTTCCTCTCCTGTCTGAGTAGCAGCCTTCCAGCCAAGAGATCAACATTACGGACTCTGAGGTAGACATCGTTCTCCAGCAGGCCTGGTCCCAGCCCAGCTGGATAAACATTTCCTTTCACATTCCAAGAGGTGACAGTCCCAAAAGATGATTAACAATCAGCTAGCAGCAGCAACACAGGAAAAGGTCCTGAGCTCTCCGGATGTGAAGTGGTGGGGCATCTCAGATTACTAATTCAGGGCACTCATATTTGCATGGTGTCGAGGATAATTGTCACGTTGGCAGCTGTCTGCTTTGAGTGGTGTTTTATATCTTGATGACTTTTGGGGGTGCGAGGGCAGGGAGGGTCTCCAAAATCAATTTTTAGGAGTTTGGAAGAGTAGCTGACAAGCATCTTGCACATCTCTACATTTTATTCTGCAACTCCGTGAAGATTCCAGAAAGTCTTGGTTTTGATGGTCTCTCACATGGGCCTGTGATATGGGTCACATCTCATTTCCCCTTCAACTACTGATGAAACTGAGGGGTTAGAGAAAGGAAGCATGTGACACAATGTGGAGGGGACCCAGGGCTTCTGAACCTCCCAGAGGTTTGTAGCCATGTAGTTAGTCGGCCGACACTCCTCATCATGCCCCAGTTTCTATGACACATCTGGACAGAGGGGACACAGAGGTAAAGGGCAGAAGTCAGGAATGAGGATTGGGTTTGTTCTCATCTCGAGGACTCTCCAAGGACAAGGCCACTCCAAAGACAAAGGCCACTGCAGGACAGGTGGCTGGCTGTGCCGGCCTGTGCCAGGGTCTGAGCAAGACAAAGTTTTCATCTCATTTGCCTTCTTTTTTGGAGGTAAAATATATATAATTGTTGAATTGGTATATGTTCTATTGTGTATATTTTCAACAAAAAATAAAATAAAATAAAGTATAAATATATATATAACATAAAATTTGCCATTTTAACCATTTTAAGTTTACAATTCAGTGGCATTAATTATATTCACAACGTTGTGCAGCCTTCACCACTATCTCTTTCCAAAACTTATTCATCCCCCCAAACAAATCTATGGACCCCTTAAGTAATAATTCCGCACTTTTTCCTCGTCTCAACTCCTGGTAAACACTAATCTACTGTCTGTCTCCACGTATTTGCCTATCTAAATGGGATCATACAGTGTTTGTCCTTTTGTGTCTGTCTTACTCAGCGTACTGTTTTCAAGGTTCATCCATGATGTAGCATGTATCAGGACTTCATTCCTCTCTTATGACTGAGTAGCACTCCGTTGTGTGTATGTACCATATTTTGTTTATCCAGCATCAGTTGATGGATGTTTTGGTTATTTCCACCTTTTGGTTATTGTGAATTGTACTGCAATGCACATTGGTGTACATGAGTCTCTTTGAGTCCCTGTCATCTGCCCTTTAAGTATCATTCTTACCAGTTATTGCCTCCAATAAATGGGCTTTGCATAGACTGGCAGCTACAATGAAGCCTGTCTACCCCTTCCTAGGCAGTAGCTAACCACCCCACTCCCGTTCACATGGCTGGAACGAAAGCTGTCATGCTTGCATAAAGTGACACTTTGGACACATTTGATTGGTCCACTTGTAGAACCTGACCCAAGGCAAAGATCAAGTTGAGAAAGGACTTAGTTTCTCTTTAGGTGTTCCAACAACAGATAAAACTTTAAATCTGTGGACAGCCATCTTCTGTCATATATGGAAGCAGAGAAAACTATAGTAAGAATAAAGCCAAATCATCCTGAACTCTAATCTCAGCTCAACTACTTACTAGCTGTGTGTCTTTGGGCAAATTACTTAATCTCCCTGAGCCCCTGAGCTTGATAAATAAAAATACTAATACCTCTGACACAGGGTGGCTGAGAAGTTTAAATGAGATGATGTATATCAGAAGGCAAGCACCTAGAGGTGATAAATAACCGGTAGTCCTCCTTCCAGCTTCCTTTTTGTGGGAGAAAAAATATGATCAGAAAGGCAAGCTCCCAATCAGCAAAAAAAAAAATGGGTTCACCTCCCCTGGGTGCCTTCCGCTTGCCTTTCTTCTGAATCTTCTCCTTAATTTCCATTTATTTGGACATCAAAGACTCTTCAGTGTGATCCTTTGAACTCATTTGCCTTATAGGTACAGAGTGTATAGAAACAGTTCCATTTAGCCAGAAATACTAGAGAAAACTCCTTTAGGAGAGCTAGGAAAGGAGACAGAGAACACGCCCTACCAAGTGTCAGTCTTTGTGTTTGGTATTTTGCACATATTACTTCATTTAATCCTCACAACAGTCCTGTGAGTCAAGAACTATAATTATTCTCATTTTATTGGTTAAGAAGTGGAGGCATAGAGAGGTTAAGCAACCAGTCTGAGGTCACCAACTGAGTGAGAGATTAGAGATTTAAAGCCACAGCTTTTGGACTCTGAAGTTCTCTTAGGCAGGTGAACATTTTGGTCTAGAACCAGATCTAGAGAGAGAAAATAAAGTGAGGGTTGGCAGCATCCATACTTTCAAGAGGGACAGTCCAGCTTTTGGGCCCCTAGGACTCACAGCACAGCAGCAGCATCATAGAAGGTGACATGCTTACGCCACATCCCGGACTGATTAAATCTGAATCCCGGGATGGAGTCCAGAAATCAGGTTGTTAAAGTTCCTCAGGTGGTTTTAATGTGCAACTGAGGTTGAGAACCAACCCCTTTGTTTTATCGATGGCAACACTGAGACCAAAGAAATGAAGTAACTTTCCCAAAGGCTTGTGACCCATAACCCCAGTAAGGATTTCAATTTAGGTCTTCTAATCCTAAAAAGCCCTGGTGGCGCAATTGTTAAGAGCTCGACTGCAAACCCAAAGGTCATCAGTTTGAACCCATTAGCAGCTCTGTGGGAGAAAAGACCTGGTGATCTGCTCCTCCTGTAAAGATTACAGTCTAGAAAACACTGTGGGACAGTTCTGCTCCATCACGTGGGGTCACTATGAGTCAAAATTGACTCCATGGCCCACAACAACAACTTCTAATCCTACATCAGGCAGAACTGGGTTTCAGTACCACCTCTCCCACTGACTGTATAACCTGGAGCAAGTCATTTACCTCGTGATGAAAGACATAAATGTATTTAAAGTTTTTAGATGGTGTTAAGTGTTCAAAAAACGCCAATCTTCTCTCTACCTTCCCCTACCCCAAATTCAGCCCACCTTCTGCTATGTAACGATAGTCAGAGAAGTGTGTGAGCAAGAAAGTGAGCATTGAGAATCTGATGATCCTTCCTTCAGCCTTAAGAAAAAGGCAGGACTTGGGATGCCTTGGGGATGTTGCCTGCCCAGAGAAGTCCTGAAAAGAGACCCATATACCCTGTCCTGTTATAGATTGAATTGTGTCCCCCAAAAAGGTATGTTGAAGTCCTAACACCTATACCTATAAATATGACCTTGTATGGAAATAGGGGTTTCTTTAGTTGTGCTAGTTTGTTATGCTAATAAGGTCATAGGGAGCAGGGTAGGCTCTAAACCTAATCCCCTCTGAGTGGTGCCTTATAAAAAAGAGCAGAATAGACACAGTAACCCACACATGGGGGAAAATAAACACCATGACTCGATAGCACTGTAAGAACCTGTCTACAAGCAAAGGAACACCAAAGATTGCCAGCAGCCACCAGAAACTAGGAGAGAGGCCACAGAAGGAATCAGCATGGCCAAGACTTTTATTTGAACTTTTAGCCTCCAGAATTGTGAGAAAATAAATTTCTGCTCTTTAAAGCAACCCACCTGTGGTATTTTTTGTTATGGCAGTATTAGGTAACTAAGAACTGTCCCAAATGTCATGCCAATCCCTGGTGAGAGGTAACAGGGGGGAGAGGAGTAGGAAAAGACAGCCCAGAGACGCAATTGCTGCTACTGACCTGGTAAGGCAGCCTAGACGCTGCGCTGCATGACTCCCATCCTATCAGGAAGTTCAGGTGGCTGCCACCGGGTGGATAGGGGTGCTTTGTTTAAAGAGCCCTGGCAAGATGCTCCCCAGATATAGACAGCTGAAAGGCAAATTAAAACACACACTTTCACTCCTGCACTTGTCATTGCTATTTAAATAAATGATTGTTTAAAGCCCTGGTATAAATATCCTAAACTGTTAACATTGTTTATTTCCAGCATGATGAGATTATGGTGGGGAGGGGAGGGGAGGGTATTCACCTTCTTGGTTATCTAGTTCATTGATGTTTAAGAGTTTATAACAATCATTGTACTACTTTACAAAAAGTACTAATGGGAGATCTGTAGATGGAAGGGAAAATACAGTAAAAATTCATTCAAAGCTATACGTAAAAAGAAAGATCCCTGATAAAGGGAAATGCATGGATAAGCGTAAGAGCTAGTAATAAGGTATTTGTGCTTGATGATTCTAAATATTTTGTCTGTCACGTTTTTTAAAAACAAATACATAAAAAGTGAGGGTAAAATTATGTTACAGGGCACATGAAATACGAACACGTATAATTAGTGGTAACAACAACAGAAGAGGGGAGAGGAAAGGTATAGATATAAAATTTCTTATATGTTACTGAAGTTAAGTTGGTACCAACTTACCCTAGAATATTATAAACACAAGCTCTTAAATGTAATATTCGTTGTAATCACTAAGAAAATATATAAAAAATATACACAAAAGGAAAAGAGAAAGGAACCAAAAAGGCTCACTACAATAAGCCACTGAAACACAAAAGCAAGTAGTACTAAAGGACAAAGAAAGAGAAGGCTTAAGACACACAAAAAACAAATAACAAAATGGCAGAAGTGAGTCACTTCTTATTAGTAATTACAGTGAATGTAAATGGACTAGATGCTCCAATTAAAAGGCAGAGAGAACAGATTAAAAAAAATGATCCAACTATATGCTGTTTACAAGAGACACACCTTAAACCCAAGGACACAAATAAGTTGAAAGTGAAAGGATAGAAAAAATATTCCATGTAAATAATAACCAAAAGAGACCTGGAGTGGCAATCAATAGTAGACTTTAACACAAAATCTGTTAGAAGAGATAAAGATGGACATTATATAGAAGTAAAAGGGTCAACTAATTAAGAAGACTTAACAATTATAAATACATATGCACCCAACATCGGGGCACCTAAATATATAAAGCAAACACTGATAGGGTTGAAGAGAGAAATAGAAAGTACTACGATTAATAGTTGGAGACATCAATGCACCATTATCGATACTGGACAGAACATCCAGGAAGAAGATTAACGAGGAAAAAAGAGGGCCTGAATGACGAAATGAACTAACTAGACTTAACAGACACATATAGAGCACTCCACCCCCAAACAGCACAATATACATTCTACTCCAGTGCACATGAATCACTTTCCAGGACAGACCACATTTTAGGTCACAAATTTAAAAAGATTGAAATCATACAAAGTATTTTCTCTGACCACAACGGAGTGAAGCTAGAAATCAATAACAGAAAAAAAAAACATGGAAAATATGCAAATACATGGAAATTAAACATTATTAAACCACAAATGGGTCAAGGAAGAAATCAAGAGAGAAATCACAAATTTCTTATAGTCAAATGAAAATGAAAGCATATCAAAACTTATGGGATGCAACGGAGGCAGTACTCAGAGGGAAACTTACAGCAATAAATGCCTACTTAAAAAAAGAAGAAAGATCTTGACAACTTCAGGAACTATAAGGAGAAGAATGAACTGAATCCAAACCTACCAGGAGAATGGAAATAAATAAAATCAGATAAATAAATAAAATCAGAAAAACAATAAAGAGAATCAGTAAAACCAGGAGTTGGTTCTTTGAAACGATCAATAAAATTGACAAGACTTTAGCTAGACTGACAAAGAAAAGATGCAAATAACCAAAATAAAAATGAAAGCAGGGACTTACAACTGACCCAATAAAGAGAATTACGAAAGAATTTTATGGACAACTGTATGGCAACAAACTGGGTAACCTGATGAAACGGACAAATTCTTAGGAGCACACGGCCTGCCCATACTAACTCAAGAGGAAATAGAAAGTCACAACTGACTCATAACAAGTGAAGAGATTGAATCAATTACCAAAACCTTCCCCCCTTAAAAAAAACCCTGGGCCAGATGACTTCACCGGGGAATTTTACCAAGCATTTAGAGAAGAATTGACATCAATATTGTTTAAACTCTTCCGAAAGACAGAGAAGGAAGGAATACTCCCTAATTCATTCTATAAAGCAAACATCCCTGATACCCAAACCAGAAAAAGACATCATAAAGAAAGAAAACTGCAGGCCAATATCTTATGACTATAGATGCAAAAATCCTCAAAAAAATATTTGTGAAGAGAATCTAAGAGCATATTAAAAGAGTATGCAATGACCAAGTGGGATTTATTCCAGGAATGCAGGGATGGTTTAATATTAGAAAACCAATTAACATAATACACCTTATCACTAGAACAAAGGATTTTATAAAATCAAACACCCTTTCTTGGTGAAAACCCTAAAGAAGATTGAACCAGAAGGGAAATTCCTTAATACAATTCAGGGCATATATGAAAAACCAACAGCCAATATTATACTTACTGGAGAAAGACTGAGAGCTTTCCCCTTGAAACTGGGAACAATACAAGGGTATCCACTCTCACTACTTCTATTCAGTATTATATTAGACTCTAGCCAGAGCAAGAGACAAGAAAAAGAAATGAAAGGTATCCAGATTGTAAAAGAAGTAAAATTATCTCTATTTGTGGATCCTATAGATAGAAAATCCCAGAAAGTCCACAAGAAAAATAGAGATAATAGAGGAATTTAGCAAAGTTGCAGGATACAAAGTCAACAAATAAAAATCAGTCGGGGTTCCATACACCAGCAATGAGAAATCTGAAAGGGAAATAACTCCATTTGAAATAGCATCTAAGAGAATATAATACCTAGGAATAAACCTAACCAGGGATGTGAATGACTTATACAGTGAAAACTATATAACACTGCTGAAAGAGGTTAAAGAAGACTTAAATAAATGGAAAGATGTTCCACATTCATGGATTGGAAGACTTAATATCGTTAAGATGCCAATACTACCCAAAGCAATGTATAGATTCAATGCAACCCTGATCAAAATTCCAACAGCCTTCTTTACAGAAATGGAGCCCTGGTGGCACAGTGGTTAAGAGTGGTTAAGAGGCTAATCAAAAGCAGCGGCTCCTTGGACACCCTATGGGGCAGTTCTACTCTGTCCTATAGGGTCACTATGTGTCAGATTTGACTCAACAACAACGGGTTTGGTTTTTGTTTTGTTTTGTTTTTATTTACAGAAATAGAAAAACCAGTCATCACTTTATATGGAACGGTAAGAGGCCCTAAATTGCTAAAACAATGTTGAAAGAGAAGAACAAAGTAGGAGGATTCACACTTCCTGATTTTAAAATATACTATACAACTACAGTAATCAAAACAGCCTGGTACTGGTATAACGATAGACACATAGACCAATGGAATAGAATTGAGAGTCTGGAAATAAACTCACACATCTATGGTCAACTGATTTTTGACAAGAATGCTAGGTCCATTCAATGGGGAAAGAAGAGTCTTTTCAATAAATAGTGCCAGGAAAATTGGATTTCCACAGGCAGAAAAATGAAACAGAATCCATGTCTTACATGATATAAAAAATAAATTCAAAATGGATTAAGGACCTAAATGTGCAAACCAAAACTATAAAGTTCTTAGAAGAACAAGCAGGGGCAACACTGTCAGGCCTAGCTTTCAACAATCTAATAAAATAACTAGAGCACAAATAGTAAAAGACTAAACAAATAGGACTTCATAAAAATTAAAAACTTTTGTTCATCAAAAGACGTTACCAAAAAAGTGAAAAGATAAGCTACTGACTGGGAGAATATCTTCAAAAACCATATATCTGACAAGAATCTAATAACCAAAATATATATAAAACTTCGACAGCTGAACAACAAAAAGACAAATAACCCAATCATAAAATGGGCAAAGGGCTTGAAAAGACATTTCAACAAGGAAGACTTCCAAATGGCCACCAAACACATGAAAAAATGTTCAGCTTCATCAGCCATCAGAGAGACGCAAACTGAAACCACAATGAGACACCATTTCACTCCCATTAAGATTAAAAAAAAAAAAACATAAAATAACCAATGTTTGTGATACTAGGGCTACTCTCTACTCTCCCAAGTTGAAGCATGTTTGGCTGTCTTAGTTATCTAGTGCTGCTATAACAGAAATACCACTAGTGGATGGCCTTAACAAACAGAGTTTATTCTTCCACAGTTTAGGAGGCTAGACGTCCAAATTCAGTGCAACAGCTCTACGGGAAGCCTTTCTCTCTCTGTTGGTTCTGGGGGAAAGTCTTCATCATCAATCTTTCCTTGGTCTAGGAGCTTCTCAGCACAGGGACCCCGGATCCAAAGGATACACTCTGCTCCCAGCTCTTCTTTTTTGGTGGTGGTAGAAGGTCCCTCTCCTCTCTGTCCGCTTTCTTCTTTTATATCTCAAATGAGACTGACTCAAGGTACAACCTAATGCAGTAGATTGTGTCCTGCCTTGTTAACGTAACTGCCTCTAATCCCACCTCATTAACATCATAGAGGTTAGGATTTACAACACATAGGTAATTACATCAGATCACAAAATAGGGGACAACCACACAGTACTGGGAATCACGGCCTAACCAAGTTAACACACCTTTTGGGTGGATACAATTCAATCTATAACATAGGCCTAATCAGCTCTTCTGTTCCTACACTTGCTTTGCCTAACCACACTGAGTCCAGGCACTTTGTCATGTATTGTCACAGCAGAGGCATACCCCCTTTAGCCCTCTTTCCTCAACAGAGAGAAGACACCTGCCCCCAGTTTGTAGAACTAATGAACCCCTTAGAAATGATAGCTTTCATGGGAAGAGGGGATAGAGGGAGAGGCTCTGAAAATACAACTGTGCTAGACAAACCTCATTGTTTTCTATCAGAAAGTGGCCCAACCCTGGCTACTTTCAGAAATGATGGAGTGAGGGGACAACAGGGAACACTTTAAAATGAGAAACTACCTGAAAAGAAAATCAAAGATGGCGTCTGTGCACAGGGTTCAAGGCTGTGGGGCAGCCTCTCAGCTCCTCTCATTGTTTACTAATTCTGTTACTTTGCCTAGCCTGACACTCTCAGGCATGGAAATGCTTAGCACGAACATGGCAGAGTCACATCAAGAGACCACTAACTTAGGTGCGGTTGTGTGAGCGGCTCAGCCTGCCTTGCATTTAGTGAGCATGTGCCGGGGAAGCCAGAAGACGTGTGTCTGCCTGAGTCAGCCCTGGTTCCCACATGTGTGAACATCTTACTATTCTGAGCATGAGTCTAGTGCTTAAAGACACACATTTTTCACACAACATGGTCCCTAAATGTATGACAACCACTTCCTTTCATGTTCACCCAGAGACACAGCATCTGTTCCCGTATGGATGGAAACACTGGTTGCTCAGATGTAATGAGAGACAGGTTGTCAGAGCTCCAAGATGGTGCCTTTGGAAGGAATGCAACCAAACCACACCCACTGCTGTCGAGTCGATTCCGACTCATAGAGACCCTATAGGACAGAGTAGAACTGCTCCATGGGGTTTGCAAGGAACGGTTGGTGGATTCGAACTGCTGACCTTTTGGTTAACAGCCATAGCATTTAACCACTGCACCACCAGGGTTTCCAGGGCTCCAATAGTCAAGGGTAATTTTGACCATATACGGTTTTGTTCTGTGCTGATTTTAGACAGTGACCATGTATAAGAGGTGGCTCCCTGTAAGTGTAGGTTGCAGACAACCCAGGATCCCTCGTGGACAGTTCCCCAGGTTCTGCTGCGTTTGCTGCTAATGTTTCTTTGTTCGATTTAAATCCAGCTCCAGGCCTCTCCGCCCCCAGGTTCTGGCCCCACCTCACTCTTTCCCTGGGATGGAAAGTCAGTTGTTCCATCACAGGAGATACCAGGAGTAGCTGGGCTGGATCAGAGGTCATCAGAAATTTTTTTTTTTGGAGTTCTTGAGTCCTTTAATGGCCATAAGGACTGGAGGACTTGGTATTTAATGGAAAAAGCATCACCTTTTTCGTGGAACTCGAGCTGGAAGGACTAGGGCACTCAAGCACCAACCTCTTTGTAGTTACAGGAATCTGAACTATGAAGGCACTGGACAGAGGACAAGGCCCTGGGCTCTGAGAGAGAAGTATTTCTCTGGAAGGGAATCTTGGCCTTCTGCAGACCTGGGAAGTGCCAGGGCTTAGCTCCCGAGTGAGGTGCGTGGGTGCTGACAGCTGGGAGCCAGGATTCTGGGGCCCGTTGTGACTGCTGGAAGCAGGGCAGGCTGTTGTGTAGGAGAAGCCCTCCCAAGATCATGGATGGGGGGGGGGGTCTGGCATCTGCACAGGCTGACCTCTCAGAGGGCTCCTGTAGTGTCAGAGCCATCTCACAGGCACCTGCCATGGTTATCAGCTCGGAGCTGAGTGCTTCTGGGGTGTAGATAGAGGGTGGAGTGAGAGAAACTGTTGTGGACTTCCTCCCAGGCAGCTCCAAGGTCCCAGGCAGCTCTCTCAGTGGCCCAGAGGTGCTGGGGGCTACGGGACACTGTGTATTCACTCCTGACTTGTCTCTAGCCTGCTGGGTCACAGCACACATTGGAGTCAAGAAGGTTTAGGTTCTAACGGCACTTCTGCTACAGACCAGCTGAGTGTTGTGGACAAGTTCCTTGATTTCTCTGAGCCTCAGTTTTGTCATCTATAAAGTGGGGATAATAATACTGATCTTGCAGGGCTGTTGCAAAGCAACATGAGAAAAAATATAAAAGAGGTTGAGTAGAGTGTGGACCTCTGGGATTAGCTGGAGTGCATGGTGGCTGGGGCAGGGAGGCAGGCAGGGCCTCCAGACAATGAGAAGAATCTTTGGATCCTCAAGGGTGTCTTCTTTTGTTTTGTTTTTAATTAAGCCTATGAGGAAAGGAAGGGAGCTTCTCTGAGGAGCGGAAAGGGTCTAGAACGTGGAGGAAGGGGCTCATGGGCAGAGGAGAGGAAACCAAGATGAGAAGACATTATACTCCTGGGTGGCCCAGGGTCCTACCAGCATATTTTTGATGCCTCACATGGCAGTTGAAGGTGGCAACTTCAATGAACTTAAAAAAAAAAAAAAAAAACTGTTTCCCTGTTTACAAAATAAAGGAATTGGATGGGCTTAACTTCAAGTCTGTCCAAGTACAATCTGGTGTCTTTAGGTGCCCCAAGCTTGAGAAATCACCCCAAACATGCACATATACACTTGCACACAGGTGCACACACTAACATGTACAAGCAGTTACTCACACTTGCACACAATTTTGTTCCCTGGGTTCCAACCAGATTAAGCTGGTATTTGTTTAAAACCTGAAGCTCTTAGGCCTTCCTCAGGACTGAAAAAAGTGCTAAGACCCAGGGCCAATCTCTGATCTTATCTCTCCCAGCTCTGCATTATCCCAGTACCAAGGTGGAAAGTCAGACCAAGGAGAATGCATCAAAAAGAGGAGGGTGTGGATCCACCCTAAGGCAAGCCAGGAGGTGGGAGCGTATGGGCCTCAGGTTTATTATACCCAAGGTGCACCTTAACCAGTTGCTGTCAGTCAATTGTGACTCATGGCAACCCCGTGTATATCAGAGTAGAGCTGCTTCATAAGTTTTCCAGTGTTTGATTTTCCCTGTAGGTCGCCAAGTCTTTCTTCCAAGGTGCTTCTGGGTGGACTCGAACTGCAAACCTTTTGGCAAGCAGCTGAGCATTTAACCATTTGTGCCACCCAGAGACCCCAGATGCCCCTGAGAATGGGTAAAAATGCTGAGATCAGCCCAGGACGGCTCTGAGAGACCATCCAGTGCTCAAATCACGCCTTCATGCTTGGGGTGTGGGAGCTGGAGAGTGATAGACACAGGGTCCTCTTCCTCTGGCTCTCTAGACCCGGGACCAAGCAGGGTGCTTCTTGAGAGTAGCATCACTGAATCATTAACTTATTCATTCATTCACCCAGCAACCATTTCTGAAGCAGACCTATACCCTGCCTTGGGGGAGCTCAGAGCTTATATCCCACCCTGGCCCACAAGTTTCCTGCACTGCCAATTTCCAACAGGATGAAGGAAGCCTTCTCCTGGAATCTGAGTGGGAAAATTCAGCTCAGGGCAGAGTTTGCAGCCTCCAGGTTGTAAGCCTCCTCCTAAGCCTGAAATGAAGAAGACTCTCCTTTGCCCTATGCCCTCCATGTCTCGTCTCCACCCTGTGCCTTCTCAAGCTGATGCCAGGCTGGGTCAGAATGCCCCCTCATTAAGGATCACCCACTTGCCCACTAACATACCACAAGTCAGGCCATGACAAGCACTCCAAACGGGCATCAATGTGCAGACCTACTGTGGAACAGAAGGAAGTGATTAATTCTGGCTTGGGGAATCAAGGAAAGCTTCACTAAGGAGGAAAGAGATTAACTAGGCCTGAGAGAGGAGCTCTGGTGGTGCAGTGTTTAAGCACTTAGCTACTAACCGAAAGGTTAGTGGTTCAAACCCACCAGCTGCTCCACAGGAGAAAAGACCTGGCAATCTGCTGCTGTAAAGATTTCAGCCTAGGGAACCCTATGGGGCAGTTCTACTTGGACCTATAGGGTCAGTATGAGTCGGAATTGACTCATTGACACACAACAACAGGCCTGAGAGATGGCTGGGATGCAAAGGCTCAGAGGCAAAACAAATGAAGGCTGAAGACATTTCCACATGTACTTCAAATGACCCAGAGTCAATCGCTTCCCTTTATGTGGTTAAAGGGACATGGGTTTTAGAATCCAAAAGATCTGGCCATTTATTAACCTTGTGACCTTAGGTAAATCAATTCTCTGAACTTCAATTTTCTCATCAGTATTTTTGTTAGTTGCCATTGAGTCGGCTCCTATTCATGGTGACCTTACATACAGCAGAATGAAATGTTGCCCGGTCCTGGGCCATCTTTGTGAACGTTGGTATTCTCATCTATGCACTTGGGATATTACCACCTATAATACTTATCTCACAGGGTGCTCTGAGCTTCAAATATATTATGTAAAGCAACTAGCCAGTGCCTATTTTGCACATGGCAGGCACTCCATAAGTACTGTGTCCCATTCTCTTCCTTTTCTTTCTTTCTTTGGGTGTCTGTTTCTCCTTCCCTAATATGAGGGAAATCTACTCCTCCCTAACTCCCTCCTACCCCACGATTTATCTCAAGAGACTAGTGGATAACTGAGATATCCCAAGTTCCTCATAAGTGAGCACAGGGGGAAACAGGCCATGGGTTATGTCGGCATCCAAAGTAGGCTTTATTTTCCCACTAAAAGGCGCCTTTAAACTGCAACAAGATGTGAAGCTTCAGTGAAGAGCCAAAGATAGAGCCGGGAATCAAAAAGTAGAGGGAGAGAAGAGAGGCCAAGTTGTTTTCATTTGCAGAACTCCCAGCTCCAGCCAAACAACATGTTTAAATACTATTGACACGACAAAACCAAACTTCTTGGCTTAGACTCGAATTTTTCTTTTCCTTTCTTAAATCCAAAATCGAAGAATGTATCTCCTTTAGAACTATGTCTGTCAGCCCAGTCCTTTCTGCCCATGAGAGTCCAGCTCGGAGCTGGCCCAGGTTTGCCAAGGTTAAGGTAAGGTGTCTTGGCTCTAGCATGCACACTTGTGGGGAGGAAATTGAATGGCACCAAGGCCACACATGGAGGGTTTCTCCTGGTGGAAAGAGAGCCTCCTGGATAGTCTTCCTTTCGCTCTCTTTACCTCCAGTTCTCCTGCACATTCCTCTGTGTGTATATGTGTGTACATGTGTATGTGCACACACATATGTGTGTGTGCAGCACATGTCTGTGTGCTCTGTGTCTGCTCTAGGTCTCACATTCTTAACAGGGAAGCATTTCCACACCTATTTGCAGCGAGGACTGCAACAAAAAAGTGAAATGGAGAAATTAGATAATTATTCCAGGATTTCAGGTTTTAAACTTCTGCCTAAAATAGCCAAATAATTGAGCTTGGAGTGGGTAGTCCTTCTGCTTGAATTACCCATATAATTACCTCAATTTTTCTGTTCACTTTGTTTATATAAGACATAGCGTTAGTATCATCCAGGTCAAAGAATACAGATATTAAATAAGCCACATAAGTAAATATCAAGGTTTCCAACCCAGCCTCTACACAGGTGGCATGTTCAGTCATCTAGTCACCCAGTCAACAGATACTTATTGTGCCAGACACTGGCCTAGGTGTTGGGGCTACAACGATGATCAAACAAACATGGCCCTTGCCCAGATGGAGTATATATTTTGGTAAGGGAAAGAGACAAAAATAAGTAAATGAAAAAATACAATGATTAGAAATTTGGTAAAGGTCAGGATGACTCAAAACTTTGTCTACTCCTATTGTAAGGAATTTCTGGTAAAGGTCCACGGAAACAATTAGCACCTTGTCTGAGAAGTCACATTCTTCTCCTCCACCAGCATATCTGGTCACTTGTCTAATCATCAACAGCCATCTCTTCCCAGGGTTGATGGGAGAATCACCGACTCTGGAATGAGAAGTTCTACAGTCACTAATAGCTGAATGGCCTTGAGCATGTCATGTTAGCCTCACTTTTCTAATCCATAAAATGGGCATCATATCCACCTGCATTATTGTCCCAGGGCTGCCATAACAAAGTACCACAAAGCAGGTGGCTTATGAGAACAGAGGTCTATTCTCTCGTGACTCTGGAAGCTAGAAGTCCAGGTCCAGGTTGTTAGCAGGGTCATGGCATCCTGGATGTCGCAAACAGTGAGTGCGCTTGGCTGCTAACTAAAGGGTTGGAAATTTGAGTTTACCCAGAGGTGCCGCAGAAGAAAGGTTTGGTGATCCACTTCCAAAAAATCAGCCGTTACTGATTGAAACTCCTATGGAGCACAGTTCCACTCTGACACACACGGGGTCACCGTGAGTTGGAAAGAACTCGACACCAACTGATGGTTAGCAGGGTTGTGTTCTCTCTGAAGTCTGCAGGGAAGATCCTTTCCTGTCTCTCCCAGGTGCCCCAGGTGTTCCTTGGCTTGCAGCTGCAGTATAACTCCATCTCTGCTTCTGTCTTCACAGGGCCATCTTTCCTCCTGCCTGTGTCTCTCTTCTTTTATAAGGACACCACTCGTGTTGGATTAGGACTCACCCTGCTCCAGTATGACCTCATGTTAACCTAACTGATAACATCTTCAAAGATCCTATTTCCAAACAAGATCATATTCACAGGTACTGGTGGTTAGGACTTCAAACATATCTTTTTTGGTGGACTCGAGTCAATCAATAACACTATCCAACCAAACCACAGTGTTCTCGTGAGGACCAAGGAGATCCTGGGCAGAAATACTCTGCAAACAGTAAAACTCTGGATAAAAAAAAAAAGGTAGCGTTGATCAAGTTTCTGCATAAGGAAGGTTAGTATATCTGGGAGGGAAAATGAACCCCTTCAATAAAAAAGAAACATGAGGGAAGAGGAGAAGAGCAAGAGCCAGAATGAGAGATTGGAGGGGTGAGACAAGAAGCTATAGCACTGAAGAGGTACAGATGAAAGAATGTGCACAGTGTTCTATGAACACGTGGAACTCACTGCTTAAAAGAAGTTGTACAGGTGGAAAATACCAATGAGTTCAAAAGAGAGTTAGATCATTTCCACTGCTGACAGGTCAGATGAGTAGAGATATCTGATCCACGGTGTCATTTCTCACCTGGGATTCTATGGGGCTGGAGATTTTCACACTTGGCAAAGACAGCCTTTTTTTAAATGACAGAAGGGGAGAGTTGGCAACTACACAAGTATGTTGATCACCAAGGACCTCCAACCAGATAAATCTTTGAGTGACTTTTCTTTGGGCATAAATAATTACTACAACAATAACAAGTCACTATAATCTGAGTGACTGGTGGTAAACTGGTTAACCACTTTTGGCCGCTAGCTGAAAGGTTGGTGGTTCGAACCCACATGCCACTCTACAGGAGAAAGATGCGGCAGTCTGCTTCTGTAAAGATTACAGCCTTGGAAACCCTATGGGGCAGTTCTACTCTGTCCTATAGGGTCACTGTGAGTCAGAATCACCTTGATGACAATGGGTTTATAATTTGAGCACTACTGTATGCCAAACATTGTGGTAAGAATTTTACTACTGTTGTCATATTTAACCCACAACACTATGAGATAGCAGCATTCATACATGCAGATGAATATATGAATGATGCTATATCATTCTGAGGGATAGAAAGGTTAAGGAAGACACACAGCTAATCCGTGATGGAGCTAGGGTCTGATTTGTCTACTTCTCAAATTCGTCTCTTTACCTCAGTGCCAAAGCTAGCTAGTAACATGAAGATTCCACCGTCTCCTGTGTTTTGAATTTGACACTTTTGACTCCTAAATTGGGTCTTCTCAGGAGCTGCCATAGGTGATTCTTTTTAAAGGAAAGAAGAGACAGAACCACACAACTTCGGGGAATCAAAGAGATTATTGACCAATCCTCTTTTTTTTTATTATTTAATTTTTATTGTGCTTTAAGTGAAGGTTTACAAATCAAGTCAGTCTCTCATACAAAAATTTATATACACCTTGCTATATACTCCTAGTTGCTCTCCCCCTAATAAGACAACACACTCCTTCCCCCTACTCTCTATTTTCGTGTCCATTCAGCCAGCTTCTGACCCCCTCTTGCCCTCTCATCTTCCTTCCAGACAGGAGCTGCCCACATAGTCTCCTGTATCTACTGAATCCAAGAAACTCACTCTTTACCAGTACCATTTTCTATCCCATAGTCCTGTCCAATCCTTGTCTGAAGAGTTGTCTCTGGGAATTGTTCCTGTCTTGGGCTAACAGAAGGTCTGGGACCATGACCTCCGGGGTCCTTCTAGTCTCAGTCAGACAATTACGTGTGGTCTTTTTACAAGAATTTGAGGTCTGCATCCCACTGCTCTCCGGCTCCCTCAGGGGTTCTCTGTTTTGTTCCCTGTCGGGGGTAGTCATTGGTTGTAGCCGGGCACCATCTAGTTGTTCTGGTCTCAGGCTAATGTAGTCTCTGGTTTATGTGGCCTTTTCTGTCACTTGGGCTCATAATTACTTTGTGTCTTTGGTGTTCTTCATTCCCCTTTGCTCCAGGTGGGTTGAGACCAATTGATGCATTTTAGATGGCCGCTTGCTAGAGCTTAAGACCCCAGACGCCACTCTCCAAAGTGGGATGTAGAATGTTTCCTTAATAGATTTTATTATGCGAATTGACTTAGATGTCCCCTGAAACTGTGGTCCCCAAACCCCTACCCATGCTACACTGGCCTTTGAAGCGTTCAATTTATTCGGGAAACTTCTTTGCTTTTGGTTTAGTCCAGACCAATCCTCTTTTTATGGATGAAAAAAACAAGGGCTATGTGACATCTAGGTGACTTTCCCAAGGCTACATAACTGATTAGTGACAGCATCAGAGAGGGAAAAAAAGAAAGCAGGATACATTGATTAATGTTTTTCAAACCAGTGAGTAGGCTGGTAACCTACTCACCAGCACGTGATTGAATTCATTTAGTGAGTCGGGTTCTTTTTTCTTCTTTAACCAGTAATTTGGCATACTGAGTGGTACAGTTAACGCACTCAGCTTCTAACTGAAAGGTTGGAGGGACCTCGCAAGAAAGGCAAGGTGATCTACTTGGGAAAAATCAGCCATTCAAAATCCTGTGGAGCACAATTCTATTCTGATACACATGGAGTCGCCTTAAGTCGGCATTGACTCTATGGCAACTGGTTAACCAGCAGTTTTAAAAACAACTGAACTAGAATAAATTAGGAAATAGTAAAGGCAACGTGTATGTGTTTATGTGTGTACACGGAGTCTGACTGCAGGGTGTCTGTGGTTGCTAAGTCCTTTGTAAACTGGAGACTGGAGAGTGAGGATGGGGGAGGAAGAGACTGTGGGGCTGACAGGAAGTGTGAGCAACATCCCAGATTTACTCCTCCAATTCAAGCAAAACAGCTTTAAAATAACTACGGGGGACTATTTTTAGCATGTGCCACAAATACCTTTCCTTTGACCTCTGGCACTGACCAGGGTGGCTCCTCAACAGAGTACACCATGCATGGGAGCTTCCAGGGGCCCAGGAGTGCCAAGACACAGGAAGGGGCCCAGGGCCAGGCTTTTATACAAATTCCATGGCTGTTTCCCTTCACTTACTTCCTTTGCCTGCCTGGGGATTAGGGCAGGATCCTCTGAAACAGGGAACAGCATCCTTCACAACAGGATATAGAAGGGGACCACACGCTGCTATGAGTCAGGCCACCAGCAGTGAGCAATGGAGCTGGACTCTGGCTGCTTCTGGGCCCCACTCAGCTCATGCAAGACACCTTAACCCTTCAGGGAACAGGAGTGGATACAGCTGAGGGCCTGGAGGAGGATGGAGGGGATCTTTCCAACCTGTGGCCTGTAAACAGGCCTTTGACAGCTTCAGGGTTCAGGGTTCCTTTATCTAGAACCCACCAGCACCCAAAGCCTGGGTGAGGAATAGAAGGCGTTTCAAGGACTCCTCCCATGTCAGAAGGCATGCCCAGGAATAAGTGTGTGTGTGTGTGTGTGTGTGTGTGTGGTAGTCTGGGGGCGTAGTGTGTGTATTTGTGTCGTGTGGTACGTGTCTGTGTGATGAGGTGGGGGCATGAGGGTGTGACAGTGTGGGGGTATAGTGTGTGTGTGTGTGTGTGTGTGTGGTATGGAGTGAGTGTGCAGGGTGTGGTGTGTGAGATGTGTGTGGTGTGTGGGATGTGTGTGGAGTGTGGTATGTGCGTGGTGTGTAGGGAGTACATGTGTGCTATATGGAGTGTGGTATGTGGGGGGTGTATGTGTGGTACGTATGGTGTTGTGCTGTGTGTGTATATGTTGTGGAGACAGATAGTAGGTGAGAAGAAACTTGAATCATCAGTAAGCTTATGAGGAAGCACCAGGAGCCTCATCTGTGGGTCACAGTAGGGGCTAGTGAAGCCCGGGTGTCGGTTAGAAGAAGCACCGACCTCTCTATTTTTTAATATGTGTGGGGATCAGTGTGTATGTGGGTAGAGGATGGGGTAGGGGGATAGAGTGAGGATAAAACTCTTCTTAACACCAAGGAAAACTTTCAGCCTTGACACAGATTATACGAACTAAAAACCAATCAAGTGAGAATAGAGAAACTAAACATTTGCCTGAGTTGTGGAAAAGTAATACCAATTATGTCACTTTCAGGAACTGTGCGCCATTTAGGTCTAAGTTCCATATAGCTTAATAGTGATAACACTTCTTGAAATCATGTGCAAGGTTGACTTTGTTGTAGGTTTTATTCTATCACGTTAAGCTCTGCACAGAGGTAATTAGCCACCATTGTGTATTACTACTGATGCAGAACTGCTGGGCTCAGCATGTCACCCTCTCTGAGGGAATGCAGGTGATTCTGAGAGCCTGTTTCAGTGATTGCCCAAAGAACAGCCTCCTTGGGACATGAGTGCCTGTTCAGGAACCTGTCTGGCAAAAGGTGAAGCCAAGTACCTGAGAGTCCTGATTCCCACCCCTGCTCCAAGAGGGAGTGGGCTGATCTGTTCACAATCTCTTCTCTACACTCCAGATTCTGACAGTGAGGACTCCAGGGGAGAGGCTCAGGAGAAAGTCCCTGCGTCTTCACTCTGAAGCAGGAAGGGGAAGAGGGCAGAACTGGCAAATGTGGAGGGTATGACTTTCCCAGTCAGAAGTCTCCTATGTAAAAAAGTAATTTTCTTTGTTTTTCTGGAATTGGTTTTATTTTCTCTCTCAACTGCCTTGGCAACTGAAGACACACACGGAGCTCTCTTAAAAAGCCACAGTATCTGATGAGAGGCACACCTGGGTTCTAATTCCAGCTCCTGTACTTAAAACCTGGGTGGCCTTGGCCAGCTCACTTAACTTTTCTAAACTTCAATTTTCTCATCTGTAAAAAGGAGATAACAACACCTGTCAGCTCAATAGTGGGGATTAGATGAGAACAGTGAGTGGAAGCACCTAGCCCAGGGCTGACAGACCTAAGCACTCAATGCTTGCCCTCCATGTAAGGTTACCCATAGATTTAGAGTTGACCTTTAGGATAAGGAGCCCCCACTGCTCGTTCCCCTGCACCCTCAATGTCTGGGGTGGTCTTCTGGCATCCCGTGCTCCCACTACAATGAGGGGAGACTTTCCTTCCTTTCCACGTTGCCTGGTAGAAGCTTACAGGCCCCAGTGGGCAGAGACTAGCTGACGTGGCTCCAAAGCAATTGTGGCTTGGAAAGAGCATTTGGCATGTGCCCTGTTGTCCCTCACAAGCTGTGGTCCATGGCTTGCTGGAGAAGCACTTTGTTCTGGGGCCTAGAGGTCACTTTGCAGAGGGATCACCCCACGAGTCTGCATGTTGAGCAGCTCCCCTCAGTCCTTGGTCCCCCACTCCCTGTCCTTGGCGCCATCTGCTCTGGATCACAAATCCTGCTCAGGAGACTGGGCAGCTGCTTGCTGCCTATGACTGGTGCCTGAGTCCCGAGATGACTGTCCATGGGCTGTGGCTGTGAGGCAAACCTGAAGCTTGGGGTGGAGGGCCCATGGAGACGTTTGCACACCTGGGAGACCAGGAAGGAAGGCAGCCGGTATGAGAAAGGGTGGTGGGGAAAACATGAGAACCCAGTTTTCTCAGCTCCATCACTCAATTATTTTTGGATTCCAAGCAAAGCGTGTCCCCTACCTGGCCCTAGCTTCCTTATTGGTAAAATGAAGAGTTGGACAAAATGATCTCTAAGGGTCCCTTCTAGCTTCACTCTTTTAAGGCTATAAATTCCTGGTCTTCTTAAAGATCACCAGTGTAATAGCTTCCTGTATTTAAGGGGAGGGGAAGGAGTACAGGATGGAGAAGCAGGGGCAGAGCAGGCAAAGGTGGGGGGTACAAGTTTCCCAGTCAGAGGACTCTGCTTTGTAAAAATGCAATTGTCTTTATTTTTCTGGAATTGCATTTGTTTTCCATCTAATCCCCATTCTAAGGAGCCCTGAAGGTGCAATTGTTAAGCGCTTGGCTGTTCACTGAAAGGTCAAAGGTTCAAACCCGCCAGCCACTCCTCAGGAGAAAGATGTGGCAGTCTGCTCCCCAAAAGATTCCAAACCTCAAGCCCCAGTGCCGTTGAGTCAATTCCGACTCATAGTGACCCATAAAGATTACAGCCTTGGAAACACTATGAGGCAGTTCTACTCCATTATATAAGGTAGCTACTGGATGGCACACAGCAACAATCCCCATTCTGACTGAGAAACTGGTAGAAAATCTAGTTATTTACTTCCAGGTAAAACCAGTCACTTCAGTCATTTTCTCAATCATTTCAGTATTCAACTCTATTCAAGTCAGTGTTTTTGTTCCTACTCCCTCCCTTAAGCTGATGTAAAGGGCAGGACCTGCAGCATCTGTGAAGAGATGGAGACTACATCTCTGTCTCTATCTACTGATATCCTCCTTTGAGGTGTAATGTGTCCCTGTCTGGTCCCCAAACAGTCCCCCACCAAGCTGGTTACCTTGGCCTTGTCCAGGGCCTGACAGAGGATGCATGCTGCCCTGTCCTCACTTCATCAGGCTCTTATTCCAGCTGAAAGCCCTTGCAGGCCTGGGCTTCCTCACAGCCACCCTCTCTGGTCTCTCACTTCCACCTCCCTGGATGAGCCATGGAAACCTGCATGAATGTGTGCTTTGGGGATGTCCTATGCCTGGGCATGCCACCCTGCTGCTTCCTCTCTGTAGCTGCCACACCACAGTGGCCAAGGGGGCTTCCCAGAGGTGTGAGGTGCAGGTCCTCCCCAGGCTGGGACCTCACCTCATGTGAGTAGTTCTGTCACTTTCCTTACCCTGGGACTCCGGTGGGGATGGGCACAGAGCTCCCTCAGTGCATCTGACTCTCCCAACCCTACTCCTCAGCCCCAGCTGAGAGGGTGTCAGTTTGGGGTAAAAAAAAAAAGCCCAGTGCCGTCGAGTCGATTTCGACTCATAGTGACCCTATAGGACAGAGTAGAACTGCCCCAGAGGGGTAGGGGTAGTTAAATAAAATACATATCACACCTTCTTTTAATTTTTCCTGTCTTTTTTTTTTTTTTTTTTTTTGCACCTAAATTGAAGTTTTGGGCTTCAAAAGCCAAGCACTTGGTGTCTTTGTTCTCTGGTTCCTTTGTGACTACTACCCTTTCACTGCCTGAATGGGAATAAACAGCACATCCATTAAGACATCATATATAAAAGTCCCTGGATAAGTCTGAGCAAAGGCTTAGTGCTGGTCCCAGGCTCTTAAATGCCTTTGACAATAACGTGGAATTGTTGGTGTCCAAGAAAATCATAATCAAATAATCAGAAGCCTATAAAGCAAGCGTGAAATACAAACCCTTCACCCGGAATTTCAAGTCTTCCTCATCATGGCCTAACCCAATCTTCTTCTCTCCCAGCACTACCCTACTTAGAACTTCACAAGCCCTTGGGCAAATGCTTCATCTCTCTGAACCTCAGTTTCTTCATCTCTAAAACAGGGTTAGTAATCTGTTCCTCGGTGTGTTGTGACGAGAGTCTAAGAGACACTAACAAGTGACTCTATTTCAATCTAAGCTTAAGTAGAAGCACATTCTAGCACGGGAGCGGGCATGCAGCAGGTTTAGTAGACCTTAGTTCTCTCCCCAACCCAATCCCCAGCAAATGGATCATATTCTGCTCCAACAGTCCTGAACTCATGGCTTAACTCTACTGAGATACTTCCCTGCCAAATGAATTTTATCTAAGCCCCACCACTAAGGGTTCGCTTCTCTTAAAAGCTACCACCTCCACAAAGCTGCCCCAGAGCCAGAATGAGGCTCCCCTCATCCCTTCTCAGGCGATTATTGAGGGCTCAGACTTTGTCCTATTTTTATACACCTTGCTCCTAGCTGTTGGAGCCAGCCTGATCCAGCCTGCACTACACCTCTGCTGGCTCACTGAGAGCTACTCAGTGTTCCAGGCAGCTGCCCAGGCCCACCCCCTTGCTGGCTCCCAGCCTGCCTTTGTCCTGATCCCACATCTACCTGACTCCCACTCCTGTATCTCTGCTCTGACCTCAGACTCTACTTTTGACCCTTCTGAGCTGGAGTTATTTGTGTTCTCCAGTGTGGGTCAAACTTTGGGCCCCAGCTCTCCCCGTTCCTGGCCTCAACCCCAAAGGCCCCACTCCCTGGTGTCACAGTGCCAACTATCTAGAGTCTCTGTGCACGTGTGAGCATGTATAAATGTATGTGTGTATAAACGATGAAGATGGCTGGTAAGTCCCCAAGTAACTATGGCAAAGCAATAAGAACCCACCACAGTCTAGGTTCTGGTCACCATTTCCTGCCAGTCAAATGGTTATTGCAACTTGCCGGGAGAAAAGAAGACCAGAGTTTTACATTCGGCCCTAATGGGGCCAAAAATAAGATACTGGCTGAGCAATAGTGAGGGGCCTGCTGTGTCTCGGGAAGGCAGGGGCCCAGGTGGAGTCCTTGTACTCATCAGGCCTTCATCAGCCCAGAGGTCTAAGAGTCATGGGTAACTGTGAAAAATTCTCACAGATGGTTGGTCACTAGGTATTTGAGCCAATGGTGGCTGGGGGTCAGTGCGATCCCCACAGCCCTAACCAGTCCAGACTTGGGGAAGACCTGCCTGGGACCTCTGAAGGCACCAAGTATGAGGGGAGAAGTGTGCCGTCACAATCCTGAAATACATCTGGGTGATAAAAAAACTGAGGGTGCCTCAAGGCAGGACAGGTCATGGAGCTGAGCTGCAGCAGCTACGGAGCCTCCCTCCATCTGCCTTGAGGGGAAGGCATTTTTATCTTGGCTGAATGCATTCCTATCAGTCCCCTTCTACGAGAACCAGGCTCTGTGCTTGGTACTAGAGATGCAGTGATGAGTGAGACAGACACAGTTCCTGTCTTTACAGAACCGGCAAAGCAGGATGTGATGTACATTGTCACCCGGAAAGCATAAAGGATTCTAGGAGTGCCTGGAGGGGTTGGGGTTATGAGGGAAGACTTCCTGGGAAAGGAAACATTTAAGGGACATCTGGTGTTGTAAGCAAAGGAAACAGCAGGTATGAATGACAAGTCACCAGAGAGAAGACAACCTGCTGGGAACTGAGAGAAGCTCCTCCCACAGAGCCAAGTGGGAAAAGATGAGACTGAGTGGTAAGAAGCAGGGCCTGGCTTTCAGGATCCAGTATGAGCACCAGCAATATATGGGTGAGCGCACCTAGTTATACAGAGTCCAGAACAGCATAGTACTCACTTTCTCACACTTTTTCGATCTCAGACCCTGTGGGGAGGGTTGGACATTTTTCATACTTTCTATATAGAGTTGATACCTGTCGGGATTGACTCAACAGCAACGGGTTTGTTTTTGGTTTGGTATAGTAGTATCATGAAAAGAAGCCCTGGTGGCGCAGTGGTTAAGTGCTCAATTGCTAACCAAATGTTGGTGGTTTGAACCCACCAGCTGTTTTGCAGGAAAAAGATGTGACAGTCTGCTTCCGTAAAGATTACAGCCTTGGAAACCATGTGGGACAGTTCTACTCTGTCCTACAGGGTTACTCTAAGTCAGAATCAACTCAATGGCAATGGGTTTTCAGATAGTATCATGGGGTCTCCAAGAGTCAAAATTGACTCATATGCAGCAGGTTTTATAGTATCTAGTGGAGTCCCTGGGTGGTGCAAATGGTTAACGTGCTCTGGGCTGCTAACCTAAAGGTTGGCAGTTCAAGTCCACCCAGAGGCACTTTGGAAGAAATGCT
This sequence comes from Elephas maximus indicus, assembly GCF_024166365.1. Taxonomy (NCBI): domain Eukaryota; kingdom Metazoa; phylum Chordata; class Mammalia; order Proboscidea; family Elephantidae; genus Elephas; species Elephas maximus. The sequence continues at coordinate 50,121,646 of NC_064830.1, forward strand.
TGGCTATCTGCTTCTGAAAAACCAGCCATCAAAAACCCTATGGAGCACAGTTCTACTCTGACGCGTTGTCGTGAGTCAGAATCGACTTGATAGCAACTGGTTATAGCGCCTAGCCCAGGACTCTGCATACAGTAAGTGCTCAGTTAATATTTGTGGAGTAGTTGACCAAGGATAGGGATTAAAGAAGGGTTAGGAACCTGGTTCCACATAGAGACCCTTAGAAAATTAAAGTATCTCTCCCAGTCACATGATCATAAATTTATGACCTTACAGTTGCTATTTCATAACCAAAACAAAATAATCATTAAAAAATAACAGTAATGTGTAAGATCAGCACTGGCAAATCTCAATTGGCAGGCAGGAAAACCTGGATCCCTGAAGCCTGTCTGGTTCCAAGGTTAAAACATGCTTTGGGTGGAGATTCAGGGGTGAAAAATCATTTGCTTCTGGAAGCAAGAAACTGACTCAAATCTAAAGTAGCAGGTTTCAGTTCTGTAGAGCAAAATGACATTGTGTGGCTCAAATTGTTAGGGATTGCCAACTTGAATTATTTCACAAACACATTCACTACAATGGGAGCTCAGAAGAGGCAGCCAGCCCCAGCTGGAGTCATGAGGGGAGAGGAGGTAGGATGTGAGCCTTGTGCTATGGCTGGGTCTCAGCCAGGTTAGAGGAGACCAAGGCTTCCCAGAACCCGTCCTGGCCTTCCAACCACTGTCCCTGCAACGGCCCTCTTCCCCCGCTCCCCAGCCCCTCCTTGTCCCCACCACTTAGCTGGCCATGCCTTCTCAGTACAACTTTCTATCACTTCCTTACATACTAGCAATCTAGCAAACGCTTACGCCTGTACCAGATACCTTTGTCAATTCATTTCTAAGCAATTTAGAAATGTTGGCTGCAGAAAATCTTGCTTTCTGGTTAATCAGCATCCTCAGATATTTTCTCCTCTCACCCAAATTTCCTCTCCAGACTCTTCTCCCCATCTCGCATCCCTGCCATCTCTCTGTTGTTTTTTGTTTTGTTTTTTAAGGAGTTTTTTTAGCATGAGTTTTCTAGAAATAACATAAAAATAAGTTCCTCAGAGGCAATGTAATAAATTATCTGAGATATGCATGGATAATGGAGCCTTTGGGTAGGAGATGTGAAGAATACTGATCATGGAAAAACACAATTCGAGAGGCAAGATTTTATAGGAAGCAATTAGCATTAAACAGGAACATGTCGGAGGCACTGGGGCATTGGAAACTGGGTGCCCCAGCCTTCTTTTTGTAAGTTTGATTTACTAAATGGAACCTAATGATATGTAAGCAAAATACTGGAAGGCCATTTCTTTGCTAAGGAGACCCAGCCAACAAATACAGTGGAAAAATTGGAGTGATACTTTTCACTCTGGGATTCTTTTTTTTAATCTTCCCTTGGTCAAAGAGGGCAGCCAGCAGAGCCTTGGAAAGTAGCACTCCAAAAATTCAGTCTAAGAGGTTCTTTGACTCTCCTGAGCTTGGTACAGGTAAAAAATGCCACTTTTGTTGTTTTTCTTGTAAAGCGGTATGTACATTTAACACAAAATTTGCCGATTCAACAAAAATGTCATTTTTCAAGGGAGAAAGCTTGGAATTGTTTGATTAAATGCTCACATTTATAGCCCTTCTGCCTCGTGTTAAGAAAGGGATTTTTTAATATAAAAAAGTGGATTTTCCCCTAAGTGATTGCCTGGCTTTGTGCCCCACTGGGAGCCTAAGGAGAAAACTATTTGGGGTTACAAAATGGGAAAAATTAGTCACCAGTGATTCACAGAGACTATAAATATGTGGCTATATTGTTCTTTTATTTATGATCTAGCTGGGATGAGTTGTTTGGGAGGAAGCAGGAAGATACACAAACAGAGCCAAAGGGGAGTTCGACCCTTCCACCCCCCACTGCCATCAGACCCTCCTTCTGCCTCAGTACTCTGCCTGACAGGACCCATCTCTGGAGGGCTGTCCTGGAATTTCTGCTGGGCCAGGAAAGAACAGTTTACCACACACCCTGGTGTCCTCCCTGAAGCCACCTGTGCTACCACGGGGCATCACCTCAAGTTAGTGCCCAGTGTCCTGGTTTCAGCCCAGGAGCCGGGTGTACTGTTGGCTTTGCCATTTCCTGAACTGAAAAGAGAGGTAAGTGCAGGAACGAGGGCGCTGTCAGCTGCAGATGCAGTTGTACTGCCTGTGCCTCAGGATTCCAGAAACTCTTACCCTAAATCCTCCTTACACACACACACGCATTTTTTAAAAACGTATTTTTATTATTTATTATATAAGATTTTATTATTTATGTATTTGTTATATATATTTATTCATTTATGTTATTATTTCTTATATAAGATGCAAGAAAACAGGAATCTCGTCACCAATAATTCATCCAACGAAAGCACACAGAGCCTCTACAACATGGCAGACACTGTGTGGGGCTCCAGGGAAACAATGGCGAGAAACAGAGCCATGGGCCCAGCCTCATGCAGCATTGGTCTCCTGGGAAGACAGACCTAGCACAGGGCTTTGCATGCTCTCCCAGCAGCTGCGATGCAGTGGGATAGACAGGTACCAGAGACGTGAGAGCACACAGGAGGCACATCCAGCCTTGAGGCAGGTCAGGAAAGATGCCCAGAGCAAGTAATGTGTAGGCCAAGCCATGTGAGGCAAAGCCATGACCCAGGCAGCACAGACTTAGAGGCACAGAGGAAAGCAGGTTTAGACAGCAAGTTAGAACAGAAGCATGAAGTGTTGCCTAGTCAGTTTGAGGCACTAGGGTACAAATCAGCCTAGTCAGACAAGGAAGGTGACTACCCCAACGTGAGGAAAACAAACAGCAATGGAAATGTTCCCAGGGTCTCATCATAGCACTCTCTGAAGAACTGGGAAGAAAGTGTCCAAGCTCATGCGCTATTTTCTAGATGTGTAGTTCTAAAACTTTTCACGCTGTGACAGTCTTACAGGCTTCAGAAACCCCCGTTCAGCACTCCGATGATATCAAAATGGGCCAGAGCAAGAAGGTCTGTACCCAGGAGTCCAATCAGACTCACATTGTGGTTGGCAGATGGAACATGGGTCTGGATAGCAAGTTTAATTCTAGAACATTAAACCAAGAGAACTGTTCTAGTCACAATTGCTATATGTCATTGCCATGTGCAGTCATGTAGCATATGCTGAAGCTTTTAAGATCAGAAGGCCATACCTACAGAGTGGGGGGGTCAAGAGAGAGGTAGGCTGAGCCAGGCAGAGAGTGGGCCCAGGTCAGAGTGACACCAAGAGTAAACCAAACCCCACTGCCATCGAGTCGATTCAGACCCACAGCAGTCTGCTTGAGGACAGAGTAGAACTGTGCTATAGGGTTTCCAAGCCTGTGAATCTTATGGAAGCAAACCACCACATCTTTCTCCATGGACCGGCTGGTGTATCTGAACAACTGACCTTCCAGTTAACACCCAAGCGCTTAACCACTATGCCACCAGGGCTCCAGGAAAGCCGACAGCAGGAGTAAGAGCCCCCAAACCTGAGACTGAAAACAACTGAACTCAAGTTCATATGGGCCCTCTCTATCAACTAGATTTGGCCCCACCCCACAGGGTGGGGCTTTCAGCTAAAGATTGACTTGACTCAGCTTCAAGGGCTAGGCGTCTATGGAGGAAGCAATAAGAAAGACTGCATTACCCTTATCTGTCACCTGACTCACAGTCTTCCTCTTCACCGCAACCTTGCCCCCACCCTGGGTGATTTCTGCATCCTAACAGTTGACTTTCATAATTCTCTGTTCTCCTAGTTTATCAGTTCTTCATTCCCAGACATGGTTTATATTTCTGGTTCAAATTTTCTGAGCCATCTCTCAACAGCCTCCCCAGGCCCTTCAAACTCAACATGTTCAATTTTAAGCTCTTCATCTTTTCCTCCAGGTATGATCCTTTTCAATTTCATGAACGGTTACTGTGCTGAGCCAGGTTGATCTACCAAGCCAGAAACCTGGACTCATCCCTGCCCCACAACTTTCCACATCCAACCAGTCCCCAAAACTGGCTGATTCTACCTCTGAATTACCTCTCTATTCCTCTGCCACCATCCAAGGTGAGGTCTTTCCCGTCTCTGACCTTAGTAGCGGAAACAGACTCTACACTCCATTGGCCTCACCCACTAATGCTTCCTGTACACCATGCCCAGCATGAGCTCACTGACACACAAGCTACCCATGTCACTGTCCTTCTTAAAAGCCTCCATTAGCTCTCAGGATAAAGCCAAAACCTCTTAATATGACTTAAAAGGTTCTCTGTAATGTAAAGCCTGACCCCCACCTACTTGTCCAGCTCCATGCTACACCATGCTCCTCTTAATCTTGATTTTCAGCAGTACAGCTGTTGGTCCCCCTAACAGAACATGTCAATTACCAAGAATAAACCCCCAGGCACCATATGAGCCCTGGTGGCACTACATTTAGCTGCATGGATGCTAACCAAAAGGTTGGTGATTTGAACTCAACCATTTCCTCCATGTGAGAAAAGACCTGGCAATACGCTCCCATAAAGATTACAGCCTAGGAGAAATTGAAATTAATGTCATATAACAATATGTGTATAAATTTTTGTATGAGAACTTGAGCTGTAAACTTTCACCTAAAGCACAATAAAAAGGAAATCAAACGACGTATTGCAGATCTTCTGGAAAACACCTCTTTAAAGTATCCAAAATCCAAGATGTCACCTTGAGGACTAAGGTGCGCCCGATCCAAGGCATGGTATTTTCAATCATCTCATTGGCATGCTAAAGCTGGACAATGAATAAAGAAGACCGAAGAAGAATTGATGCCTTTGAATAATGGTGTTGGCAGAAGAATTATGGTGTTCTCAGAAGAACAAACAAGTCTGTCTTGGAAGAAGTACAGCCAGAATGCTCTTTAGAAGAGAGGATGGCAAGATTTTGTCTTACATACTTTGCACATGTTGTCAGGAGGGACCAGTCCCTGGAGAAGGACATCCTGTTTGGCAAAGTAGAGATGGATTGACATAGTTTGGCTGTAACAACAGGCTCAAGCAAGGCAATGGTTGTGAGGATGGTACAGGACCGGGCAGTGTTTCCTTCTGTTATGTGTGGCTCTGAGTTGGAACCAACTTGGCGGTACCTAACAACAACAGTTTTGATTTCCCCTCCTTTTCTCTTTGTTTTTCTGGGTTTGTGCCTTTTTTTCTTCTTTCAGTGTCCTTTAGTACTATTTGAGAAGGAAACAGAGATGACTGCATGTATGCAGGCAATTGCTGTGTTTAACCAGGAGTCTTCAGACTATGAATATTAGTGTTCCACCATGGAAGTTGCTTGTTGATGTGTTGGGTTATTAAATGGTCTATAACAACAACAACAACAACAACAACAAAATTACAGCCTAGGAAATCCTACAGGGCAGTCCTACTCTGTCATATAGGGTCGCTATGAGTTGAAAATCAAGCCAACAGCATCCAACAAGTCACTCTATCTTATCCCTCTGTTTTTTCCTCCATTTCACTTCTATTCTGCAATGATGGGCTCTATTATCTGTTCATTTGTTTATTGCCTATCTGCTCTGCTGGAATATATGATCCAAGAGAACAGGAATCTGGTCACCAATAATTCCCTATTGTCTGCAACAATGTTAGTACATAGTAGGTGCTCATCTAAATAGTCACTTGTGTTTCCTTGCCTATAGGAGAAATTAACTTGAGCTGTAAACTTTCACCTAAAGCACAATAAAAAAGAAAAGAAATCAAATCAAATACATACCATGCCCTCTGGCTAGAAAGCCTTCCCCTCCTTATTTTTGGAGAAATTATTTTTCTCCTTCTAAACCCACTTGTCACTCTCTCGGATGACTTTCCTGATCCCTTCACCTGAATAGAGTTAATCACTCTCTTGCCAGTGCTATCACCATGCTACGTATCTGCTTTAGGAAAATGTTTTCATTGCAGCTCTGCACTATGTTGTAAATTATCTGATCATTCACCTCTCTCCCCCACTACACCACGAATATCTTGAGGGCAGGAATGCTGTCCTAGACATCCCTATGGCCCCCAAACCTCGTACAATGCCTGGAACAGAGTAGATGCCTAGTGTTTGATGAGTGAGTGAGTAGATTTCCTGCATCTCCCATAGTCCTTGTTATGGAAAGGCTATATGCTGTACTTTCAACCACAGCAGATAACGCTCTGGCTACCCTTTTTCTTAGTTATTTTAACGACTGTAGAACTGTTAACAGAAGAGCAAATGCGAGATAGGTTACTGGGCCAAAATCAGAGGATATCCAAATAGGTAGGATGACTACACACCAGTGTTTTTAAGACAGCTGCCAGGCACCTGGAGAACACACTCAGGAGATTCTGAAACTATTCATCCTCACATTGCTGCCCTCATCACCACAGTCTGGAATGACTGTGCACCTTTAGTTATTCATGTCTATTCATACACTTGAGTCTTTATTGTGCACAATGGTTTGGAGTGGTCTCATTCATAGTTTACCACTGTCTTCAAGCAGAACCTGTACAATGGAGTCCTGCTTAACACAATTCAACCATTTGTCAGAACTGGGGACCTCTGGCGTTGACAAAACCCACTGCCAACAAGTCACTTCTAACTCACAGAGACCACATAGGGTTTCTGAGGCTGTAAATCTCTATGGAAGCAGACTGTTACATCTTTCTCCCATGAAGCCACTGGTGGTTTCGAACCACCAACCTTGTAGTTAGCAGTCGATTGCTTTAACCACTGTGTCACCAGGTGTCCTTCAGGAGTTGACAGATGAGGGCTAAATACAGCTTTGGGATAGCCATTCTGACCCTCAAGAGATTTCCATGCTGCTGCTTCAAGCAAATGACACCGTGATCAATTAGAGGACTGTCCTGGTGCTTTGGGAGACCTAGCAGGGGGTTCCCAGCTCTCAAGGAGTTTACAAGTAATGGAAACAAAAAGATAGATTTATAGTATTTAACATCATCAGCATGAAGTAACAGACATATTTTAAGAGGATAAGAGACAAAGCAAACACGAGGACAGCAAAATAATAAAGCACAAACTTGATTCTGAACCACGGCCTTCTCCAGCATTCTCAAGGCCCACCCAAGTATCCTGGCCTTCTATCTCATCTCTGCAGTGTGGTGGGATGTCCTTCTCTACTCCTGTCCAGCCCATCTGAAAGGCACTAAGCAACTCTGCTTCTTCAGAGAAAACAAGAACCAATAACTACTGAAAATTAGAAGGTCTGGGAAGTAGGAAAGGAAGTGTTTCAACTCAGTGGAGGAACAGAAAGCTTGCCCATTGTCGAGGGGCTCTTCTGTCCACTTCCCTGCCCAGCCCCATTTCACAAACATCTCTCTGCATGTATTCAGGGATGGCCATTGCCACGGGTGACAGATGTTTTTTGAATCTGGTATGTGAAGAGCTCTTCCAGTTTGGGATCCGACCTGGGACAGGTGGCTATTTTTAGCCACATGCTGCTTAATGCATGCTTTACAAAAGTCAGTTCTTTCCCTTCTATTTAAACTTCACCTTTCTCCAGATTCCTTCATTCCACTGCCCAAGTTGCATAACACATTTATAGAAATTACCGTTTACCATCACAACGTTAACGACACAACAAAGACCCCAAGAGTCAGGCAGTAAATGCTTGATTTCATACTCAGGATCTTCATATGGAAGCCAACACAAGCCTGGACAGCATGTGTCAGCTTTCTCTTTGGGACAGAGGGCTCCTCTCCCCAGGGAAACTCTTCGAGTGTTGAGTCCCTACTTGATACTCAGAACTGCTGCCACCATCTTGCTCAGGGGCTCTTTTGCTGGTCTGGTCCTTCTTTTTTGGTAGGTTCTCCATTAAACGTGCCTGAATCTGTGCTATTATTTGTAAAAAGGTACCGTGGGTCCTGTGTTCATCTTACACATGTGTGAAGACAGCATTGTCTAATGATAAAAGTTTTAGACTTCACTCCACCTCCAGGGGAGCTTGACACTGAAGTCCTTGCATGATGTGGCTTCAACCTATCTCCTAAACCTTGTTCTCAAATCAATCAACCTCCAAGCCTGAAATCCTAGCCAGATCAGACCTTGGGTCTTTATCCAAAAGTGCAGGGTGTTTCCATTGGAAAGTCTACATATTTTTCAATGCCCATCTCAAACTCCACATGTCCAATAATTTTTCCCTGTCATCTGCCCCTCTCCCTTAGTTAAAATCATTCACTTATAGGCTCTCATAATATTTCATGAGTAAATGTGTTAGAGTGTAAAGCACTGAGCACAGATTCCAGTGCATTGATCCTTGGGCATTTCTTAACTTTCTCATGACCACTGGAAGCTTCATGAAGCCAGAGAGGGAAGTTTTTCTTCATTCTTGTATCTCTAGTGCCTGGCTCAGTGCCTTGCACATAGTAGGGTTGTAAGAAGTAGTCGCAGAATGGACTTGCTCTAAAAAGGTTTTCAGAGGAGCGGAGCCAAGACGGCAGAATAGACAGACGCCTCCGTCGAGCCCTCTTTACAATAAAGACCTGAAAAAACAAGTGAAATGAGTATATTTGTGACAAGCTGGGAGCCCTGAGCATCAAAGGCAAGCTTAGACAACAAACTGAGGGGCGGGGAAGGAAGAGACCATTCAGAAGTGGAGAGGAGTTACCGGACCTGAAGCCCTCAGGAACAATTCCCAGAGCTGTGGGGGCTGGTACTAGCATTCGGCCCCAGTGTCCTCAGGCCAAGCAGCCCACCACATAGCCCACTCGCACCTCCAGAACCTGAGGAGAAGGGCACTCTCAGCAAAAGCTAAATACTTGCATATATTTTACCATGCCCTCCCCACTCCCATGCCAGCTTCAGCAGCTGAACCCCTGGGCCTGAGATAGACCCTGGGGAGCACCTAGAGCCGTCCTTCCGGCCTTGGAGAAGGGAAAAATTTGCAACTGGGGGGAAAAGATAATTTGCTAGCTCCATTAACTGGGGGAGCTCAGGACAGAAGCGGCTCCTGTCCAGGCATAAACCATCCATGGCCCTTGAGCACCTTTCCTTTCTGCATGGATCTGTGTGGGCCTAATTCAGGAGAATAGGCCTTTGTTGGCAAACTCCCACCATTTCAGCTGTGCGGTGGAGAGGTGGGTGTTTGATGTTTGACATTGCTTTGCCTATTAAACAAGGTCCTCACCTACCCACAACAGGGACCTAAGGACGGTTAGCTCTACTCAGGTCACCCAGCCATCCATGACAGGGGTCCAAAGATAACTGGTACCTCCCAGTCCTTACAACAAAAAACTTTGGGTGCCCATGGTCCCTCTGCGGAGCCCACCCACCAGCACGCTCTAGGGAACAGAGATATGTTTTCCTCAGAGACACTTGGGGGTCGGTCCTCAGCCCCCTGCCTTGTTCAGAGTGTGACCCCCTGCTGCAATCAGATACGGGTATATACACCAATCACCCCTGCCCCTCTAAGACTGTAGGACAGAGCCTGTACCACACACTTGATATCAGCTACCTGGAAACATGGGCTGAATTCATATAAGAAAACTGAATGGACTCCTAGACTGATATACCTGTTAACAGCTCTAGCCAGCTGGGGACAGGACACCAGAGCTTCAAAGGCAAAAATAATCAAGCTAGCTCACTCAAACAACTCATGCAGTAAAACAAAACAAAGAAAGCAGCTACGATATAGTAAGCAAGCATAAACTAATACAATAACACAGATGGCTCAGAGGCAACAGTCAATATCAAGTCACATAAAGAAACAGGTCATGATCACCTCAACAGGATCTCAAAACAAAGAATCCAGGGATCTTCTAGATAAAAGTGTATTCCTGGAATTACCAGATGCAGAATACAAAAGTTTAATATACAGAACCCTTCAGGACATCAGGAAGGAAATCCGGCAATATGCAGAACGAGCCAAGGAACACACAGATAAAGCAACTGAAGAAATCAGAAAGATTACTCAGGAACATAATGAAAAGTTTAATAAGCTGGAAAAATCCATAGACAGACAGCAATCAGAAATTCAGAAGATTAACAATAAAATTACACAATTAGATAACTTAATAGAAAGTCAGAGGAGCAGAATTGAGCAAGTAGAAGCTAGAATTTCTGACCTCGAAGATAAATCACTTGGCACTAATATATTTGAAGAAAAATCAGATAAAAGAATTAAAAAAAATGAAGAAACCTTAAGAATCATGTGGGACTCTATCAAGAGAAATAACCTACGAGTGATTGGAGTCCCAGAACAGGGAGGGATAACAGAAAATAGAGAGAAAATTGTTGAGGATTTGTTGGCAGAAAACTTCCCTGATATTGTGAAAGATGAGAATATATCTATCCAAGATGCTCATCGAACTCCACATAAGGTAGATCTGAAAAGAAAGTCACCAAGACATATTATAATCAAGCTTGCCAAAACCAAAGATAAAGAGACAATTCTAAGAGCAGTGAGGGATAAAAGAAAAGTCACCTACAAGGGAGAGCCAATACCATGCAGGCAAGAAGGCAATGGGATGACATATTTAAAAAATTGAAGGAAAAAAATTACTTGCCAAGAATCATATATCCATCAAAACTGTCTCTTAAATATGAAGGTGAAATTAAGACATTTCCAGATAAACACAAGTTGAGGGAATTCATAAAAACCAAAGCAAAACTACAATAAATGCTAAAGGGAGTTCTTTGGTTAGAAAATCAATAATATCAGGTATCGACCCAAGACTAGAACGTGGGGCAGAGCAACAAGAAGTCAACCCAGACAGGGAAATCCAAAACAAAAAAAAAAAAAGCAAGATTGAAAAAAAAAAAAAAAACCCAACACAGGTAACGGCGATGTTATTAAATAAAAGAAGACAACATTAAAATAATAAAGAGGGACTAAGAAATATAATCATACACCTTCCATATGCAGAGGAAGATAAAGCGATACAAATAAATAAAAGTTAGTTATAAATTTAGAAAAATAGGGGTAAATAATAAGGTGACCACAAAGGAGACAAACTATCCTACTCATCAAAATAAAATACAATAGAAAAATACAGACTCAGCAGAAACAAAATCAACAACAAATATGAGGAAAGGACAATACATAAAGAAAATCTGCTAAGCACATAAAATCAAGTGGGGAAAAGAAGCTGTCAACACACCAAAAAAAGACATCAAAATGATAGCACTAAATTCATACCTGTCCATAATTACCCTGAATGTAAATGGACTAAATGTACAAATAAAGAGACAGAGGGTGGCAGAATGGATTAAAAAACAAGATCCGTCTATATGCTGCCTATAAGAGACACACCTTAAACTTAGACACACAAACAAACTAATACTCAAAGGATGGAAAAAAATATATCAAGCAAACAACAATCAAAAAACAGCAGGAGTAGCAATATTAATTTCTGACAAAAGAGACTTTAAAGTTAAATCCTTCAGAAAGGATAAGGAAGGACACTATATAATGATTAAAGGGACAATACACCAAGAAGATATAACCATATTAAATATTTATGCACCCAATGACAGGGCTGCAAGATATATAAAACAAACTCTATCAGCATTGAAAAGTGAGATAGACAACTCCACAATAATAGTAGGAGACTTCAACACACCACTTTCGGCGATCTAAATGCCACAATCAACCAACTTGACCTTGTAGACATATACAGAGCACTCCACCCAACAACAACCAACTATACTTTCTTTTCTAGTGCACATGGAATACTCTCTAGAATAGACCACATATTAGGTTATAAAGCAAGCCTTAGCAGAATCCGAAACATTGAAATATTACAAAGCATCCTCTCTAACCATAAGGCCACAAGGAAATCAATAACAGGAAAAGCAGGGAAAAGAAATCAAACACTTGGAAACTGAACAATACCCTGCTCAAAAAAGACTGGATTATAGAAGACATTAAGGATGTAATAAAGAAATCCATAGAATCCAATGAGAATGAAAACACTTCCTATCAGAATCTTTGGGACACAGCAAAAGCAGTGCTCAGAGGTGAATTTATATCAATAAATGCACACATCCAAAAAGAAGAAAGGACCAAAAACAAAGAACTATCCCTACAACCTGAACAAATAGAAAGAGAGCCACAAAAGAAACCCACAGGCACCAGAAGAAAACAAATAATAAAAATTACAGCTGAACTAAATGAAATAGAAAACAGAAAAACAATTCAAAGAATTAACAAGACCAAAAGCTGGTTTTTTCAAAAACTCAACAAAATTGATAAACCATTGGCCAAACGGACAAAAGAAAAACAGGAAAGGAACCAAATAACCTGAATAAGAAATGAGATGGGCGATATTACAACAAACCAAACTGAAATTAAAAGAATCATATCAGATTGCTATGAAAAACTATACTTGAACAAATTTGAAAACCTAGAAGAAATGGATGAATTCCTAGAAACACACTACCTACCTAAACTAACACAAACAACACAGAGGTAGAACAACTAAATAGACTGGTAACAAAAGAAGAGATTGAAAAGGTAATCAAAAAACTCCCAACAAAAAAAAAACCCTGGTCCAGACGGCTTCACTGCAGAGTTCTACCAAACTTTCAGAGAAGAGTTAATACTACTAAAGGCATTTCAGAGCATAGAAAAGGATGGAATACTACAAAACTCATTCTATGAACCCAGCATATCCCTGATACCAAAACCAGGTAAAGACACCACAAGAAAAGAAAATTATAGACATATATCCCTCATGAATGTAGATGCAAAAATCCTCAACAAAATTCTAACCAAAAGAATTCAACAACATATCAAAAAAACAATTCACCGTGACCAAGTGGGATTCATACCAGGTATGCAGGGGTGGTTCAATATTAGAAAAACAATTCCTTTAATCCACCACACAAATTAAACAAAAGACAAGAATCACATGATTTTATCAATTGATGCAGAAAAGGCATTTGACAAAGTTCAACACTCATTCATGATAAAAACTCTCAGCATAATAGGAATAGAAGGAAAATTTCTCAAAATAATAAAGGGCATTTATACAAAGCCAACAGCCAACATCACCCTAAATGGAGAGAGCCTGAAAACATTCCCATTGAGATCGAGAACAAGACAAGAATGCCCTTTATCACCACTCTTATTCGACATTGTGCTGGAACTCCTAGCCAGAGCAATTAGGCTAGATAAAGAAATAAAGGGCATTCAGACTGGCAAGGAAGAAATAAAAGTACCTCTATGTGCAGATGACATGATCTTATACACAGAAAACCCTGAGGAATCCTCCAGAAAACTACTGAAGCTAACAGAGGAGTTCAGCAGAGTATCAGGATACAAGATAAACATACAAAAATCAGTTGGATTCCTCTACACCAACAAAAAGAACGTCCAAGAGGAAATCACCAAATCAATGCCACTTACAGTAGCTCCCAAGAAGATAAAATACTTAGGAATAACTCTTACCAGAGATGTAAAAGACTTATACAAAGAAAACTACAGTACACTTCTGCAAGAAACCAAAAGAGACTTGACATAAGTGGAAGAACATACCTTGCTCATGGATAGGAGGACTTAACATTATAAAAATGTCTATCCTACCAAAAGTGATCTATACATTTAGTGCAATTCCAATCCAAATCCCAAGGACATTCTTTAATGAGATGGAGAAACAAATCACCAACTTCATATGGAAGAGAAAGAGGCCCCGGATAAATAATGCATTACTGAAAAAGAAGAACAAAGTGAGAGGCCTTACTTTACCTGATTTTAGAACCTATTATACCGCCACAGTAGTCAAAACAGCCTGATACTGGTACAGCAACAGATACGTAGACCAGTTGAACAGAATTGATAATCCAGACATAAATCCATCCACATATGAGCAGTTCATATTTGACAAAGGCCCCAAAACAGTTAAATGGGGAAAAGAGTCTTTTTAACAAATGGTGCTGGCATAACTGGATATCCATCTGCAAAAAAAGTAAACAAGAACCATACCTCACTCCATGCACAAAAACTAACTCAACATGGATCAAAGACCTAAATATAAAATCTAAAACGGTAAAGATCATGGAAGAAAAAATAACGACAATGTTAGGAGCCCTAATACATGGTATAAACAGTATAGAAAACATTGTAAAGAACATAGAAGAAAAACTAGATAACTGGGAGCTCCTAAAAATCAAACAGCTATGCTCATCCAAAGACTTCACCAAAAGAGTAAAAAGACTACCTACAGACTGGGAAAAAGTCTTTAGCTATGACATTTCTGATCAGCACCTGATCTCCAAATCTACATGATACTGCAAAAACTCAACTGCAAAAAGACAAATAACCCAATTAAAAAATGGGCAAAAGACATGAATAGACACTTCACTAAAGAAGACATTTAGGTAGCTAACAGATATGTGAGGAAATGTTCACGATCATTAGCCATTAGAGAAATGCAGATCAAAACTACAATGAGATTTCATCTCACTCCAACAAGGCTAGCATTAATCCAAAAAACACAAAATAATAAATGTTGGAGAGGCTGTGGAGAGATTGGAACACTTATACACTGCTGGTGGGAATGTCAAATGGCACAACCACTTCGGAAATCAATTTGGCACTTCCTTAAAAAGTTAGAAATAGAACTATCATATGATCCAGCAATCCCACTCCTTGGAATACATCCTAGAGAAATAAGAGCCTTTACACAAACAGATATATACACATCCATGTATATTGCAGCTCTGTTTACAATAGCAAAAAGATGGAAGCAACCAAGGTGTCCATCAACAGACAAATGGATAAATAAATTATGGTATATTCACAGAATGGAATACTATGCATTGATAAAGAACAGTGAGGAATCTGTGAAACAATTCATAACATGGAGGAACCTGGAAGGCATTATACTGAGTGAAATTAGTCAGTTGCAAAAGGACAAATATTGTATAAGACCACTATTATAAGAACTTGAGAAATAGTATAAACTGAGAAGAAAACATTCTTTTGTGGTTACAAGAGGGGGGAGGGAGAGAGGGTGGGAAAGGGTTATTTACTGATTAGACAGTAGATAAGAACTACTTTAGGTGAAGGGAAAGACAGCACACAATACAGGGGAGGTCAGCGCAATTGGACTAAACTAAAAGCAAAGAAGTTTCCTAAATAAACTGAATGCTTCGAAGGCCAGCGTAGCAGGGGTGGGGGACTGGGGACCATGTTTTCAGGGGACATCTAAGGCAATTGGCATAATAAAATCTATTAACAAAACATTCTGCATCCCACTTTGAAGAGTGGTGTCTGGGGTCTTAAACGCTAGCAAGCAGCCATCTAAGATGCATCCATTGGTCTCAACCCACCTGGATCAAAGGAGAATGAAGAACACCAAGGACACAAGGTGATTATGAGCCCAAAAGACAGAAAGGGCCACATGAACCAGTGACTACATCATCCTGAGGCCAGAAGAACTAGATGGTGCCCGGCTACAACCGATGACTGCCCTGACAGGGAACACAACAGAGAACCCCTGAGGGAGCAGGAGCACAGTGGGATGAAGACCCCAAATTCTCATAAGACCAGACTTAATGGTCTGACTGACACTGGAAGGACCCTGGTGGTCATGGCCCCCAGACCTTCTGTTGGCCCAGGACAGGAACCATTCCTGAAGCCAACTCTTCAGACATGGATTGGACTGGACAATGGGTTGGAGAGGGATGCTGGTGAGGAGTGAGCTTCTTGGATCAGGTGGACACTTGAGACTATGTTGGCATCTTCTGACTGGAGGGGAGATGAGAGGGTGGAGGGGGTTAGATGAGACAGTGGAGGGAGAGAGCAGGCTATCTCATTAGGGGGGAGTAACTGGGAGTGTGTAGCAAGGTGTATATGGGTTTTTGTGAGAGAGAGTGACTTGATTTGTAAACTTTCACTCAAAGCACAATAAAAATTATTTTTAAAAAATGGTTTTGGCGGGGCCAAGATGGCGGACTAGGTAGACACTACCTCGGATCCCTCTTGCAACAAAGACTCGGAAAAACAAGTGAGTTGATCACATACATAACAATCCACGAACCCTGAACAACAAACACAGATTTAGAGATGGAAAACGAACAAATACGGGGAAGCAGTGACTGTTTTCGGAGCCTGGAGCCAGCGTGCCAGTCAGGTAACCTTGGCGCCGGGCTTCTGGGCCCAGGGGAGCTGAACTCAAAAATCTTGTGACAGCGCAAACAAGGGGCACAGCCCTACCCCCCTGAACTGAACCCGGGAGGGGGCCCAGCAAGTCCGCGCGGGTGGCTTGGTGACCCGGCTGGTGGGAGAAGTCCCCGGGAGGCAGTGACTGGTTTTGGAGCCAGGAGTGCAGCGTCCCAGGCAGGGAACCTTGGCGCCAGGTTTTTGACTGGGCGCAGACAAGGCACAAGCACGGGGTGCAGCCCTACTCCCCTGAACTAACCCTGAGAGGGGGTCAGGCCAGTCCGCGAGGGCGGCACAGCGACACGGCTAGCGGGACGAGAAGTCCCCAGGAGGCAGCGACTGATTTTGGAGCCGGGAGTGCAGCGTCCAAGCAGGGGAGCCTTGACGCTGGGCTTTGGACTGGCAGCGCAGGATCTGACTGCGGCTTCAGGGGGCGAGACCCTGGGGGGCAATCTCCACAAAGCCAGCACACGCAGTCAACACGCCCCTCGGGAATCTCAGATAAAATAGTCATTCCAAGCAAGACAAGCAACTTTCACTATATTCCGAGGTGCTACTCTCCTAGCTCTCTGAACCCTCCCTCACCCTTCCCAGGCGGCTTCATTAACATTGGAATTTCCTGAGCCAGAGGAAGAACGGCTCCGGCTACGCGGCAGCTTTGCTTCCCCCCCTTTTTTTTTCTTTTTTTGGTCGTTTCCTAACCCATTCTTCCAGCCTGAGAGAAGGAACCACAAAAAACCCAGGGACCAAAAATCCATCCCTAATTGGACTAAAAACACAGAACCAGCTACAGCCAAGCATATATGACCCAAATCTCGGACTTTCATCCTTACAGGGAACAAGGTGGCAGTTATAATCCAAAGGCAGTTCTGATAGGGATCTGACTGCATTATTTTTAGTGGATTCTCTGGAAAAACAAGTTTCCCAGGTCTGATACCTCTGCTTATTCAACAGAGCCCTAACTGACCCACAACAGGGAACTGAGGGCTGAAGGTCCCCCCAAACCACCTAGCCTCTTGCCTTAGGGGTCTAAGGAGGGTGACACCTACCAATCAGTAGAGGTACTTGCATTGGGGGCCTAAGGTACAGCTGCAGTGCCCTCCCACCAAGGTGTTATAGGAATAGAGACACACCCACCTCACTGACACTTGGGGGAAGCCTGTCAGCATCCTGCCCCCCCCCCAGAGGGTGAACCCCAGCTGCTAATAGAATCTGGTGCACACAACTATCACCACTACTTCTCAAGGTGGATAGGCGTTAGGGTGCAGCACACACTTGATGACCCCAAATCAGATTCCACTCAAGAATAGTGAATAGACTCAGGCATATATATCTGGCAATAGCCCAAACCAGCTGGTAATAGGTCATAAGTAAGTCAAGGGCTACAACAAACAAGACAGCACAATCTAGTAGTCCATCCACGTATATTGAAAGAAAACAAAACAAGACTTAGTGAGCAATTACACTATAAACCACTACTATATTAAAAAATTTTTTTTTTATCTTAGTGATGGCTCAGAGGCAGCAGTCGATATCAAACCACATAAAGAAGCAGACCATGACAGCTTCTACAACCCCCCAAACAAAAGAATCAAAATCTTTCCCAAAGGAAGATACAATCCTGGAATTATCAGATACAGAATATAAAAAACTAATATACAGAATGCTTCAAGACATCAAAAATGAAATAAGGCAAACTGCAGAAAAAGTCAAGGAACACACTGATAAAACAGTTGAAGAACTCAAAAAGATAATTCAAGAACATAGTGGAAAAATTAATAAGTTGCAAGAATCCATAGAGAGACAGCATGTAGAAATCCAAAAGATTAACAATAAAATTACAGAATTAGACAACGCAATAGGAAGTCAGAGGAGCAGACTCGAGCAATTAGAATGCAGACTGGGACATCTGGAGGACCAGGGAATTAACACCAACATAGCTGAAAAAAAATCAGATAAAAGAATTTAAAAAAATGAAGAAACCCTAAGAATCATGTGGGACTCTATCAAGAAGGATAATTTGCGTGTGATTGGAGTCCCAGAACAGGGAGGGGGGACAGAAAACACAGAGAAAATAGTTGAAGAACTCCTGACAGAAAACTTCCCTGACATCATGAAAGACAAAAGGATATCTATCCAAGATGCTCATCGAACCCCATTTAAGATTGATCCAAAAAGAAAATCACCAAGACATATTATCATCAAACTTGCCAAAACCAAAGATAAAGAGAAAATTTTAAAAGCAGCCAGGGAGAAAAGAAAGGTCTCCTTCAAGGGAGAATCAATAAGAATAAGTTCAGACTACTCAGCAGAAACCATGCAGGCAAGAAGGCAATGGGATGACATATACAGAGCACTGAAGGAGAAAAACTGCCAGCCAAGGATCATATATCCAGCAAAACTCTCTCTGAAATATGAAGGCAAAATTAAGATATTTACAGATAAACACAAGTTTAGAGAATTTGCAAAAACCAAACCAAAGCTACAAGAAATACTAAAGGATATTGTTTGGTCAGAAAACCAATAATATCAGATACCAGCACAACACAAGGTCACAAAACAGAACATCCTGATATCAACTCAAATAGGGAAATCACAAAAACAAGTTAAGATTAATTAAAAAAAAATGCTCATAACAGGGAATCATGGAAGTCAATATATAAAAGATCACAATAATCAAAAAGAGGGACTAAATACAGGTGGCATAGAACTGCCATATGGAGAGTGATACAAGGCGATAGAGAACAATACAAGTTAGGTTTTTACTTAGAAAAATAGGGGTAAATATTGAGGTAACCACAAAGAGGTATAATTCCATAACTCAAGATAAAAGCCAAGAAAAATGTAACGACTCAACAAACATAAAGTCAAACACTGCGAAAATGAGGATCTCACAATTTACTAAGAAAAACATCTCAGCACAAAAAAGTATGTGGAAAAATGAAATTGTCAACAACACACATAAAAAGGCATCAAAATGACACACTAAAAACTTATTTATCTATAATTATGCTGAATGTAAATGGACTAAATGCACCAATAAAGAGACAGAGAGTCTCGGACTAGATAAAGAAACACGATCCGTCTATATGCTGCCTACAAGAGACACACCTTAGACTTAGAGACACAAACAAACTAAAACTCAAAGGATGGAAAAAAATATATCAAGCAAACAATAAGCAAAAAAGAAGAGGAGTAGCAATATTAATTTCTGACAAAAGAGACTTTAGACTTAAATCCACCACAAAGGATAAAGAAGGACACTACATAATTGATAAAAGGGACAATTGATCAGGAAGACATAACCATATTAAATATTTATGCACCCAATGACAGGGCTGCAAGATACATAAATCAAATTTTAACAGAACTGAAAAGTGAGATAGACACCTCCACAATTATAGTAGGAGACTTCAACACACCACTTTCGGAGAAGGACAGGACATCCAGTAAGAAGCTCAATAGAGACACGGAAGACGAAATTACAACAATCAACCAACTTGACCTCATTGACTTATACAGAACTCTCCACCCAACGGCTGCAAAGTATACTTTTTTTTCTAGTGCACATGGAACATTCTCTAGAATAGACCACATATTAGGTCATAAAACAAACCTTTGCAGAATCCAAAACATCGAAATATTACAAAGCATCTTCTCAGACCACAAAGCAATAAAACTAGAAATCAATAACAGAAAAACTAGGGAAAAGAAATCAAATACTTGGAAAATGAACAATACCCTCCTGAAAAAAGACTGGGTTATAGAAGACATCAAGGAGGGAATAAGGAAATTCATAGAACGCAACAAGAATGAAAATACTTCCTATCAAAACTTCTGGGACACGGCAAAAGCAGCGCTCAAAGGCCAATTTATATCGATAAATGCACACACACAAAAAGAAGAAAGAGCCAAAATCAGAGAACTGTCCCTACAACTTGAACAAATAGAAAGTGAGCAACAAAAGAACCCATCAGGCACCAGAAGAAAACAAATAATAAAAATTAGAGCTGAACTAAATGAATTAGAGAACAGAAAAACAATTGAAAGAATTAACAAAGCCAAAAACTGGTTCTTTGAAAAAATTAACAAAATTGATAAACCATTGACTATACTGACTAAAGAAATACAGGAAAGGAAACAAATAACCCGAATAAGAAACGAGATGGGCCACATCACAACAGACCCAACTGAAATTAAAAGAATCATATCAGATTATTACGAAAAATTGTACTCTAACAAATTTGAAAACCTAGAAGAAATGGAAGAATTCCTGGAAAAACACTACCTATCTAAACTAACACATTGAGAAGTAGAACAACTAAATAGACCCACAACAAAAAAAGAGATTGAAACGGTAATCAAAAAACTCCCAACAAAAAAAAAGCCCTGGCCCGGACGGCTTCACTGCAGAGTTCTACCAAACTTTCAGAGAAGAGTTAACACCACTACTACTAAAGGTATTTCAAAGCATAGAAAATGACAGAATACTACCCAACTCATTCTACGAAGCCACCATCCCCCTGATACCAAAACCAGGTAAAGACATTACAAAAAAAGAAAATTACAGACCTATATCCCTCATGAACATAGACGCAAAAATCCTCAACAAAATTCTAGCCAATAGAATTCAACAACATATCAAAAAAAAATTCACCACGATCAAGTGGGATTTATACCAGGTAATTTTTTATGCAAGGCTGGTTTAATATCAGAAAAACCATTAATGTAATCCACCATATAAATAAAATAAAAGGCAAAAACCACATCATCTTATCAATTCATGCAGAAAAGGCATTTGACAAAGTCCAACACCCAGTTATGATAAAAACTCTTACCAAAATAGGAATTGAAGGAAAATTCCTCGACATAATAAAGGGCATCTATGCAAAGCCAACAGCCAATATCACTCTAAATGGAGAGAACCTGAAAGCATTTCCCTTGAGAACGGGAACCAGACAAGGATGCCCTTTATCACTGCTCTTATTCAACATTGTGCTAGAAGTCCTAGCCAGGGCAATTAGGCTAGACGAAGAAATAAAGGGCATCCGAATTGGCAAGGAGGAAGTAAAATTATCTCTATTTGCAGATGGCATGATCTTATACACCGAAAACCCTAAGGAATCCTCCAGAAAACTACTGAAACTAATAGAAGAGTTTGGCAGAGTCTCAGGTTATAAGATAAACATACAAAAATCACTTGGATTCCTCTACATCAACAAAAAGAACACCGAAGAGGAAATAACCAAATCAATACCATTCGCAGTAGCCCCCAAGAAGATAAAATACTTAGGAATAAATCTTACCAAGGATGTAAAAGACCTATACAAAGAAAACTACAAAGCTCTACTACAAGAAATTAAAAAGGACATACTTAAGTGGAAAAACATACCTTGCTCATGGATAGGAAGACTTAACATAGTAAAAATGTCTATTCTACCAAAAGCCATGTATACATACAATGCACTTCCGATCCAAATTCCAATGTCATTTTTTAATGTGATAGAGAAACAAATCACCAACTTCATATGGAAAGGAAAGAAGCCTTGGATAAGCAAAGCATTGCTGAAAAAGAAGAAGAAAGTGGGAGGCCTCAGTCTACCTGATTTCAGAACCTATTATACAGCCACAGTAGTCAAAACAGCCTGGTATTGGTACAACAACAGGCACATAGACCAGTGGAACAGAATTGAGAACCCAGATATAAATCCATCCACCTATGAGCAGCTGATATTTGACAAAGGCCCAGTGTCAGTTAATTGGGGAAAAGATAGTCTTTTTAACAAATGGTGCTGGCATAACTGGATATCCATTTGCAAAAAAATGAAACAGGACCCATACCTCACACCAAGCACAAAAACTAACTCCAAGTGGATCAAAGACCTAAACATAAAGACTAAAACGATAAAGATCATGGAAGAAAAAATAGGGACAACCTTAGGAGCCCTAATACAAGGCATAAACAGAATACAAAACATTACCAAAAACGACGAAGAGAAACCAGATAACTGGGAGCTCCTAAAAATCAAACACCTATGCTCATCTAAAGACTTCACCAAAAGAGTAAAAAGACCACCTACAGACTGGGAAAGAATTTTCAGCTATGACATCTCCGACCAGCGCCTGATCTCTAAAATCTATATGATTCTGTCAAAACTCAACCACAAAAAGACAAACAACCCAATCAAGAAGTGGGCAAAGGATATGAACACACACTTCAACTAAAGAAGATATTCAGACAGCTAACAGATATATGAGAATATGCTCTCGATCATTAGCCATTAGAGAAATGCAAATTTAAAACTACGATGAGATTCCATCTCACTCCAACAAGGATGGCATTAATCCAAAAAACACAAAATAATAAATGTTGGAGAGGCTGTGGAGAGATTGGAACTCTTATACACTGCTGGTGGGAATGTCAAATGGTACAACCACTTTGGAAATCTATCTGGCGTTATCTTAAACAGTTAGAAATAGAACTACCATACAACCCAGAAATCCCACTCCTCGGTATATACCCTAGAGAAACAAGAGCCTTCACACAAACAGATATATGCACACCCATGTTTATTGCAGCTCTGTTTACAATAGCAAAAAGCTGGAAGCAACCAAGGTGTCCATCAACGGATGAATGGATAAATAAATTGTGGTATATTCACACAGTGGAATACTACGCATCGATAAAGAACAGTGACGAATCTGTGAAACATTTCATAACATGGAGGAACCTGGAAGGCATTATGTTGAGCGAAATTAGTCAGAGGCAAAAGGACAAACATTGTATAAGACCACTATTATAAGATCTTGAGAAATAGTATAAACTGAGAAGAACACATACTTTTGTGGTTACGAGGTGGGGAGGGAGGGAGGGTGGGAGAGGGTTTTTTACTGATCAGTTAGTAGATAAGAACTGCTTTAGGTGAAGGGAAGGACAACACTCAATACATGGAAGGTCAGCTCAATTGGACTGGACCAAAAGCAAAGAAGTTCCCAGGATAAAATGAATGCTTCAAAGGTCAGCGGAGCAAGGGCGGGGGTTTGGGAACCATGGTTTAAGAGGACTTCTAAGTCAATTGGCAAAATAATTCTATTATGAAAACATTCTGCATCCCACTTTGAAATGTGGCGTCTGGGGTCTTAAATGCTAACAAGCGGCCATCCAAGATGCATCAATTGGTCTCAACCCACCTGGATCAAAGGAGAATGAAGAACACCAAGGTCATACGACAACTAAGAGCCCAAGAGACAGAAAGGGCCACATGAACCAGAGATCTACATCATCCTGAGACCAGAAGATCTAGTTGGTGCCTGGCCACAAGCAATGACTGCCCTGACAGGGAGCACAATAGAGAACCCCTGAGGGAGCAGGAGATCAGTGGGATGCAGACCCCAAATTCTCATAAAAAGACCATACTTAATGATTTGACTGAGACTAGAGGAATCCCAGCGGTCATGGTCCCCAAACCTTCTGTTGGCCCAGGACAGGAACCATCCCTGAAGACAACTCATCAGACACGAAAGGGACTGGACAGTGGGTAGGAGAGAGATGCTGATGAAGAGTGAGCTAATTATATCAGGTGGACACTTGAAACTGTGTTGGCATCTCCTGCCTGGAGAGAGGATGGGAGGATAGAGAGAGTTGGAAGCTGGGCAAAATTGTCACGAAAGGAGAGACTGGAAGGGCTGACTCATTAGGGGGAGAGCAAGTGGGAGTACGGAGTAAGATGTATATAAATTTATATGTGACAGACTGACTTCATTTGTAAACATTCACTTGAAGCTCAATAAAAGTTAATTAAAA
The DNA here is from genome assembly GCF_024166365.1 of Elephas maximus indicus. Lineage (NCBI taxonomy): Eukaryota > Metazoa > Chordata > Mammalia > Proboscidea > Elephantidae > Elephas > Elephas maximus. The sequence goes on from NC_064830.1 coordinate 50,145,593, forward strand.
AAAAATGGTTTTCAGACCAAATTTCTAGCATCAAATCTGTCACTAACCTCAGACATAAATTTTTCTAGATTATGGTTCCCTTAACTGAAGAATAGGAAAGATAATACGTATTTCCACTTCCCTTGTAATTTTACTATTAGAACTAAAGTAGCTTTGCCTTATAAATGGCATTCTTTGAGATGAAAGCACATGTGCCCCAGAAGTGATAAAAAGAGAAGAGTGAGCAGCTACGGGAAATACTATAGCAATTCAAGCAGGCTACCCAAGAAGAGGAATAAGAGAAAAATGAAGTTGAGGTAGAGGACAAAGAGGAGGGTGAAGAGGAAGAAGGAGGAGCAGAAACGGATATATATGAGAAATAGGATGGCCACAAGCACGCAAAGTCCAATGGGGAGCAGAGGTCTACAAAGTAGAAATAGCTAACAAAAGGAATGATGATGGGAAGCTCTTGGAGAGGCACAGCTATGATTCACTTTTCATGCGTTGGCCAGGGCTTCACTGAGGGTGTGAGTCTCCACAGTCCATAAGAAGGGAAACCAGAAGGGCCCAAGGCCAAATCAAAAGAATTGGTCAGAGATGGGGCCCAGAAACCTAAATTTTAGTGATAGCCAAAGATGATTTTGATTCAGATAAACTCTGGGTTTTCTTTGAGTAACACTGACCCACAAGTCACAAATTAAAACTAAGAAGCATGTTTGGAACCATTGAGGAACTAAAAAACCAGAAGTAGGAAAGTGGCAGGAAAAGTAAATAACTGCATAAAGCCTGAGATACAGGGTAGAGACAAACAAGCCAGAGTTAAGAGGGAAAAAAAAGGCTGGAGAGAAGATGTTAACACAAATATTGAGCAAGCAAAACTTAAAGCAGATATACATGGAACAAATGACATACATACACAGAAAACTAAAGAGAAAAACTGAATGCAGGTTGATTTCCACTTTTCAAAGATGAAGATGACTAGAGAATTTCATCATTTATCAGGGGTTTACTCCTGGTTTAAAAGATAACAATCATGGAGAGACAATTTTTTCTGGAGCGTATACAAAACTCTGAACCAGTAGACATTACAGATCCTGCAATCTTCTGAGATGATAACCAAGAAGAGAAATAGAGGCAACATGAGACAGACTAGTCAGTGAGATTCAAAAGAGTAAGTGATGTATGAAGGAACAAGTCAGATAGACAAGAGCCACAATGGTCAGCGTGGGCTCAGGGCAGGTGGTCTCAGGACCATGGATAGCTCTTTGCCAGTACTCTGAGAGGAGGCTGGCCTTTCAACTCAAGGCTACCTTGGTTGGCCTCACTGCTCGGGACCCATTTTGCATATGAGAAAGATCTATTTGCCCAGTTAAGGTATAAGTGCTGAAATCTGAGGAAGAGTTGTCATCTATCTGGGGGCCAAGGAGCCCTGGTGGCACAACGGTTAAGCACTCAGCTGCTAACCTAAAGGTTGGTAGTTTGAACCCACCAGCGGCTTCTTGGGGGAAAAGATCTGGTGATCTGATTCTGTAAAGAGCACATCCTAGAAACCCTACGGGGCAATTCTATTCTGTCACACTGGGTTGCTAGGAGTTGGAGTTAACTTGATGGCACACAACAACAACAACATCAGGGAGTCTTTCATAAATCTGTTCAGAGGTGATATGGGATGACAGAAAGAAAGAATACTGGACTTAGGATCAAGAGACCTAGGTTTTGCCCCCAGCATTGCCACTTGCTAGCTGTGAGGCCTTGGTAAAGTCAAATTCCATGAAGCTCACTTTTGTCTTCTGTAAAATGAAGTTAGTAAGGTTTTCCCCAACCTCTTGTAAAGACCTACTAGGAAAATCAAACAAGAATATGCGTGTAAAAGCACTTCAAAACTGTAAAGCCCTAATTAAATGTACTTGGTTGTTGGAATTCTTCATTCAGAGTGACTAAAAGGTCTCCATTGAAACTCTGCAGGTCAGAAGACGGGATGAGAGGCATACCCAAAAGTAGAAGTAAGGCCCTGAGAGGAAGATGGATTTTCAAAAACCGTGGGAACTGGGTGGAAAAATGAATGCATGTGAAAGAGTAAAAGAACAAGCTTGTAAATATTCATGACTTTAAAAAAAAAAAAAAAGGAAAAGGATGATTTTTGGGTACATTTTTTAATGAAACTTGAAACAAGATAAAATATCAAATGAATAAAATAAATTTCTTGGAACTTCAAACCCATTCCAATAATAACAAACATCTTTACCCAAAATACAAAAAGACTCTGTGCCCATATTGAATTTATTTTTATTATTTTTTAAAGTTTCATTTTAATCTTATTTGAAAAAGAATATATGATAATTATAGAAAAAAATCAGAAGATATAAACAAGCCAAAAAGATAATATTAAAATACACTCTCAGTCCTACAAACCCAAAGATAATCTTCCAAAGATTTTTAACTCTTCTGTGCATACAGAAGGAACTGAGTTACTCCACTTTTTTTTTTTAACAAATATAGGAACATCATCATACTATTTTGCAATATGCCTTTTGAAATAACCAACATGTCATGAATATCTTTTTATATAAAAAATTCATTGTTATTTATTTTTATCATGTGATATGTTGTTGTTAGGTGCCGTTGAGTCAATTCCCACTCATAGTGACCCTAGGTAACAGTACAAAACACTGCCTAATCCTGCATCATGCTCACAACTGTCGTTATGCTTGAGCCCATTGCTGCAGCAACTGTGTCATTCTATCTCGTTGAGGATCTTCCTCTTTTCTGCTGACCCTCTACTTTACCCAGCATGATGTCCTTCTTCAGGGACTCATTCCTCTAAACAACATATCCAAAGTATGTAAGACGCAGTCTCGCCATCCCTGCTTCTAAGGTTGTACTTTTTCCAAGAAAGATTTGTTCGTTCTTTTGGCAGTCCATGATACATTCAATATTCTTCGCCGATACCACAATTCAAAGGTGTTAATTCTTCCTCTGTCTTCCCTATTCACATGCAACTTTCGCATGCATATGATGCAATTGAAAATACCATGGCTTGGGTCAGGCACACTTTAGTCCTCAAGGTGACCTATTTGCTTTTCAACATTTTAAAAAGTCCTTTGCAGCAGATTTGCCCAATACAATGCGTCTTTTGATTTCTTAACTGCTGCTTCCATGGGTATTGATTATGGATCCAAGCAAAATGAAATCCTTGACAACTTCTTTCTTTTCTCCATTTACTATGATGTTGTTTATTGGTTCGGTTGTGAGGATTTTTGTGTTCTTTATGCTGAGGGGAAACCCTGGTGGAGTAGAGCTGGGGCTGCTAACGAGAAGGTCAGCAGTTCAAATCCACCAGACGCTCCTTTGAAACTCTATGGGGCTGTTCTACTCTTTCCTATAGAGTCGCTATGAGTCAGAATTGACTCAAAGGGAGTAGGTTTGGTTTTTGGTTTGGTATTATGGTGAGGTATAATCCATAATGAAGGCTGTGGTCTTTGAGCTTCATTAGTAAGTGCCTCAAGTCCTCTTCACTTTCAGCAAGCAAGGTTGTGTCATCTGCATAACGTAGGTTGTTAATGAGTCTTCCTTCAATCCTAATGCCCTGCTCTTCTTCATATAGTCCAGCTTCTCAGATTATTTGCTCAGCATACAGATTGAATAAATATGGTAAAAGGGTACAAACCTGATGCACACCTTTCCTAACTTTAACCCATGCAGTATCCCCTTGTCCTGTTCAAGCAACTGCCTCTTGATCTATGTGCAAGTTCCTCAAGAACACAATTAAGTGTTTTGGAATTCTCATTCTTCTCAATGTTATCCATAATTTGTGATTATCCACACAGTTAAATGCCTTTGCATAGTCAATAAAACACAGGTAAACATCTTTCTGGTATTCTCTGCTTTCAGCCAGGACACTTCTGACATCAGAAATGATATCCATGGTTCCACATCCTTTTCTGAATCTGGCCTAAATTTCTGGCAGTTCCCTGTCAGTATACTGCTGCAGCCACTTTTGAATGATCTTCAGGAAAATTTTGCTTGCATGTGGTATTAACAATATTGTTCTATAATTTCCACTTTTGGTTGGATCACCTTTCTTGGGAATAGGCATAAATACGGATCTCTTCCAGTTGGTTGGCCAGGAAGCTGTCTTCCAAATTTTTTGGCATTGATGAGTGAGCACTTCCAGTGCTGCATCCAATTGTTGAAACATCTCAGTTGGTATTCTGTCAATTCCTGGAGCCTTGTTTTTTGCCAACGCCTTCAGAGCAGCTTAGACTTCTTCCTTCAGTACCATCGGTTCCTGATCATATGCTACCTCTTGAAATGGTTGAATGTCGACTAATTCTTTTCGGTATACAGACTCTGTGTATTCCTTCCATCTTCTTTGGATGCTTCCTGCGTTGTTTAATATTTTGCACATAGAATCCTTCACTGCTGCAACTCAAGGCTTGTATTTTTCCTTCGGTTCTTTCGGCTTGAGAAATGCCGAGCGTGTTCTTCCTTTTTGGTTTTCTATCTCCAGCTCTTTGCGCATGTCATTATAATACTTTACTTTGTCTTCTCGAACCACCTTTTGAAATCTTCTGTTCAGTTCTTTCACTTTGCCATCTCTTCCTTCTGCTTTAGCTGCTCAACTTTCAAGAGCAGATTTCAGAGTTTCTTCTGACATCCATTTTGGTCTTTTCTTTCTTTCCTGTCTTTTTAACGACCTCTTGTTTTCTTCATGTAGCATGTCCTTGAAGTCATTGCACAATTTGTCTGGCCTTCAGTTATTAGTGCTCAACACATCAAATCTATTCTTGAGACAGTCTCTAAATTCAGGTGAGATATACTCGATTAGAACAAGTCCACGAGATCCGAAGTACAACCTTGAGTATCTTGTCATATAAAAATAAATTAAAGTAACATAATTTTAATGGTTACATATGTTTATTGAATAAACATGTCATGATTACTTATCTTTTCCTTATTGTTGGATATTTAGGCCACTTCTAACACTTCTTTATTGCATACTGTGTTGTAGGAAGTCAGTGTTAGCTTCCAGATCTCCTACATGCTAACATTTTATCTCTGAGCAATTTACTTAATCTCTTTAAGCTTCAGTTTCCTCATCTATAGAATGGATTTAATAATAGTACTACACAAAGAGCCACTACTAAGATTAAGTGAAATCATGTACTTAATACAATGTCTTGAAAGTGAAGGGGACTTGAAGTACTTACTGACGAAGATCCTTCAGTATAGATTACACCTCAACATAAAGAAAACAAAAATCCTTACAACTGGACCAGTAAGCAATATCACAATAAACAGAGAAGACATTGAAGTTGTCGAGGATTTCTTTTTACTTGGATCCACAATCAATATCCACAGGAGTAGCAGCCAAGAAATCAAATGATGCATTGCATTGGGCATATATGCTGCAAAAGACCTCTTTAAAGTGTCAAAAAGAGAAGACGTCACTTTGAGGACTAAGGTGCTCCTGACCCAAGCCAAGGTATTTTCAAATTTTTTTTTTTCATATGCAGAGGAGTTGGTGTCTTTGAATAATGGTGTTGGTTAAGAATATTGAGTATACCAGGGACTGCCAGAAGAATGAACAAATCTATCGTGGAAGAAGTACAGCCAGAATACTCCTTAGAAGAGAGGACGGTAAAACGCAGGTCATGGAAGCTCCACAGACACATCCAAACTCCCCAAAGTACCAAATTACTGGGCTGAAGGCTGTGGGCACCGTGGTCTCGGGGAACATCTAGCTCAATTGGCATAACATAGTTTACAAATAAAATGTTCTCCGTTCTTTGGCGAGTAGCGTCTGGGGCCATCTAAGATACTCCACCGGTCTCACCCTGTCTGGAGCAAGGGAGAATGAAGAAAACCAAAGACACAAGGGAAAGGTTAGTCCAAAGGACTAATGGACCACAACTACCACAGCATCCACCAGACTGAGTCCAGCACAACTATATGGTCTTTGGCCACCAACTTCTGTCACAGGGATCACAATAAAGGATCCCAGACAGAGCTGAAGAAAAATGTACAGCAGTGTTCTAACTCACAAAAAATAAATAAATAAAAATAAAAACCAGACTTACTGCTGTGACAGAGGCTGGAGAAATACAGAGAGTATGGCATCTGGACACCCTTACAGCTCAGTAATGGAGTCACTCCTGAGGTTCACCCTTCAGCCAAAGATTAAAAACCCAGTGCCACCAAAGATTAGACAGGCCCATAAAACAAAACAAGAGCAAATGGGCACACCAGCCCAGGCACAAGGACAAGAAGGCAGAAGGGGACAGGAAAACTGGTAATGGGGAACCCAAGGTCAAGAAGGGGAGAATGTTGACATGTTGTGGGGTTGGCAACCAATGTCACAAAACAATGTGCATTAATTGTTTCATAAGAAACTAGTTTGCTCTGCAAACTTTCGTCTAAAGCACAATTTAAAAAAAAAAGAAAGGAGGATGATGTGACTTTGTCTTACATACTTTGGACATGTTATCAGGAGGAACCAGTCCCTAGAGAAGGATATCATGCTTGGCAAAGCAGAGGGTCAGTGAAAAAGAGGAAGACTCTCAACATATTGGATTGACACAGTGGTTGCAATGACGGGCTCAAGCACAGCAACAATTGTGAGGATGGCACAGGATGGGGCAGTGTTTCATCTGTTGTACATAGGGTTGCTATGAGTTGGAACAGACTCAATGGCACCCAACAACAACAACATACAATGCCTGGCATATAATAGGCACTTAGTAATAATGATAAAAATAAAAAATATTCTTACAGCCAATATTTGTATGCAACTGTATTTCTTTAAATTCCCGGAAATAGAATTTATGTATCAAAGGAAAGACATATGTATTTTAAGGAAAATGCCAAATTGTAAATTCAAAGAGAGGAATTCAGCTGGTATGAGGAAGAGGGACAGAGATAAATACTAAAAATAAAAAGTAAGTTATGGATGCAAAGATTTAGGATTTATAAAGATGTGACAGTCTGCTTCCATAAAGATTTACAGCCTTGGAGACCCTATGGGACAGTTGTACTCTGTCCTACAGGGTCACTATGCATCAGAATTGACTCAACATCAGTGGGTTTGGTTTGTTTTTTGAGCAAGTCCTAGATGCCAGCAATCCTACTTCTAGGAGAATATTTTACAGGAGTAATTGCACTCTGTAATTATTTGATATATGATGAATATAGAGTGATAAATGTACAAGCACATTCATTGCAGTATTATTTGTGATTTTTAAAATACCGAAAACAATCCAATTATTTCATTAATAGGAGAATGATTGTGATCATTTTGTGGTACATCCACATAGTTAAATATTATGCAGCCATTAAAAAGAATGAGGCAAAGCTACATATGTTAACTCTGCAATGAGTCCATGATATAAAGTTTGGGGTGAGAGAGAGTGGAGTGGCAGAAAAGAGGTACTTCATGAGGCAATCTTTAGGAATACAGGATTTAAGGCTCATTGGGTATGTGTGCAAAAAGTGGAACCAAACTAGGTAACGCTTATGAGAGGTATTAGATAACTGTAAATTGTTACACAAACTTTATTACCCGACTAATCTGACATAAACTTACTAAAAGTAGGAAAGAAATCAGCTAATAAAAAGGATAGGATATGCATGAAATAGAGGGTGTTACAAAACAAAGGCCATCCCTTTTCTGATTATAGAATTCCAATGGTTAAAGCAGTAAAGACTTGAGAAATTGCTTTCTCCAGCTCTTTGCCTTCAGGTAAAGTACGTTTATTACTGTGTGTAAATGGAAAAACTGAGGCATACCAAGCTAAGTTATTGATCCAAATTCACATGGCTCATACAAGTAGGGTGATGACCAGGATTCTCTCTCCTGACCAAAATGGAATTCTCAAAATTTTGAAAACTTGGCAACATCAAGTAGAGAATATACAAATTCCTATTGTAACAGAAAGAAATTAAAACTTTAAAAGGAATCATTAAGGGGAGAGGTGATTTGCTCCCTTTTCAAGATGACATGAAGAAGTAGGACATGTTAAAAATACATAAAAAGTGCTCAAAGGGAGGCACCAAGCCAAGGGCTTTAAATAACCGAATAGCTCTCCCCTTTCACAATTGCAAAAATAAAAGAACAAACAAATGAGGAAAGCCTCTTTAAATAGGGTCATTGGAGTTGGGTGAGGGTAAAGATGGTTAATTAAGAAAAAAGACAATATAAACGCTAGCAAGTGGCCATCTAAGGTGCATCAATTGGTCTCAGCCCACTTGGAGTAAAGGAGAATGAAGAACACCGAAGACACAAGGTAAATGTGAGCCCAGGAGACAGAAAGGGCCACATAAACCAGAGACTCCATTAGCCTGAGACCAGAAGAACTAGATGGTGCCTGGCTACCACTGATCACTGCCCTGACAGTGAACACAACAGAGAATCCCTGATGGAGCAGGAGAACAGAGGGATGCAGATCCTAAATTCTCGTAAAAAGACCAGGCTTAGTAGTCTGACTGAGACTGGAGGGACACTGATGGTCATGATCCCCAGACCCTTTGATAACCAAGATTGGAACCATTCCCCAAACCAACTCTACAGACAGGGATTGGCCTGGACTATAAGATAGGCAATGATGCTGGTGAGGAGTGAACTTCGTGGCTCAAGTGGACATATGAGACTATGTGGGCAACTCCTGTCTGGTGGCAAGATGAGAAGGAAGTGGGGGACAGGAGCTAGTTGAATGGACACAGGGAATACAGGGTGGATAGGAGGAATGTGCTGTCTCATTAAGGTGAGAGCAGCTGGGGGTGCACGGTGGAGTGTGTATGGCTTTTTGTATGAGAAACTGACTTGATTTGTAAACTTTCATCTGAAGCACAATAAAAAAAAAAAAAAAAGACAATACCTGTAGATATCTTAGAGGACACAGAAAACTATGGAGTGCGGTAATATGAGGGAAAGGTCTAGAGTGTAGCATGGTTCCAAAGAGCCACTCAACGGACAACCTACTCAAGAAAGTAGCACCATCAGGCTGATAAGACGAACATGCTCTTGGGTCTCATAATCTCACTGCTGAGGACCACGTCAAACCAAAAACCAAATTCCTCACAATTTAGTTAATGTGTTACATGTGTTACCAAGAAGAACCGTAATCTGTAATCTTTACAGAATCAGACTACCACATCATTCTCCCATGGAGTGGCTGGTGGATTTGAACTGCTGACCTTACAGTCAGCAGATGAGCACTTAACCACTGCACCACCAGGGCTCCTTGGGGACCACACAACTTTCTCCAAATATAGCAAAGCATGACAAAATGGTAAAATGACCAATCATACAGTGAAGTGGTATTAATTTAAAAGAATGCAAAGTTGTTGGGAGGTCCCTGGGTGGCACAAATGGTTTGCACTCAACATCTAACTGAAAAGTTGGCAGTTCCAACCCACCTAGTGGTGCTGAAGAAGAAAGGCCTGACAGCCTGCTACCATAAAGATTACAGACAAGAAAACCCTATGGACCAGTTCTACTCTGTAACACATGGGGTCACCATGAGTTGGAACCAACTTGACACAATGGGTTTGGTTTAGGGATGTTCTAGGAGGGAGATCTTGTGAGGGAAAACTCTAGATGGACAGAGAATGTCCACTTCTCTGCTCCAGCTCAGCGGGCTTCTCCCTACTTCTTTACCTGGGTGGGCCATTGGCAGCACCATGCCTATCCTCAGAGCATGGAATTTTCTGCTTGTGCAGAGGAACAGTAGACAGTGCTTCAAATGAAATCTAAAAAAAAAAACCCAAGAATAACTGGGGAAAATAAACCTAATCCTCATGCCCAAATACTCAAAATGCAATAGTTGTCAAAATGGATAAAGCTTAGATGGGTATGGCTGTCTCTGTTTATTGAGCGACAAGACCCTGGTGTTATCTACATTTCAGTTTAACTCCATCTCATTGAATTGCCTGAAGCACATTCAGGGTCTGGTCCAGTTCCAGTTTCGTTCTGCTGATCTATTGTTCTACACTTGTGTCTTGAGCCTAGTATCACAAAGGGTCACATTGGCCAACTTCCAAAGGAGCACTGTGGCCTCAAATCAACCCTTACACAAGAAATAAACTTCTATTCCTGTTCTAACATTAAAGACCCTCTGAACACATTTTTTTTATTTCAGTTCTAGTATCACCTAAGTTCTTCACTGCTCAAAAAGTCTACTTCTCCCACATCCCCTTTCTTGGGAGAATTTTTTTTTTTAACTTTAATAACCCTGCTTTTATATATGCCAGGATTACTATCAGCCACAAAATAAAACCCAGCTAACAATGGCTTAAACAAAATAGGAATGATTTGTCTCCCATTACAGGAAGTGGAGAGGAAAGTAGGTCAGGGAGGATAGTTGCTCAGTAATTCCACTGGGGACTCAACCACTTTCTATCCTTCTTTTCCTCCATCTTTTGTCTGCTGGCATTCATCATCTTGCTTGTTGCCTCATGGTTACAAGATGGCTCTCTTCTTCTAGTTTTGCATCCACACTCAGAGGAAGAAGAGGAAAGGGCGAAAGAGCTTTTTTACTCAGGAAGCTAAGACTCCCTCAGGAGACCTCCACTTGTATTTCATTGGCTAGAACTACAACCATGGTCACACCTAACAGCAAAGAAGGTAGAAAATTGAGAACAGCATTTTCCCCTTAACCCTGGGAAACATAAGAGAGAAGATAATTTAGCATAAATACTGAGAAAGCTATTGAATATTACCTGCCACAAAGACTCTCTTGGCTACTGAGCATGCACAAGCAGTTCTGCACCTATCGGTATTCTCATTTCCTCATCACCAAGGAAGAAAAACCAAAGTCTAACCCAGTGTAAAATCCAGGTTCTCTGGCCATTGTGTCAAGATTTGCCATCTTGTGACAGCAATCTGTAAGCTGAAAAGACAGGTTAGCCCCAACATACCAAACATACAAAGCTGAAGAAGAAATTGGGTAACTGCAATAAAAACTCAACTCAAAGAAATGGAAAAGTGGGAAAAGCACATTGGACCAGAGCACATATCAAGTCCAGATGGTCACAGAAAGAAAGAACTTCCTGCCCTAGCCCATAAAAAACCCATTGCCGTTGAGTAGATTCCGACTAATAGCAACCCTATAGGGCAGAGTAGATGCCCCATAGGGTTTCCAAGAAGCAGCTGGTAGATTCCAACTGCTGACCTTTGGTTAGAAGCCATAGCTCCTAACCACTGTGCCACCAGGGCTCCTGTCCTAGCAGTACAGTAAAATTCCTGATCGACCGATCTGGCAGCCCACGAATCTGCTTTCAGAAAGAAAATTCCTTGTCCATTATCCTTTGTTGCTATATCCTCACAAAAACTCTCAGCAGTATACACTACTGGTATCATTATATGCATTGTAAAGATAAAAAAAATTGAGGCACAGAGAGTTTAAATAACTTTTTCCAAGGTCACACAGAGCCAGGGTTCAAACTCAAGCCATTGGACTGCAGAGTCCATCCTCCACCACCATGTGGTACAGTTTCCCTAACTGACCAGGAGTTCTACTCTAATGGTCCCAGGGAGAGTTCTTGGAGCTCACTTTAAAGAAGAAGCAAAAAGAAGTCAAAAATATAAAAAGAAAGAAAATTTTTAAAAGCATCATTCAGAATTGATCTCAGAAAACGAGGCATCTGAACCAACATTTTCTGGCAGAGGCTTCCTTTCATAGGAGATAGCAAAGGTCCCAACAATGGAGTGATGGCCTCAAAGAAGAGGACTAATGCCAAAGAAGAGTTTGTTTCTGCGCTTAGGGTGGAGTCAGGGGGGTGCACCTGTCCCTGGATAAAAGAAAGGCCCAGGAACAGGGCTAGCCACCAGCTGCTTAAAGTCATTTTAGGGTTATAATGCCTTTTGTTTTAAAACAATGAGAAAGCAAAGTAGGTGAAGCCAAATTCAAATTCTGTTGTTGATAGGGTGTCAGGAAGGGAGAGTTTAACTGAGGAGAAAACAGGGTCCAGGTGGTTCAGGGGAAACCCACGGAAACCATAGGAGCAAAGAAACCATCGCCATGGGCCCATTTCTAGGCAAGACAGCTCCTGACTTTACAGCTTCCTCTGCAGGCTCCCACTTGGGCTCAATGACCTGTCTGGGGCTTGGAGGGTTTAAGAAGGAAATCTCAAAAGGAGAATACACCCTTATGCAGTAGATGCTAGTGTTCCTGAAGATAAGGACGTTTTTAAAACTCTTTAAGTAGCTGCTGCTGTTGTTGTTAATGATAATTAAAAAAAAGAAAAAAAAATTTTTTTTTTTTAGGTGCCATCAAATTGACTCCAACTCATGGTGACCTTGTATACAGCAGAACAAAATGTTGCCCAGTCCTCTGTTATTCTCACAATCACATGTTGGCATGTCACAATTAGTTTGAAGGGTACTGTCACACACTTTTCATTTGATTCTTACAACCACATTGATTGGTGAGTACACAAGATTTATATTATCCCAATTCTATGAATGTGCTAAATGAGACTAGGATAAATGTCTAGTCCTAGGAGACAGAAGCTGGAATTAAACCTAGGTGTTGTGGCTCCACAGCCAGGATATTCTTCTCAGTATACTGCCCTCCTGGTTAGTTAGAAGAGAAGCGAAAGCGTGGTGGAGAGACAAGGGCCTGACAGTTGTGATCTTCATGGGCACTGGACTCTATAGAATCCAGGCATCTCAAGCTCGTCTCACCCTAACCACACACCTAAGAAGTTGGTTCTGTTATCACCTTCATTTGACAGTTGAGGGAGCTGATGCTCAGAGAGGCTAAATAATTTTCCCAAGGTCACCTGACTAGTAAGGAAGGGAAGAGCTCGTTTCAGGACAATATAATACTTAAGACAGAAAGGCAGCTGACAGGAGAGGGATGTGGGGAGGAGGTGAATCAGCAACCCCTTATCTTTGTGCCTCTAATTGTCTTTCAGTTGTGAAAGAATCGTAGAGACAGTTGGCTCAGCCGGTGTGGGAGGAGAAGGTGAAGAGATGAGCCACAGGTACAAAGAAGAAGCTTTTTCAAAGGAAAGTAGAAAAGGGAGCAGAGGCTTACAATCTTGGAGACATAGACAAGAGAGCAATATTGCAAAAACCTGCAATTACAGTGTCAAGAGAACTGGCTAGAGGAGTAGAGGTTGCTGTAGAAAAGACAGAGAAAAAGGTGAAGGGATTTTTGAGCGTGCTGCATTTGTAAGAAAGTGATGGCAATGTTTGTGGAAACTATGCATGTGGAGTGGGGATAATTATAAATAACTATAGCATTTAGTTGATTTTTTTTTTATAGCATTTAGTTGATTTTTAAGCAATTTTAAATGCCAAGGGAGCAAATGAGATAATAGAATGGGAAATGTTTAAATTATGAAGTGTTATACAAAAATCAACTGGTACTTATTTTTTATATGATTGTGTTTGTAACAAAACTGGAAAGACAAAGGCAAACCAGGCCAAGAGCCTGGGCGGAGGCTTTGCTGGGCTTTGCGGCTGCACCCATGGCACTTGCTTGCCTGGGAGGCTCTTCTTTATCTGGTTGAATTACAGCTTTGCTCCACCTCTGGCGCTGAGTGCTGATGTGGTACAGCTGTTCAACAGCTGGCCTGCATTTGCCCCAGGTGGTGGTGTTTTAGGACTCAGTTGAACAATTGCTCCCCTATGTGTTGGTTTTGGTTTGCAAAATTTCATCAATCCTGAAAGCCTGTCACCTCACAGGATACACCATATTGGGTGGAAAAACTAACATCATATGTTGGTGAAGTGGGTTCTGGTAGTGAAAGGATGTTGCCCCATGGGCCAAGGATGAGGTGGGGGGACACCTCTTGCCGAGGAGGGATGTTTTAACATTTCTAGGAAAGATACTGTTTCCTGTCCTAAGGATTTTGGAAATACACGATTTGCTTAGTGGCCATATCTCTATCACAGAACTTACTGTTTTGCAGTAAATTCATATACTCTTTCTTTTCCCATTTCTCATCACTCTTCCTTCTTTCACTCTCCTGCCTTTGCTTTTCTTCTTTATTTTTCATTATCACTCTTTCCTTTCTCCTTTCTGTTACTCTTTGCACCTCTTCTCTTTCCCTTTCCTTCCAGAAAAATTAACGTATTCTAAGAGCACATAATATGGAGCTGAGAGATGGGCTAAGATGGGAGATTTTTAAAAAGACGAACTACTCATAAGCCAGGAGTCCCTGAGTGGGGCAAATGGTTAATACTCAGTTACAATCCAAAATACTGGCAAGCCAAACCCACCCAGAGGCACCTCAGAAGAAAAGTCTGGCCATCTGCTTCCAAAAGTCATAACCTTGAATTGACTCCATGGCAACTCATTTGATTTTGGTTTTACTCTTATACCAGGTGCCACCCCAAAACAGCTTTTCCTACTGCCTTGAGGGTCAGGCTGTGTCATCAGAGTTCAGGGCTACAGAAAGACTGTTTTGTTTTTGTTTCTACTCTCCTTTTGTGTGTGCTTTAAATGAAAGTTTACAGTTCAAGTCAGTTTCTCCCACAAAAATTTATATACATATTGTTATGTGACCCTAGTTGCTCTCCCTGTAATGTGATAGCACACTCCTCCTTTCCACCCTGTATTTCCCATGTCCATTCAACCAGTTCCTATCCCCCTCTGCCTTCTCATCTTGCCTCCAGACAAGGGCTGTCCATTTAGTCTCATGTATCTACTTGAGCTAAGAAGCACACCTTTCACAAGTATCATTTTATGTCTTATAGTCCATTCTAATCTTCGTCTGAATAATTGGCTTCAGGAATGGTTTTAGTTTTGGGCTAACAGAGAGTTCAGGGGCCCTGTCTTTTGGGGTCCCTCCAGTCTCAGTGAGACCCTTAAGTCTGGGCTTTTTATTACAATTTGAGTTCTGTACAAAGTGAGTTCCCCACTTTTCTCCTGCTCCGTCAGGGACTCTCTGTTGTGTTCCCTGTCAGAGCAATCACTGGTGGTAGGTGGGCACCATCTAGTTCTTCTGGTCTGAGGCAGATGTAGTCTCTGATTTATGTGGCCCTTTCTGTCCCTCAGGCTCATAATTACCCTGTCTTCATTATCCTTTGCTTCAGGTGTGTTGGGACAAATGGATGCATCTTAGAGAGCCACTCCCTAGCTTTTAAGACCCCATTCACCAAAGTGGGACGCAGAACATTTTCTTAATAAACTTTTTTATGCCAATTGACCTAGATGTCTCTTGAAACCACGGTCCCCAGGCCCCCACCCCTCCTACTCTGTCCCTCAAAGTGTTTGGTTGTATTCAGGAAGCCAGAAAGGAATTTTGCAGGGGCCATTGAGTTGACCACTTACTTAGAATGAAAACCATCAGTCTCCCTCCAAGAGAGCTTCCAAGAACCCAGCGCTGGGAGTGACAGTATCGAATGTGCATGTTTTCTGCCCCCTCTCACAGAATATGCTCATAATTACCCGCTCCTGGTCTGGAATCAACTCTGCTTTTGAAAAGGCTAATCGCTCTGGAGAGTGAAGGTTTAAAGGAGTGATTTCTGATATTTTTACTTCCAAGGGCCTTGCTGAAACATTTGCTTTTAAAAGATTTGGCCTCCAAGCAGTTCAATGACATTAAAAAAAAAAAAAAAATGACTCCATTAAAATGACTTTATTTCTCCATGTTCTAATTAATCATAGATGAATGTACTTAATCAGTCAGGACTTTTGATGAGCACGAGGCACCCAGTGTCACTACACCAAGCAGGTATAATTGCAGCCCAGAGCAAAGCCAGCTGACATTTCAGTTGACCTTTGAGGTCTGATGATGGGTGAATGCATTTCTTCCCCCTGGGCTTCCCAAAATGTTTGAACGCTCTTAGAGACTCAAGACATCCAATCTACCTTCCTGGGGAACATTGCTTTGAGGTGTAGATGATAAGGACTAAGATGGCTGATGAGGGGGACACTCAGAACCAAGAGGCCTGAAATTTAAAGGGGCCTTTGGGAAAAAAAAAAAAAAAAAAAATTTTTTTTTTTTTTTTGAGAAAGGACCAGCTTAGGAAAAGAGGGAAGGAAGTCATGCTTGTAACAGAAGAGTAAGGGGGAGTTCTGGACTGGGAGAATGCAGGTTTTGGGGAGTTTGAAGCTTACATGATTTGGGAAAACCTGCTCTCAGGAAAAAAAAAAAATTGTAAAATTACAAATACACAGTTAGATAGAGGAACTTGGAAATGGTTCATGTAAGCCTTGAAGATTCAGGTTTATTACCTTTTAGTAAATCTGCTCTGGCCCTGTGGAAAGTTTTCATCTCAGCTTAGAACTCTGCTCGGGTGATCCTAATAGCAGCCAGGGTGTGGTCCCCTGATCTGTGTGGCAGGCCCTTGCCTGAACTGCAGTGGTGACCACCTGCTCTGACACCCTGACTCTGGACCTGACACCCTGACCTTATCTCAGTATGTATGAAATCCCCTTAGGATTCCCACAAATGTTTCAGAGCGTTCATCTTCTTTGTGCCAGGCACTGGGGTTATAAAACCAAATAAGCCAGGCTCAGCCCGCAAGAACAGAGCAGAGTAAAAGTGGTGACAAACATATGCATTCATGATGAAGATGAAGGTTGGTGAGGAATATCTGGCTTATATACAAGTGGCTCTGGAAGCACCCAGAAGGGGTGAATAACTTTAACTCTGCCTGGAATGGAAGGAGAGAAGGTAAACACCCGAGGAGTGTAGAAGGAGAATCTGGAGGGATAAAAGCAATTTACCAAGCAAATCTTTGTTTACTCAGCACTTGTGTTAACATCAATACATACATATATTTTCCACGAATGAAGATGGGATTATATTTGGAAACTTAGAAGTGAGACAGATCCAGGTTTCAGTCTGGGCCTGGCTACTTACCAGGCGTGTAGCTATGGGCATGATTTTTAACTTTTTTGTGAAGCTTTATCTGAAAATAGGGATAATAATATCTCATATGGTTGTTATGAGGATTAAATCAGACAATGAATAAAAGCACAAGTGTCTGATGTTACACCAGCGGGCCTGAGACGGTGCCTGTGTATTGGCCTAAAATGGCCCCCAAGACCATTAGCCCAAAGCCTGTCAGCACCAAACTCAAATTCTCACACATTCAGTTGCTTTAAATATAGTCCAAATAAGCATATCTTTAGCCATTTGACGCCTACCTACTTTACACACCACTGAAACTGCACCCAACATCTGCTAACCATAAATAAGATAAACCTTGTACCTATAACAGGGCACCAAACCACTGCTTGCCTTCGGAGCTTTCTGATGCAGAGACTCCCACCTTGCTCCTAAGTGACATCACCTAGAAAAAGTAAGCACCATCTCCAGTTTCCCTCCTCCCCCAGGAGGTCTCTTGCCCTGCTGCCCTTCTGGGTAGTATTCTCAGGCCACTGCATCTGGAAGGTCTCTTGTTGGGAGGGACTTTCCTTATGCAACCCAGTCCAAGTGCCACTAAATAAAGATCCCCTGGAGTTGGCACCCTGAATTCAAACTTCTAGCCTCCTAGATTGTGAAAGAATGAATTTGTTTGCTAAAGCCATTCACTTGTGGTATTTCTGTTATAGCAGCACTAGATAGCTAAGACACTTCTCCTGATCAATCTTGAAATCCTCATACTCACCACATTGACAAATAATAAACCAAAAACCAAACCCATTGCCATCAAGTCGATTCTGACACATAGCAACCATATAGGACACAGTAGTACTGGCCCATAGGGTTTCCAAGCCTGTGATCTTTACAAAAGCAGACTGTCACATCTTTCTCTTGAGGAGCAACTAGTGGGTTTGAACTGCCAACCTTTTGGTTAGCAGTGGAGCACTTAACCACTGCACCATCAGAGCTCCTTCTGACATATATAGTAGGTTGTTAATACATGTTAACTACTATAATACAAAAACGAGCCCTTGTGGCACAGTGATTATGCATCTGGCTACTAACCAAAAGGCTGGTGGTTCGAACCCCCCAGCCACTCCACTGGAGAAAGATGTGGCAGCCTGCTTCCATAAAGAGTTACAGACTTGGAAACTGTATGGGGCAATTCTACTCTCTCCTATAAAGATGCTATGAGTCAGAATCAATTTTGGTTTTATTATAATATGCATACTGCTTTCAGCCATTTATATGTAAAGTATCTTGGATATATATATGAAATATATAGACTCTAGATTTCAGCCTAGGAAACTCTACAGGGCAGTTCTACTCTGTCATACAGGGTTGCTAAGAGTCAGAACTGACTTGATGGCACCTAACAGTAGCAACAACAGTCTTTTTAATGACTACATAGTATTTTTAATACAGATGCTCCAGTTTATATAACAAGTCTTTTAGTGATGAATGTTTGGGTTGTTTCTAAATATTCACAATTATAATAAACGATGCTATAACAAACAACCTTATACATATATCTTTGCACACTTGTGTATTCCCACAGCATTAATTCCATAAACTGAAACTGCTGAATCCACGGATACACCTATTAAAAATTTTCAGAGATATTGCTATTTGCCCTCTGTCACCAATGGTAAATGAGACTGTTTTCCTGTTTACTTGCCAACACTAAACCAAACCAAACCCATTGCCATCAAGTTGATTCCAATTCATAGCAACCATATAGAACAGAGTAGAACTGCCCCATGGGGTTTCCAAGGAGCAGTTGGTGGATTTGAACTGCCAACCTTTTGGTTAGCAGCCAAGCTCTTAGCCACTGTGCCACCAGGGCTCTAACACTAAACCAAAAAAAATCAAACCCATTGCCGTCAAGTCAATTCCAACTCATAGCAAGGGCTCCAACACGAGGTACTATCAATCTTTTTAATCGTTGTCATGAAATCTTTACAAAACAGAAAGAAACAAAAGCAAGTGCAAAGAGGAAGGCATAAAGAAATACATAAAAAGGTTCAAGAAGTCCAGGAAGGACTAACTGGCCTATCTCCAGGCAGACTTCAGTCTACTCTGCTCTGGTCCATACAATACGAAGATGCTTCAGGGTTAAACCCCAGGAGTCTGCTCCTCTGCCCGTGCTGCTGAGTCCCCAGGACTGAGGGCAGTGCTGTGATGATTCCGGAAGCATTTGTTGCCCAGGCTTTCATGATTTGGCTTCATAGCCCTAGGCCATGTTGTCTGCTCCTTTTTGAGCAGGCCCATGGTAAAAAGCTTTTCCAAACCTCTAGAGCTTCAACTTATGACCATAGCAGACAAACCAGTGATTACAAATCCACATTGCGAGAGCCACCAGCCTAGGGCCCAACTTTACTCTGGAGGGGCAGAACTACAGGGAGGTTCAGAATCTAAGCCTATAAAACTAGATAAGCCTCTCTAGAACAGCCTTAATGCTATCTTTTGTCCTCAAAGGCAATACGAAGTAGAAGAAAAAGCTTTGGTTAGAATGGATTTGGATTCATATAGACTAGCTCTGTCACTTGCTAGTCAGGCAACTTGGAACCTCAGTAGCCTCATCTTCAACCTCATCCACAAGGAGAATTTTCTTGTGAGATTACATAATAAAAATAATGTAAAGGACTGGGGTCATTAGCAGGCATTTAATGAAAATAAGTTTCCTTTTCTCCTAAACCAGAGTGGAACAGACACAGCACTACGAACATAACTGAGCATTTTAGTGTGTTTGAGTTGGACTTTTTGTAGAATTCAAAAATTAAAAAAAGCCATCACCCCAGTATCTACTCTTCCGAAGTATTGCTTATATTGAAAGATTATTTGTGAGAATTCTGTGATTATAGAAAAAAACCTTGAATCATACACTTCAAAAGGGAGAAATGTGTGGTGTGTGAAATATATACCAGTAAAGCTGTTACATTAAAAAACAAAAAAATATTATTTGTGGAGGTCAGTTTTCTGCTACTGAATTACTTGGTTACAAAGAGCCAATGAGAATGAAATGTAATTACATATTGAAATATCAATCTTTGTGCTTTTCTTTTCCATACTGTCTCAATCTTAATCATCTACATCTACATCACTTTGGGGAGAGCTAGGATTGTTCAAATAGGAGTGCAAAGGCAGGAAAAAGTTGGTGTTAGGTTTTTTACCTCCAAATTAAAAAATTTTGAAGACCAAATTTTTTTTTGTTTGTATGAAAAGGGTTATGTTGACAAAAGAAAGACACTTGATAACCAAAGGGCCAACTTGAAGGAAACAAGACAGAAAGTTTATGCCCAATGTTGACTGGGAAGAACGTGGGGGGAGTCTAGACCACCCCACTTTAGCTCCCGCCCCCAGGGAAACCAGAGAAGGGCACCCAGATTTGAAACTGGATGGAAGCAGGATGGGTTAGTATCTTAGAAAAGATCAGTAGATGGGGCAGGGGGTGGGGGTTGGATCCTGGGTCATTTATGGAAAGATGTTTGTTTGTTTTTTTTTCTGGAGTCAGCAGGGGCCCAGCAAGTCTTCTTCACAACCAGGGGCTATGCATTCCCCAAGACTGAGCACACAAGCTGCAACCACGACTAGAGTGTGTACAATCTGCTGAATACGCAGAAGATATTAAGGATACAAATCACTGTCCTATGAGGGTTTCTTCTCCACAGCTGTCTGCTTGTCACCTGTGGGTGTGATAAGTAACACTTGCTCATAACTTTGCTGAACTCCACCCAAACCGCCCACTGTGGTCATTCCCTTTTCAATGGACCGGGACGAGACTAAGCCCTAGGGAACAAAAAGAGGCTCATGGAAGTATTGACTGAATGTATTCTGTGGGAAGAGCCCAGTCCTGCCTGGTCTCCAGCAGCTAACAAGGATCTACAGCCACTCCATGTATGGGTTCCCTACTGAGTGCTTCTCCTAAGTACTTTTGTGTACTCAGCTATGGTTGGACTCTTTTGATCTTTTAAAATTTTTTTCTTTTAAGAGCAACTCCTACCCTGTACAATTCTTGTATCAGCCATTGCTCTGCTTCCTGGCACCTGTGAAACATGAAGAACCCATTCAGCTCACTTTCTGAATCATTTGACGTTTTCCAGACTCTCTAGCCTAGAGGTATCCAAGAGGAGGAGTAGACACAGGAATGTGGCCCATATATGATTCATCACCTCCATCTTTATCAGGAAAGTTTCCAGGTCAAATGACAGAATAGTTGAAAAGAAAGACAGGGAAGGACAGACTCTTCTGTTCCAAAGAAGAAAGCAGGATGCCCGGGGGAAGATGATGTCACTCTGACTCTCCGAGAAACCCATGAAGCATCCCTTTCCCAAGGAGCTTCACAAGAAAGTGTTGAGATTAAGATCAAGGGAAGATAAATAACTGAGCAGGGATCTAGAGCTGAGCTGAGTTTGGTGCTGGCATTTATGTCCAAGGCAGACCCAGGCTTACTAAGCCCAGCCAAGCCCTGAATTTTAAAATCATGGGGAGACTTTGTTGTGATTATTTCCAGAGAAGAGAAAGATAAGGAGAAAGAAGGCTGCTTTAAATGTCATTTTCCACCCCACAATATATCCCCTGATGTTAGAAACGAAGAGAGCTAAAAGCAAACTCCAGAATATACAACACCACACCTGAGAAAAGGATGGGGATGGAAAGCCTTAATGGCGATTCATGTGCAGAGAATCCCAGTAGGAGTGTACAGGCTGCAGAAGAGTGGATGCAATCCAGGCTTGGGCTTCAGTTAAAGGACAGGGTCCAGAATGGAAGAGATGGAGTCCATCTGTGTCCCTCACTGGTTGGATCATCTCTGAGGTATTGGGCTCAGTTTTGACTAAGAAAACGCCTTGTGGCTGGTAGACACCCTCAACTCACTGTCACTGCCAGCTCTTCCCAGTGTATCCACTGATAGCCCCAGCTCAAGCCTGGTCCCTCCGTCTCCAGAGCTAATCCAGGGTGAGGCAGAGTGATGGACATTTGCAGTCTATGCTTCCCCAAGATCCCCCTTATTGCCCTCTGGGAAATCACCTTTCCACAATTCTCTGCCTAACATCCTTGTACTCTCAAAGGCCTCTCATTGTGCAGGTCAGCAAACACTTGTGGATGGGTTCCTGGGGGTGATATCTTGGAGGTGCCTGAGAAGGCTACCCTAAGCTTGGGATGACCTGCATGGATCACTTCTGCTGCTCAGGATCCTGGAAGTGAGAATATCATTGCCAACTAGCTGAGCTCAATCCTGGGGTGCTGAAATATTTCTTCACTGGGGGAACAAAAGAGAGAGCCCACTGTGCTAAATCAGAAGGCAACTACTTAAAGCAGGTGTGAAATGGGACCCCATGTTTAATAATGGTAAATCTATCAATACCAAATGGACATAGCTCACATCCTGTGGGCAATAAACGTCCACAGGTGAAATTTTATGAGGTTTTAAGGGGAACTTCATGAGCTTTGAGGGAGCCTTCGTATGAACCCAAACCAACAATGGAAAAACAATATAATGCGAACTGTAGAAAGCAATATCTGAAAACTCTGTCACCATCACCAAACCAAAGAAAATGTTCAGGGGAAGAAGAAAGAAATGCTGGGCTTTTCTAAGTCTCTCATGACTTCTGGTCAGGTAAATTGTCTTACCAGCAAAAGTTTTAGCTCCTTGAGATTACCAAAAACCCAGGCAAATCTATTTCGACTCATAGCAATCCTATAGGACAAAATAGGACTGCCTCATAGGGTTTCCTAGGCTGTAATCTTCACGAAAGCAGACTGCCACATCTTTCTTCTACAGAGACACTGGTGGGTTCGAATCACTGACCTTTTGATTAGCAGCTGAGTGCTTAACTACTGTACCACCAGGGCTTCTCTCTTTGAGATTAAAGGTTATTAAAGTCGTTCTATTTCCCAAATAGCACCTAACACAATGTAAGTGCTCATGTGCACATACACAAACACACAAAATATTTCTAAGAGATGGAGAATCACATTCATGAGCACTTAACACAGGCCAGTCACCGTTCTGGGGCTTGTCATATCACAGGTGGGAAACCTGAACTCCGAGTGTTAGGAAGCTTTCCCAAGGTCATATAACTAACAAGTAGCCAAACTCTGATTTGAACCCATGTCTGTAAGTCCCTAGAGCTTGTGTTCTTTCAACCACATCCATGGTTCCCAGACTTTTGGATTTCATCAACCAATACAGTTTCAAAAAATACTCAGGAGAGCCCTCATTGGGTTGCCAACATTGTATTGAGAAAATGTTTTCTAAAAGGAAGAAAAGTTATACTAACTACGACCCCTCAAAAATACGACATGATCTCAGAATAAAGAAAGACTGAATAAATTGAGCTTTAGGAAATACTCCATTTCTTGACGTGAGTGTGTGTGTGTGTGGGTGTGTGGTGGTGGTGGTGGTAGTGGTTGTGTGTGATCAAGTCAATTCTGACTCATAGTGACCCTATAGGACAGAGTAGAAGTGCCCTATAGGGCTTCCTTGGCTGTCATCTTTATGGAAGCAGATCAACAGTTCTTTTCTCCCATGGAGCTGCTGGTGGTTTCGAACCACTGACCTTTCGGTTAGCAGCCAAGTGCTTAACCATTGTGCAACCAGGTCAACATCTGCATGTGTATGTGTGTGTGTGTATGTGTGGAGACCTGTGAAAAATAGTGTCATTTTCAGGCACCAGACTGGCTCTTAGAACTGTTACTCTTCCTCTTCATCCCTTGCAGCACCTCACACAATATGCTACACAAAGTAGGTGCTTAAAACTTGCTATCAAATGACTAATCATTATTTGCTGTTTCTTGTATGAGCCTCTGAAAAGACTTCAATAATACAGGTTCTTACCTGGGTCACAGATTTAGACATCTTGCTTCACCCCATTTAACCTTGTATCAATGGCTTAGTAAAAACAGGGCTTTGCCACCACCTTCTCCCCATGCCTCCTCTAGAACAGCAAGATTTCTATGGAACAGAAGAGAGCTGGCAAAAGAAGAGAGGCACAGATTCACTTCTTTTCACTGAAGAGGGTCTACCACTGCCCCTGTGGCCAAGAGCCTCACTGTCAGAAGTTCCTTAAGGAAGGGGGTCAGGAAGTGCTGTGCAACCCTAACAGGTGGATGGACACCCTGGCCCAGGGTGATGTAGTTCAGAAGTCCTATTCTCCTGCCCCACCTTTTCCACTAGAGAACCTTGGGAAGTTTCCTTCCCTTCTCTGGACCTCAGTTTTTTCATGAGCAAAATGAGGGATGTTGAGCCATAACATGCCAAAGGGTGTTTCCAATCCTGGCAATCTATACCGCTCTTCCATCTGGTTGATTGCAGCTCCTTCCACATCATGGCTCCTCTTTTTTTTGAAGAAAGCTGGAATGGGGGAGGGATTCAATGACCAGCTGGCTCTTGAGGAAGATTCTATAATATGACCATGTAGCTGTTTAGTGATTCTACATGAATATAGGATCATTTCAGGGTAGAATGTCAAAGTTTACCAGACACTATCTTGGACTAAGTCTCCTTTTTCCATGAGACAAAATCATTGTTCTCAAAAGTGTTACTAAGTGTTCTTATCGGCCAGATGCTGGAAGACCCTGGTTGGAAAGCAGAGGTCCATGCTGGGGATCATCTACCTGACTTGGGTTTCTCCTTGGTTGGGGTGACAATGGAGAACCTGACAAGAAGCCAGGATTTTTTTTTTTTTTTATAGACCCTGTAATAAATGACCTGTCAAGTCACCAAGGAGTTGCTCTCACATCCACTCGGCCTTTCATTTCTTTACAGTAGTGAAACCAGCTACCCAAGAAGCCTACCTCACTGAGGGAAAGGTTAAGTTATAGGATCCAAGTTAAAAAGAAAATTAAAAGACATTCTTGCTCTTTAATTTAGAATAGTTACTCTCTGGCACCCATCAGAACAGGACTATTTGGACGTCATCTGAGGATAGAAGAAGAGAGAACTAGCAGACCAGGCTGCCTGCTGGATCGGCTTTAGTTGCTTTCTCACATACAGATCAAAAGCCTCCTCAGCAGTTGACCTTCAGCAAGGTGGTGACATCCTTAGCAAGGAAGTGACTTCTACAAATAGGATTTAGCAGAAGAGCACTACAGATAAATGCAGGGCTTTAATGCTGGAGATTTCTGGAAGCCTCTATAAATATCCTGTAGATGAGCTTTGGCCTCACTCAGGAGACTTTAGGATGGTCCTCTGGGATCTACTAATGATCTTAACCTGTAGTAGATAAAGCTCCCCTAGACTCTTGGAGATTGTGTGGAAACCCTTCCCAATAGATGGAACTGTGTGGGAGTTTTCAGGTCTGCATGATCTCCTTTCCCTTGAAGATAACTTTCTATATTATCTCTGGTGATCAGTACAAGAGCTGGAGTGAAAATAGAAAATGAAAATCTTGGAGAAGAGACAAGACCAGGAAGGCAGGGGTACATAGAGTCATGTGTCCAGACAAGAAACATAGAGGACAAAATGAATATAAATTGATTCAGGAAAGGCCTTCATGGGGAGGCCAGGAAATGTGTTTGGAGAGCAGGAAAAAGCACAGAGATTCTCAGGAGAGCTGACTTGGAGAGGGGTGATCAAAATTAGGAACATACCTCTGAAGAAATATTTGCTAGTAGGAGACCAGGAAAGAACACTCTTAGAGTGCTCAGGGAATCTTCTGAAGCCAAGTTGAACCTGACCTTTTCTGAAGGCACCATGAAACCAGAGAAAATGCCCTCCCCTCCTCCCCCCCACTTTCTTAGTGGCTTGGGAAATCAGGAGGCAAAAAGCTGGGCCCAAGAGCAACTAGGAAACCCTGGTGGCATAGTGTAGTGATTAAGTGCTACGGCTGCTACCCAAGAGGTCAGCAGTTTGAATCTGCCAGGCACTCCTTGGAAATTCTATGGGGCAGTTCTACTCTGTCCTGTAGGGTCGCCAGGAGTCGGAATCGACTGGACGGCAGTGGGTTTGGGTTTAAGAGCAGCTAGAAAATTAGAAGAGGGAGCAGTCTGATGGAGGGAGACTTGATAAGGAAGTGTTGGGTAGAATTTAAGGGTGACTAGTGGAATCGACTCGACAGCACTGGGTTTGGTTTTTTTTTTTTTTTTTAATAACCATCATGTTTGGTACAGTAGAGGGTTAGCAAAAATGAGGGAAAGCCTCAATGAGATAGATTGACATAATAGTCACAATGGGCTCAAACACAGCAACGATCATGAAGATGTTGCAGGACTGGGCAGACGTTTTGTTGTGTTACACTTAAGGCTGCCACAAGCCAGAGCCAACCTAATTGCAACTAAAAACAACATAACCATCAAGATGGAATCCAAGCTCCTAAGAAAGAGCACTTTTGACTCTCACAAAGGGTTATGGAGAAATACGTGAACAATCGAAAGGGCACAAAGGGATTTTCTGTTTAGGAACCATCTGGACCATCTCACCACCAATCTAATGAGCCATAGAGGCCATTCTCTTCCTCCTGTCACTGATTCCTCCCCAATCTGTGAACACAAAAGTGTGTCAGCATCACAGAGTTAGCCATCAGTCCTGCCTCCTCGTTTCACCAATAAAGATACCTAAGGTCCCCTCAGAGCTAGTGGTAGAGCTCCAACTGGAGCCAATGTCTCCTCATTCCCAAGCCTGAGTTTAACACACTGCCTCATCAACCTCTGGTATCCACAGGGGTATGAGTTACCTATGTCTCCACTTTTGGAATCTGAGTATCTCCCACGGCGTCTACATGTCCTTCTGCCCTAGAGGTTTTCCCATCTCAGTCTCTTGGCTATGTGAACCTTGTCTTCTCCAGCTGTAGCAAATCTGTGTCTCCTGGGCCCATGAGTGTGCCTCATCCTCTGCCAGTTATTGTGGACTTGTCTGCTGCCATCTCTTGTCACTAGCTGCAGAGCCTCTCTTAGCCTTCTCAGGAGTGTATAGGCTTGGTCGCAGGCCCCCATGTTTCTCATCTCCCTTCTCAGTGGGACATGAGCTTGTGTGATGGGAAGGGAAAAGGAGAATGCAGCCAGGAGTTAAAACCTGTTCCAGTGTCTGTCCCTGCACATTTCCAGGCATACAGATGGACATGATAATCACGTGTGGCTCTATGGGTAACAAATATCTGAGTTCTGTCTATATCCTGCTCTAATTGAACAGTGAAATTCTCTTGGAACCAGGAGATGTGGATTTCTTCAACTTCTAATTATTTATGGGTTTGCTGCTTAAGCCAAAAGCTCCTGTTATTTGTTTGCGTATAGGTGAAAAGTTAAGAGGATCTGTTCAAGATGACGTCAAAAAAGATCATTTAAACAGGTTCCATAAAACCAAGAGCTGTGCAAATCCAAGCAGAAAAATAGAAATGAGGCTTAGAGACTAGAAGGGAGGCTTAACAGGATGAGCTGATTTCTGTCTGAGGAAATGAGCCGTCAAATCCATTGCTCCAGGGAACCACGGGCTTCCAAGTGGCCTGTAAGTTGGAAGGGACTCGGGGCCAGAGGATGATCTATAAGAAATGATCTTTCTCAAGGCATAGGGGGACAGGCTTTTCTCAAACATCTAGATGCCAGAGGCCCCATCTTTGTTCTTTGAAAAGTGAATGACTCTACTTCCCCACCAAGACCCTCCCCCCACCAAAAAAAGAAACCATTGCCACAGAGTCAATTCCAATTCATAGTGACCCTAAAGGACAGAGTAGAACTGCCCACAGGGTTTCCAAGGCTGTAATCTTTACAGAAGCAGGCTGCCACATTTTTCTCCTGTGGAAGTGCTGGTAGGTTCTAACTGCCAACCTTTTGGTTAGCAGCCGAGTGCTTAACCACTGCACCACCAGGGCTCCTTCCAGACCCTCAAGGCTCTATTTATTTCTGTTCAAACTGAAAAGCATTTATCAAATACCTACTCTGAGCCAAGGAGTCCTGGTGGTGCAGTGGTTAAGCACTCGGCCGCGAACTACAAAGTCAGACGTTTGAACCCACCAGCCACTCCGCAGAATAAAGACGTGGCAATCTGCTTCCATAATACAACCTTGAAAACCCTCTGGGGCAAGTTCTACTCTGTTCTGTAAGGTCGCTATGAGTCACAATCGACTCAACAATAATAGGTATTCTGAGCCAGGCACCATGGATAGGGCTTGCTGTTTTTGTGTATGAGTCAGAATGGACTCATTGGCAGCAGGTTTCAGGTCACGTTGTTGTACCGTCAAGTCCACTCCAACTCATACAGATCCTGTTAGAGGGATGCAAAGATAAGCTGAACATGGTCCTTGGCCTCACAGAATTTAGAACAAGATCAAGAGACATTTAATTGTCTTTAATTTGGGTAGTTTCCTAAAATGCTTCCCCTGCATTGCTGAGGTCTGCTCCCCAATAAATCCAATCCTGGTGTTATCAGGACACTCTTGCATGGAAACAGGTGACCATTATCTGTCTGAGTCCCTTTCATTTTCTTTTCTAGGAATTTAGTGACCGCCCTGAGCCAGGTGCTAAGCAGAGGCTGGCTCCTGACCTTCGGGAGACTTCCCTGACCTGCATATCTGCTCAGCTCAACCTGTACTGGTAGAGAGAGGGTGGGGACTGCATCTGTCCAGCCTATGCCTCAGCACAGTCCTTAGTATCTCCTGGGAAGGCACAGGATGCTTCTCTCCATTTCTCTTTGTCTATAGCTTTCCTTTTTTTTTTTTATAGCTTTCCTTAATGTCATTGAATGGGGGTGTTAAATGGACCCCCAGGGAGGCTTTAAAAATAGAAAGCCGGTCCTGGCCCAGCCCCCCACTGGATGGTGAGAGAGCACAGGAGGAAACAAAACTGCTTGTGTTAACAAAATGTCATTTCCCAACATGATTCAGGCCCTGATGCTGAGGCAGGAGAAGGAGAGCAAATGCCTTCCCATTCATCACCTCAGACACAGTTATTTTTAGAGCACACACCAGCTCAGCACTGGGCTCCAAGAGCCCTGCCATGGAAGGAAAAGAGGATGGGCTGATAGAGTCAGTCAAGAGGGAAAATGGTGCAGGCCTGTGTGTCTGTGCCTCTGCCTGTGCCTGTGCCTGTGTCTGTCTGTATGGGTGTGTCTGTGTGTGTGTCTGTGTTTGTTTGTTTCTGCCTGTGCCTGTGTCTGTGTGTCTGTGCCTGTGTCTGTGCCTGTGTCTGTCTGTGTTGTGTGTCTGTGTGTCTGTGTGTCCGTGTCTGTGTCTGTGTGTCTGTGCCTGTGTCTGTGTTGTGTGTCTGTGTGTCCGTGTCTGTGTCTGTGTGTCTGCGTGTCTGTGTCTGTGTGCCTGTGCCTGTGTCTGTGCCCGTGCCTGTGTCTGTGTCTGTGTGTTTGTGTCTGTGTCTGTGCCTGTGCCTGTGCATGTGTCTGTGTCTGTGTGTCTGTGTGTCTGTGTCTGTGCGTCTGTGTGTCTGTGTCTGTGCCTGTGCCTGTGTCTATGTCTGTGCCTGTGTCCCTGTGTCTGTGTGTCTGTGTCCCTGTGTCTGTGTGTCTGTGTCTGTGTGTCTGTGCCTGTGTCTGTGTCTGTGTTGTGTGTCTGTGTGTCTGTGTGTCCGTGTCTGTGCCTGTGTGTCTGTGTGTCTGTGTCTGTATGTCTGTGCCTGTGCCTGTGCCTGTGTCTGTGTCTCTGTGTCTCTGTCTGTGTGTCTCTGCCTGTGCCTGTGCCTGTGTGTCTGTGTCTGTGTGTCTGTGCCTGTATCTGTCTGCGTTGTGTGTCTGTGTGTCTGTGTCTGTGTCTGTGTGCCTGTGCCTGTGTCTGTGCCTGTGTCTGTGTCTGTGTGTTTGTGTCTGTGTCTGTGTTGTGTGTCTGTGTGTCTGTGTGTCCGTGTCTGTGTCTGTGTGTCTGCATGTCTGTGTCTGTGTGCCTGTGCCTGTGTCTGTGTCTGTGCCTATGCCTGTGCCTGTGCATGTGTCTTTGTCTGTGCCTGTGTCCCTGTGTCTGTGTCCCTGTGTCTGTGTGTCTGTGTCTGTGTGTCTGTGTCTGTGTGTCTGTGCCTGTGTCTGTGTCTGTGTTGTGTGTCTGTGTGCCTGTGTGTCCATGTCTGTGTCTGTGTGCCTGTGTCTGTGCCTGTGTGTCTGTGTGTCTGTGCCTGTGCCTATGTCTGTGCCTGTGCCTGTGTCTGTGTCTCTGTGTCTCTATCTGTGTGTCTCTGCCTGTGCCTGTGCCTGTGTGTCTGTGCCTGTGCCTGTGTGTCTGTGTGTCTGTGCCTGTGCCTGTGTGTCTGTGTGTCTGTGTCTGTGTCTGTATCTGTGTGTCTGTGTCTGTGTGTCTGTGTGTCTTTGCGTCTGTGCCTGTGCCTGTGTCTGTGTGTCTGCATGTCTGTGTGTCTGCGTGTCTGTGCCTGTGCCTGTGCCTGGTCTGTGCCTGTGCCTGTGCCTGTGTCTGTGTGTCTGTGCCTGTGCCTGTGTCTGTGTCTATGCCTGTGCCTGTGCCTCTGTCTGTGTGTCTGCGTGTCTGTGTGTCTGCGTGTCTGTGCCTGTGCCTGTGCCTGGTCTGTGCCTGTGCCTGTGCCTGTGTCTGTGTGTCTGTGCCTGTGCCTGTGCCTGTGCCTGTGTCTGTGTGTCTGTGCCTGTGCCTGTGCCTGTGTCTGTGTCTGTGCCTGTGCCTGTGTCTGTGTGTCTGCGTGTCTGTGTGTCTGCGTGTCTATGCCTATGCCTGTGCCTGGTCTGTGTCTATGCCTGTGCCTGTGCCTGTGTCTGTGTCTGTGTGTCTGTGCCTGTGCCTGTGCCTGTGCCTGTGTCTGTGTCTATGCCTGTGCCTGTGCCTGTGTCTGTGTGTCTGCGTGTCTGTGTGTCTGCGTGTCTGTGCCTGTGCCTGTGCCTGGTCTGTGTCTATGCCTGTGCCTGGTCTGTGTCTATGCCTGTGCCTGTGCCTGTGTCTGTGTTTGCGTGTCTGTGCCTGTGCCTGGTCTGTGTCTATGCCTGTGCCTGTGCCTATGTCTGTGTCTGTGTGTCTGTGCCTGTGCCTGTGTGTCTGTGTGTCTGCGTCTGTGTGTCTGCGTCTGTGTGTCTGCGTCTGTGTGTCGGTGTCTTTGTGTCTGTGCCTGTGTCTTTGTCTGTGTGCCTGTGTCTGTGCCTTGTGCCTGCGCCTGTGCCTGTGCCTGTGCCTGTGCCTGTGCCTGTGCCTGTGCCTGTGCCTGTGTCTGCATGTACAGGAAA
The DNA here is from genome assembly GCF_024166365.1 of Elephas maximus indicus. Lineage (NCBI taxonomy): Eukaryota > Metazoa > Chordata > Mammalia > Proboscidea > Elephantidae > Elephas > Elephas maximus. The sequence goes on from NC_064830.1 coordinate 50,176,512, forward strand.
AAGAGGAGGAGTGGGGAGGCAGCCTTCTTCTCAAACTGTAGGCCCTAGACCTGGCCCCTTCTATGAGCATGAAGAAGCACACTGAGCACTAAGGTAATCATCTGGGGAATTGTTAGGAGGGAAGAAAGGCAAAACCTCTTTATGTGGATCCGAAGTGTGCCCTCAGCTTAGAAAACACTCTCCCAACCTACGGTGGTCTGACCTCTGCCCACACTTTCACACAGGCGCTCCCCAGGGTGGCTGGCGGAGCAGCCCTTGTCCTGGTCTTGGTAGGACAGCGACCAGCTGTAGGTGCCCTTGGCTTTGCTATCACAGCCTGGAAAGCCAGCAGGAAGCCTGGGCTGATATGAGGAACAATAGGGAGTCTGAACCCTCTGGACCGGCATCTGGGAAATGGATTCTGCCCAAATCAGTGTCTACATACACATTTTTCTAAAAGATAAGATCTTACCTGGGCATAGAAAGAGACCCCCTTTTTGTAATCGAGAAGAATTTCTGGCCCTCCCTCCTCCCTCTACCAGCTGAATGGCAAGGGAAGCCTGAGGCTGAACTCAGCCCTGAGGCAAGACGGGGTTCAGAGTCTGGTCGCAGGCAGTCCGTTCGTCCAGTCCTGATTCTTCCTGACTTGTCCTCCAATCTCTTGTCCTCCTGACTTCTACCTCTGTGATTTCTTTGCCCACTAAAAGGTGCATAAATTACCCATCCTGATTGCAACAGAAAGCAGCAGCAGCCTAGAGTGAGGCTAAACTCTATTTTCTTTCCAAAGGCTTTCGAGCTGTGCTTCAAGGTCCACAGAAACGAAGTTTATATATGTGGATAGGTCTTTAAGAGCCTCACAGCTGATTTACTTTCTATTAATAGCTCAACCGTCCCTGTGGCTCTGGCCAGTTTTGAACCTTCTTACGGGCAAAGAAGGTTTAGATGACTTCCTACTCAGTCACTGGATGGACTCGCATAAGCCAAGGTTATTAGACAAAGTATCTCATGGCAACAAGTCACTGCCACTGCCTCCTCCCAGGAAAGCTCACGTGGAGGCTGGATGGAGCCACCAACACATCTGTAAGCTCTGCTGCCCTCTGTTAACGCACAAGAGATGGAAGGTTTATGTGATTTGCCCACAACCTGGTTTGGTAAGGGGCGAAGTGGGGGAGGGGAAGAGGAATTAAGGAGAATAGGTCTGGTTCATTTATTTTTACCTGTATTTTTTCTTCTGCAGATTTATCACAAACAAGTACTGTTGAGTCAGCAATTTAGCAGGAAAAATGCGTTTGACTGTGCACAAAGAAGATCAGGATCCCTGTGCAAACAGGACGACAGGTGAGGAGGAAACAGCATTGCCTGGGGAAACAAGTGCCCCAAACCCAGCTCTGCCACCAGTTTATACCAGCTGTGACCTCAAATCAACCATCTACCCTGTTGGATCAAAAAGGAATGGCTTGGACCAAATCATCCTGAAGAATATCACAAAACAAATAGAACAAAAAGGGATGGTGCTTCCAAAAAAGTGTTCCCTGGAAAAGTTAGTTCTCATGCTTCTGGTGGAAGATAGTAGAAAAATAATAACTAGCAGTTATTGATCAAATACCAGGTGCTGTATACATCTTACCACCAACTCTTAATAATAATAAAAACCAAACCCATTGTCATAGAACAGTAAGTATTATTTTTCTATTGCATAGATGAAAAAACTGAGGACCAAAGATATTAAACCACTTCCTCAAGGTCACAAAGTGGTAAAAGGAGGAGTTAAGCCTCCGTCCTTCTAATGCCAAAGCCCACGTGCTTTCTGTCACACATATTTCCTTCCCATGGATCAAGGAGAAAAATGCCTGTTTGGTTGGTTGATTGGTTTTCATATATTGAATACCCCTTTAAAAGTCTGTCCTTTCTCTGTATGTCAATTTTCCTTTTCATGAAATTATTATAAAAAGCTGCAATTCTTCCCTTGAGCTGTGCTCGGAGAAGTAAGGAATAACATTGATAAAGCATCTGGCTCCATATGCCACCAAATCAGAGTCTCTTACAAGGATGGCCAGATGATGTCATCTGAAAGCTTCTGCGTGTCTGCCAGGGCTTGGAATGAAGTGCAGTAGGGTGAGTCAGATGCCAGCCTACTTCTTTTCCAAGGGTCTGAAGTCAACCAATTTCCTGATTTTCTTTCCTTGAACCCCTGTTTGATCAAGCTTGAATGTTCCTGAGGGGGTCAGACTGTCCAGGTCCATTGTGGGGTTTGTGATGCTAGAGGCAGAGGCCACAGTAATGTCCCATCCTCTCTTCTAAACCTTTTCTCCCTTTCTCTTTGTCTTACCCTAGTTCCTTCAAAAGCCATTACTTGCCTCCCTGTTATGTTCTTCTGAAGCCTTCTTTTTTCTTCTTTCCAGTCACTCCCCTCTCATCTCTTTGTCCTTTTCCCTTTGATCTCAGACCTTCCCATTCTTTCCTCTCCTTGATGATTGGGTGGCTAACAGCAACTGAGGAGACACACAGCAGCATACACACAGCAGGTTGAAACCACCTTCCTTGTGGATTGCGGTGATCTTCACAATACTGCAGCTCCAGGTATACACTCGTGAGGGCTGACAAGGAGACATTCCACTTGACCCTCAGCTTGCTCTGGAGCTTAAAGAACTGCAGAATTAAGAAACTAATTGCAGTTCTGGGCATAGCCTTTAACAGGAGAGTTCTACAAGAAGAGACTGTAGTAGGTAACTGCTGAGTTCACATTTTTCTTTTTCCTCCTCACTGGTACCTGAGTTAGTGGTGCCCTCGTGGCACAGTGGTTAAAGCATTCAGCTGCTAACCAAAAGTTTGGTGGTTCGAACCCACCAGCCACTCTGTGGGAGAAAGGTGTGGTAGTCTACTTCTATAAAGATTACAGCCTTGGAAACCTTATGGGACAGTTCTACTCTGTCCTATAGGGTTGCTATGAGTCGGAATCGACTCAATGGCATTGGGTTTGGTTTTCTTGTTTGATACTTGAGTTAACCATGGAATTCTTCAGTCATAGGGGCCACAAAGAAGCTCCAGAGGCACAAGACAGTGGTAGCATTTCCAGGGTAATCCAAGTACTCTTCTCTTCCTTCCATTTATAACAAGGTCTACATTAGGGAACCCTGCAAGTATGCTCCCCAAACTTACAAGCCTAAAAATTTTCTCTGGGCCCAAGAAATTCCAGGTTGTAAAACAAATGAAATTGGCATCCTTTACTGTATGTTCAGGATAAATAACTTCTTGTTCTTGATAGGTGGGTGTTATGGATTGAATTGTGTACCCAAGAAGATGTGGCAAAATCTTAACTCTTGGTATTTGTGAATGTGACCTTGTTTGTAGGATCTTTGAAAATATCAGTTAATACATGGTTATACTTAAGTAGGGTGGGTCCAAATCTAATCTGTGCAGAGTCATTATAAAAGAGAAGAGATACATAGACATACAGAAAGAGGACAGCCATGTGAAGATGCAGCTACAAGCCAATGAATGTCTGGAGTTACCAGAAACTGGGAGGACAAGAAAGCAACTTCTCCTTGAGACTTTGGAGGGAGCATGGGCAGGCCCATATGTTAATTTGGACTTCTATCCTCCAGAACTGTGAAACAATAAATTTCTATTTTTGTAAACCACCCAATTGGCAGTACTCTGTCATGGCAGTCCTAGAAACAAACACAGTGTGTGTGGATGGCATTTGAAAATGTTGTAGGGAAAGGCGGGGTCTAGATGAACTGACACTGAGGATAAATAGCTGTCTTATTCCCAGTTCCACTTCTGACTCTCTCAAACCAAAAACCAAACTCACTGCCGTCAAGTCAATTATCGACTCATAGCGACCTATCCATGACCCTAAACATTGTTTTCCTTTTCTGTGCTTTGGTCTCCATGTTTATAAGATAGGTTTGTAACAAGAAGAAACTAATACATAATTGGAGAAAGGAAATGCTATGTAAATAATATTAGAGATTCCCCTGCTGTTTGCTTGACAGCAGTTCACTTGGAAGGTTCAAGATCCTTTTGATCTTAGATGAGAGGGTCCAGCTGCTGAGAGATGAAGTCTGATTTAATCTAGAGTTAACCTTCCAGAAGATCTTTGTAGATAATTTGTGATGCTTCTTTGTAGTCTAAATCAGGACAAAGGTGAATAATATGATTTGTGGAACTGGTAATAACTATAATTCATAATTTCTTATCAAATAATTTTCTCCTTTCTCTGTCATTTATGTTCCCCATGTATGTCACTCTGTACAATTCAAGGAACCATTGCATCTGGACAGGTTCTTGTGACCTCACAACAGCCTTTTTCCTGTATGTTTAAGGAAAAGCAAGAAATGATAGCTCAGTGTATCAGAAGCTGTACAAAATTCAGAATGGAAAGTATTTCCAGGGTTTTTGACTACCTACTTCAAGAGGCATGAAGATAATATGGCTCCATAGAGCCAATATGGAGAAGGGCTGAGGGGGGTGGATCACAGAGCGTACTTACTGGACTACATACAACTGTCTCCCTGCAATCCTCCCTCATGTCTCCACAGCCAGATTGGAGCAGCCTGTGGAAAAAATTCCTGTCTATTTTCAGAAACAGATAAAAGCATTCAGATTATGCACTGCAAATCTCAGCCAGCAAGTGGCTGGAAAAAATCTGTTCCTTGCCACTGTCACTGACCTCCCTGACCTCTTCAAGTAATGAAGTTCAGGCCTGTTTCCCCAGGCCTCCCTTCTCAGCCCCTACCAGTACAGACTGACCCATCTACCGCACATCTGGTCCTTGTCTATACTGTCAGAGTGTTTGTCCCTCAGAGAATGAGAGGCAACAGAGTAGAAGTAGAGTTTTCTTTGGTTTGCAAAAAAGAAATTATCAACTGGTTCAAGGAGAAGTCAGTGTTAAATCCACATTTCTATCTGGATTTTGGGGGCAGGTATTTACAATGCTCCTGGTCCTCCCCTCCGTCCCCAGGGATGATAGGGCAGGAGGCCCAGTCTCAGTCAGGCACACAGGCCTCATCTACCAACAAGATCACTCCTGGGTAGGAAAATATTCCACCCTGAGCAGAGCTGCCAGAGACCAGATGTCTCCCTGTCCTAACTGGCCCCAAGCTTGTGAGGTTTGGGAGCACTGAGTAGTTCACCAAGCCAGATCTCTGGTGCAGAGGGATTATTCCCGGCTTCAGGGAGTGGCCTACTCAGGGACTTCTCTTTTCAGCACACTCATATTTGCAATGAATCAGTTATGCTCATAAGAAGCAAAACAGCAAACACCATAAAACAGGCTTGTGTCTAGTATATCAGGGAGCAAATGTCAGTCATATACCCTTGAGAGGACCATACTGTCAGCCTTTCATCTGGGAGGCACTAGGTGTCTTGGGGTTCCATACTGAAAGCATGTCTTTCCTTCTAGAATGCTTACTGCTTGCTTAGCACTCTCCACTGAACAATTCATTAAGCACCAAGTTCCTCTTACAGGTGTACTTTTCTCCCTACCTCTACTTAAGGCAATGGGCTCTCAACCCAAATGAAAGCCAATTAGAATTAGTTGCCAAAGGAGCAGGGCAGATGACCCTTCCCTGGGGCATGGGATGGGAGCTCATTTCCTGCTCACTGGTTTCCTCTTCTGAAAGCACTGGCTTCTCAGCCACAGAGAGGACAGGGCTGGAGTGAAGAAGCCACCAGCAAGAGAGAGGCTTTTCAAGAGGGAACGAAGCCCCATTGGTCTGACAGATGGACAGAGCCAGTCGTTGAAGCAAAGAGGAGCTCCCCGACTGGAGAGGCAGAGGGCAGGAGCAGAGCTGTGTGTCAGGTATGTCCCAGGTGCTCAGACAACCACAGGAAAGATGTGGACATAACAAAGGAACTTAGGGGACTCTGCCAAACCCCACTGTTTTAAGTTGGGCTCTCTGCAGGAGTAAAACAGTGAAGCATATATATGAACAGAGAGAGATTTATTTCAAGGAAATGGGTCACATGATTGGGCTGGCAAGTCCCAAATCCGTGGGTCAGAGGTCAGGCTGGAGACTTCTCCTGACTCATATGGTAGCAGGGGCTAACAAACCCCAAATCCACCGATCTGGCAGCGGGCTGCTGGTTCACGGGGTTGCAGGAGCTGGCAAATCCAAAACCTGCAGGTCAAGCAGCAGGCTGGTTGACAGCCCAAGAACTGGAGGTCAGGGGATGATGAGGCAAATGCAGGATGGAATGCAGGATCCAGAGAGAACAAGCTTTGCCAGAACATCCATATGTGCTGGATCCATGCCACATCCCCAAGGAAACTCCCCTTCCAACTGATTGGCTACTCCCATCAGATCACAAAATGGAGGATGATTATATAATATCCGCCAAACCACTGAGAATCATGGTTTAGCCAAGTTGACACATAACCTTAACCATCGCACCCACCAAAGCTCAAGACCCACATATCTGTTTCTCTACTTTTAAAGAGAAGTCTCATAAATTCTGTTTGGCAAGCATCAAAGGTCGAAGTGGACAATGGTTATGTTTTATAAAAAGCAGTGGCAGAAGTGCTAGAAGGAGAGAGAAATCATAGCTCAAATCATACCACCCAGTAATGTGAATATCTTTGGATGCTTTATATACCTCCAGGCCATTGCTCAAGCTGGTCCCTTTGCCTGGAATGCTCTTCATTCCACCTGTCAAACTCCTAAAACAAAACAAAAGAAAATCCAAACCAGTTGCCCTGGAGTCGATTCCAACTCAGGGCAACCCCGTGTGCTTCAGACTAAAACTGTGCTGTATAGGGCTTTCATGGCTGTGACCATTCAGAAGCAGATCACCAGGCCTTTCTTTCAAGGTGCCTCTGGGTGGATTCAAACTGCCAACCTTTCAATGAGTGACCGAGTGCTCAACTGTTTTCGCCACCCAGAGATTCCTCGTCAAACTCCTATTCATCCCTAAAAGCCCAACTCAAATGTTTCCTTTTTCTGTAAGGCCTTCCCATATTCCTTGAGTCAAAATAAACCACCACTTTCCTTGTATTCTGGAAACCCAGGTGGTGCAGTGGTTAAGAGCTCGGCTGCTAACCAAAAGGTCGACAGTTTGAATCCATCAGGCACTCCTTGGAAACCCAACGAGACAGTTCTACTCTGCCCCATAGGGTCATTAGGAGTCAGAATCGACTCGATGGCAACGGGTTTGGTTTTTGTTTTTTTTTTTTTCCCCTTGTATTCTAGCAGAATCCATCTCTTTTCACTGTGGCACTCATTATCTTCTGGCTTGTGTTTTAGTTAGTAAGGTATATGTCTGCCTTCTCCAATAGAGTGTGAGCCTGTATCTTAAGTGTATTTTTTCCTACCCACTTCCAGCCCTGACCCTAGCATAAAAAGGAATCATGTCACTTACAGTCACAGTGCATTCCAAATGCAATATTAAATCCAGGGCAATGAAGCATAAGGAGCCCTCCTCATTCTTTTATTTTTGAGATAAAATTCACAGAATGTAAAATCCACCATTTTGGAGTGTACAATTTAGTAGCAATTATGACATTCGCAATGTTGTGCAGCCATCACCATTATCTAATTCAGAATGTTTTCATCATCCCAGAAGGAAATTCTGTACTCATTAAGCAGTCTCGCCTCCCTATAGCCCCTAGCAACCATTATGTTACTTTCTGTAAGATTTGCCTATTCTGGACATTTCATGTAAATGGAATCATACAGTATGTTGCCATTTGTGTCTGGCTTTTTTCACTTAGCATAATGGTCAAGGTTCATTGGTATTGTAGCATGTATCTGTACTTCATTCCTTTTTATTCTTGAATAATATGTTATTGTATGGTTATACCACATTTTGTTTATTCATTCATTTGTTGATGGACATTTGGGTTGTTTCTACTTTTTGGCTATTATAAATAATGCTGCTATAAACATTTGTGTTCAAGATTTTTTGTGAACATATGCTTTCAAGTCTCAGTTATATAACTAGGAGTGGAACTGCTGGGTCATATGGTAACTCTGCTTAACTTTTTGAGTAACTGTCAAACTGTTTCCACATTTTCTACCAGCCATGGATGAGGATTCTACTTTCTCTACATCTTCACTAACACTTGTTATTTTCTGTCATTCTTTTTTATTATTATTATAAACATTCTAGTGGGTATGAAGTGGTATCTTGTTCTAGTTTTGATTTATATTTCCCTAATGGCTAATGGCATTGAGCATGTTTTCATGTGTTTGTTGGCCATTTGTAATCTTCTTTAGAGAAATGTCTATTCAAATTCTTTGCTCATTTTCTGATTGGCTTGATTGTCTTTTCGTTGTTGGGTTGTAAGTGTTCTTTATATACTATGGTACTAGACCCTTATTAGATACATAACTTATAAATATTTTTTCCCATTTTGGGAGCTGTTTTCTCACTTTCTTGATAGTATCCTTTGATGCACAAAAGTTTTTCATTTTGATGAAGTCCAGTTCATCTATTTTTTCTTTTGCTGCTTGTGCTTTTGGTGTCATAATTAAGAAACTACTGCTTAACCCAAGTCACAAAGATTTACATCTATGTTTCCTTCTAAGGGTTTTCTAGTTTTAGCGCTTACATTTATGTCTTTTCACCACTTTGAGTTAATTTTTGTACATAGTTTGTGTATGATCTGAGGTATGGGTCCAACTTCATTCTTTTGCATGTGGATATCCAGTTGTGCCAACACTATTTGTTGAAAATACTATTCTCTCCCCATTGTATGTCTTGGCTTCCTTGTCAAAAATGAATTCCACATTCAGTTTTTACACTGTTACTTTCTTGAATTCATCACTTGAAGTAAGGTCACTGGTTCACTCCTAAGGTATGAAAACTTGATATTATCAAGGCTTTTTTTGTTTTAATTTAGCCATTGCATCAATCTGACTTCTCCCTACATACCTCAGAATCCATTCCAGGAAGAGATAACAACACCAAAGTTTGCACATTTTCACAAATAGAAATTGCTCGGACTTTTAAACTGCTAGTATAAACCAAAGATAGTGAGAAGATAGATTTCATGGATTGTTGATTGGTAAGCAGAGCACATGGCCAGATAGGAGAAGGAGAGCTTCCAGGCCTCCAGAAATGAGGACACCTGGTTAAAATCACGTATGTTAAGCAAAACCAGGAGGTGATAGGTGGTGTCTGCTGGTGGTTGCTCAGCACTGACAATGGGAGTGACCTCTTAGGAAATCCCCTCCCATCCTTGTCCCCCCTTAGTCTGATGGATAAACTGGGGGGCTTTGAATTGGTGGAGCTATGTAAGAAATGTAATGTGGGATAAGACACACAAATGTATGAAGGGCAAGCACACTTGGGAAGAAAAGAGAAGTAGAGAGCAATGACAGAAGGACCAAGGAGGAGAACAGGAATGAAAAACTGGACCAAGAATCGGGGACGGAGGAGCAAGGTAAGTATGCTGTTTGAGATAGGGCCTTCTCTAGCATACATGGATGATTAAAAGGAGTGGACCCAGGTCTCAGGCACTAAAATAGTTTGCTTTTTAAAAATAACCAGAGAGCTGAAAGTAAGTTCTTGAATGCATCATTCTGCTGTTGTTCACCCTGGGCTTGGCTCATGCGTTTCCCTCCACCTCAAGCATCCTCCACCCACCCCACCCCACTCCATCTGACCCTATCCCACCTCACCCTTCTTAGCCTAGCCAACCCCATCTTGTGCCATATCTCAATTTCCAGATTGGGCCTAGCATCCTCTTTATGTTTCCCAGAGTGCATTGCCCAATATTAGACTTGCAACATTTGTTCAACATTAATATATTTGCATAGGGAATATTTTTGCTTTAATGTCTATTTCCCCACTGAATAGAAGCTCTTTGAGGTCAGGGGCCATGTCTTATTCATCTTTGTCAGCCCTGGGATTGGCATACTGTATGGCACTAAAAGACTGCTGGACTGAACTGCAAATGAAAGTAGGGTCAGACTACAGAAACGAACAGCAGCTCAAGAGTTAGCCCTAAGAAAGGAAGTAGAAAATACAAGCGGAGAGAAAGAGAAAAAGCACTTAATTCCCTCTGGGATTCTCTTTCTACCTGTTCTAAACTAATTGCATATGCTGAGGTGGTAGACTTGCAGACAGCTAGTCTGAGCTTTCCTCTCACAGTAGTGCAACAGCTGAGCACATTAAAAGGGCTGGATGCATGAGCTGTACTGTAGGTACTCTGTTATAGAATGAAAAGGCAAAGTCTAGGAAGCTTGGAGCCATTTTGATTGAAAGAAAACATTTCTTTCCTTGTTTTCTGACTGGGTAATGGTGACACAGAGGGCATTGGAGTTTCAGTGATTGAATTCTCATTTTTCATGTGGGAGACCTGGATTCGATTCCTGGGCAATGTACCTCATGTACAGCCACCACTTGTCTGTCAGAGGAGGCTTGCATGTTGCTATGGTGCTGAATAAGTTCCAGCGAAGCTTCCAGACTAAGGCTAGGAAGAAAGGCCTAGTGAAGTACTTCTGAAAAACTCTGTGAATCACAACAGTCTGATCCTGTTGTACATGGGGTCGCCATGAGTCGGGGGCCCTATCAATGGTAGATAATAACAGTGCTAACAGTGGTGATACAAGGTTATCTACATCAGAGAGCCAACAGGCCGACAGATATTTGGGGATTGCCCTGGGGTAGAGGTGGAGTGGGCAGTGGGCAATCGGTCCACAAGCAGCACGTCAAAGTGGAAGAAGTAAGGTCAGACTATACCCAGAATTTAAATTCAGATCAATATGGAGATTTTCTGTTTTTTTTTTTAATATTTTTTCAAATAAAAAATCAATATAGCAAAATTAAAGAATATTTTTATAAAAGAAGGCCATAATCCTAATACTCCCCAATTCAACGATTTCATATATTTGCTTATTTTCTTCTGGTTTTGTTAAAATGCATAACTCATTCTATGTAATTTTAATTACTTTGTTTATAAAATATTAAAAAGTCCCTGGGTGGCACCAAAGGTTAAGCCCTTAACTACTAGCCAGAAGGTTGGCGGTTTGAACCTACCCAGAGGCAACTTGGAAGACAGGCCTGGCAATCTTCTTCCGAAAGGTCACAGCCTTGAAAACCCTATGGAACAGTTGTACTGTGCACACGTGGGGTCACCATGAGTCGGAATGGACTTGATGGCAACTAATAACAGCATACAACATTACATCTCATATTTGTATTATTTTATCATAAACATTTTTATATTCCAGCCATTTATTATTATAAGATCTTTGTAGTATTCTTAAAGGTTTATAATAATCGTATTTCTTCACTGTGCCCTTTCGTTGAGCATTTATTATCAATTTTGGTTATTATACAAAATATTTAAACAACATCAAGCATATAGCTATTTTGTCATTGATTTCTTTCATTAGGATAAATTCCTAGGAGAATAATATCTAGCTCAAAGGGTGGGAATACTTTTATGGGCTTTGACATGCACTGTCATATTACTTTCCAGAAAGGTAATAAGAATTTACTCTACCACCAGTAATGTATGAATCTCCAGGCTCAAAACAAACTGACAGGCATTGGATAGTACATTTTATTCTAACTTCTCCTGACTTTACAATGTAAATTGATATTTCAGTGTTTTTTTTTTTAATCTGCATTTATTTAATTATAAAGTTGAGAGTTTTTTTCCTTGAGTTTACAGGCAATCTATAGTGTCTCTTTTGCAAATTACTTGTTCATCTTATTTTTTCATTTGCTCATTGAGATCTTAATGTTTTGTTTTATATTGTTGAATGAGTAATTTATAAAGTATCACTATATGCTCTTGCCATGATTAATAAAAATATTTCTCCAGCCTTCCATTGGCATGTTATATTAGATTTACTGTTTTGTTTTGTTTCCATCATTTGAAAGCTCTTAAAGTATGTATATTTGCCTGTCAATGTTGGTGATTCTTCTACTGCCTCAAAACTGAGAAAATTCTTTCTCACTGATCCGGCAACAGCTCTGTGCTGATTTCCTGATAATTTTGCCTTATAATTTCTCTATTTATATATAACTCCTAACCTAGCTGGAGCTCTTTCAGGATATAAAGTATTGATCTAAATAAATCATTTTCCAAATTTATAACCAGTAAAACCCATAATAAATACCCACAGTATTTATTAAATCTTTTCTTACCCTCTTATTTATCACATATTAAATTTATGTAGTTAGACTGACTTCCAGATTCTCTTTTCTGCTATATTGATCTGTGTTTCCATTTTTATGATAAAATCACCCTGTTTTAATTATTTCTGTTTATTTTGCTTGGTATCTCTGGTGCCTACTGTATTGGCTGGCATATCATACTTGTTCAATAACTATTAACCCGTACCATATTTGCAGTATATACTAATTCCTGCCAAATTTAGATTTGGAACATTTTTAATTAAAAATTATTTTTTATCTCTGTTTGCTGGCTGATTGAATCACAATTAGGAATCATTTTTTTCTATTATCTCCAGAGAACTTTGATTCCTTCCTGTTTTCATTTCTTGTCACATTCTTTTGAGAAGTGTGAGAAACGGAAACAACGGAATATGAGCATAGGGAAGTTTCCAGACTACTTTCACAGATGCATGATCTCGCAGCATCCCAGTGAGGCAGGCATTCTCTGTACGTGTCATTAGGGGAAACTCCAAGGGTTTTGCTGACTGGCCCAGGGTCACCTAGCTTGTGATCGTGGCTCAAACCTGATCACCTGGCTCTGAGTCCAGTGTTCTTACAAGTCCCTGGTTTTATAGGCCCTGAGGTTATGTGCCTCAGTTCTCTATGTAATAGACCTAGTGAGACAAAGGCTGAAGGCTAACATGATGAGATCTGTTTAGAAGGAGCAGAATCCCTGGGTAGCACAAACTGTTAACATGCTCAGCTGCTACCTGAAAGGTTGGAGGCTCAAATTCACCCAGAGGTGCCTTGGAAGAAAGGCCTGGCAATCGGCTTCTGAAAAATCAGCCACGGAAAGCCCCACAGAGCACAATTCTACCCTGACACTCGTGGGGTCATCATGAGTCAGAGTCGACTTGAGGGCAGCTGGTTTGGGTTTTTGGTTTTAGACGGGGCTCTCTGTCAGATCACCCACAATAAGGCCTCAGAAACACAGCACAACTCCCAATTCAGAGCAAATCCTCAGCACAGTGCAGGCTGAAAGTATAGCTACATGGCAGAGTTGAGGGAACCTAGACACCCAGTCTGATGCATGGCCTACCAGACAGTGGGGAAGGGATACGGGGAGCCCTTGTCACTGAGTTTCAGAATGCAGGCTGCTAAAGGAAAGCACAGCAGAGGAATTGAACTTGAGTGCAGAACAGCTCTTTTTAAACACAAGCCTTGCGCTGACCACAAGAGTCACAGGCAGAATGGCAAACAGGCTGGACTATAAATAGCAGTTGCAGCTGGAAGGCAAAGACAGGACTGACCTGTGCACAGTATAGAAAGGACCTCAGGCAAAGCGTCAGTCTTGCCCTATGGCTCCCTCCCCGGCATGTGGCATCCCCTACCCCTGTGTGTGGCATCCCCTCCCCATCAGGGATCTCCTTCCCAGCAGGGATCCCCTCCCCAGCAGGCATCCCCATCTCCAGTACAGAAAAACAGCACAGTATCACTGGAAGAACTGTGGGCCTGAAATGTATTCCTCCATCCCGAATTCAAGGAGTTAAGCCTTAAAACGGCAAATCAGCCTCTGATTTGGGGACAAGGCTCCTCTGGGTCCATCCTGCAGGGCCATGAACTGATTCTTTATTTACTGCTGGGTTGTCTGTCTTTGTTCAATTCTGTCTGCTTAGCCAGATTGGAAATGGTTTGCTGGAAAAAACTATGGTGCTGTCTAACATGATGTAACAAGATGTCATCTTCTAACTCCAACGCATAAAATGGATTTACAGGAAGGAGGAGGAAGAAAAAAAAAACAAAGCCCCAGGGAACCCTTGACTCAGACAAAAACCACTGGGTTTTCTTTGTGAATGTCAAAAAGCTGCATTTTATTTTACTTAGGAGAACATGAGAACAGACTAACATTTCAGGGGAAAGCAAAAGATCTGTGCTATGCAACCCAGAGGAAAACTTTGCTGAGAAAACTTAATATTCATTTCGCATTGCACACAAATTCTACATGCAAGTCACACAGACACACAAAACATGTGCCACAAATACCACACACACACATCACATACACACACGGACACATACCACAAACTCATCTAAACATCACCTAGACAAAACACATGCTCACCACCCACACGCATCATCACACATACGCCAGCATCACCCCAACAACTGTACCACAAAGGCAAACAAACACATCATTTTTCATGGAGAATCTTGTAATTCCTGAGCCATGGAGGGAACATATATTCTGGGTCTCAGCTTTTCTGCTGAACATCTGCGAGTCTGCCATGAGTTTTTCAGAGCTTTTTTTTTTTTTTTTTAAATATGGAAGCTAAGGGAAAATACAAGGTGGACAGTCGAAGGTTTTACGTGGTTCTTTTTACATTTACAGACAGCCCTTCTAGAGAGGCACATCCCAATCCCATACTAATATGATGCAGTGGATAACACGAGTAAGAAACAATATGACAGGGGCTCCTTGGTTGTTCATGTTTCTCAGAATTCCATTGTCTTCTTTCTGCATTTGAAGCAAGTTCTGATGTGACCTCTGAAGACTGTCAGCACCCCTGACTGTGCAGACACACACACTTACACTGAAACAATGACTAAAAAAAAAAAGAGAACAATTCACAGTTTCTTTTCCTTTCAGTCCTTCTGTAACCAAATTCCTCGAGCTCTTGTCCTGCCCTATTAGCCGATCAAAATAAGACGGATGCCAATTGCAAGGGAAACAAAGTGGCAAATTTACTGTCTGCACAGACAAGAAGAAACGTGGGATCTAACAGCCGAAAGACCACACACTGATCGGAGACTTTTTATGTCTTCAAGTCCCCAGAGGGGCAGGGATTGGTGCCTGAAACCCTACACCCTGAACCCTCCCATGCCCAAATTTGGAGATCTGGATGCTGAATCTCTCTTCATAGGAAGTTCAAGTTGTGGGACTTCTCGCTTTCCAAAGGGGCTTGGGTGGAGCTGTGTGCTAGAGAATATCTTCCCTTCTGGTGACACTCAAGTCCAGAGTCAGGTAAGGACACAATTCTCTTGATCTGCACATGTGCCAAGATCTTGCTTTGGGCATGCACAAAGACCTGGTGCGCAGAACAAACCACGGTTAGAAGCCGCCGTTTGTAAGGGCGGCGGGCTTAGGATAAACCGGGGTTTGCAAAGATGGCAATAAATGGGAGGAGCCCTGGTAGAGAAGGGGCGAAGGGGGGGGCTGAGGCAAAGCAGGGTTTCAATCCCCCCTCTAACAGGTTCCTTTTATTCTTAAAGGGAATTTAGGGCTTGAGGTCTCATTCTCTGTAGTTTCTTCATGCTGGCTAGGGGCACTGGTGTAGAACTGGGGTCTGGCTGGAACTGGTTCAGGGGAGATGGGGTGATATCCCTGTTGTAACATCACCTGCAGGTGGAACTTCTGGAGCGCGGAAGACACAAACTTTACTAAAAGGTTAAACAAACAAGGCCTAAATATAAGCAGCAGGATGAGCATGATCAAGGGTCCTAGGAAGGGTAAGGAACCACGTTAAGCTCAGGATTGCAGCCTGTACTGTATTCCAGATATCCTGTGAAGTTGGGCCCCAAGCAAACCCATGCAGCTACGCAGCTTTTTTACAAATCCTCCTAACATCCATTTCCACCTCTCTCGAGGTGCCAACACAAGCATAGCAAGAGGTGCTGGCCACTGCACACACAGCTCTCTGCTCAGCCAGCAAGTAGTCCAGAGTGATACAATGGCCCAAGACCACCTTCACCAAAGAGCCAATGCTCCCCCATTGATCCTTGACTGCTTGAGCAGTAGACTGCGCAACATTCTCCATGGACAGAGTCAGACCACAGAGGGTGGCCCCATAACAGGCAAATCCCCCGTACAAGGGGCCAGGAGCCCCACCACTGCACCTGCCTCAGTCAAGATCAAACCCAGTGCTCTCCTTCGCCTACAACTTGAGGCTTGGTTGGAGGCCTAGTACATGCCGACACTGGTGCCTGACGGGGATAAAAATCCCAGGGAGCACCAACTGGTAGCAGCGACAGGGCCAATGCAAGGAGCTGCCCATCCATAGCCCGGACAGAGGCAAGCCAGGCTGCAGCCACCAGGCACAAGCCAGATCCACATATCCAGACATACCCACTGGGGGCACACAAAGATTCAGCGACAGCGCAGCCACCCAGGGCGGCACCAGCCTGCTCAAGCCAAGTGCCACTCCACAAGCTGAGGGCCAGGAGACCTCCACAGAGGGACTCAAACCCTCTCCCATCCAAATTCTGTTCCTGAGCTAAGGTGAGGACCCAGGGGGATCTCATCCTGGGGCAGGGATCACAGTGGCCACCTGAAACTCCTAACCAATCAAAAGAAATCATGACATGCCTTAAGGGGTATCAGGGGTCCGGATAGTCACCGCCAAGGTTTCAGAGCCCACAGGCCCTAGCAGAGTCACTAGAATTTGTAACCAAATTCCTTGGGTTCTTGTCCTGTCCTATTAACCAATCAAAATAATAAAGATGCCAATTGCAAGGGAAACAGAAAGTAGCAAATTTATTGTCTGCATAGACAAGGAGCAACATGGGGCCTAGTGGCAGAAAGACCAGCGCTTCCACTGAGGGGATCAGAGACTTTTTATGTCCTTGAGTCCCCAGGGGCAGAGACTGGCACCTGAAACCTTACACCCCGAGGCATCCCATGCCCAAATTTGGAGGTTTGGATGCTGAGTCACTTTCCATAGGAAGTTCAAGTTGTGGGACTTCTCACTTGCCAAAGGGGCTCAGATGGAACTGTGTGCTGGAGAATATTTTCTCTTCCGGTGATGCTCAGCATCCTTGTCAGGTAAGAAAGGACGAGATTCTCTTGATCGGCACATGCCCACATCGTGCTTTGCGCATGCGCAAAGATGTGGCCTGCAGGACAAATCGCAGTTGGAAGCCCCAGTTTTAACAGCGGCGGGCTCTGGGCAACCCGCGGAGGGAAGCCATAGTTTGCAAAGACGGGGAACCGCAGTGAAGCGGGGTTCACTTCCTTACTCATCAGTAAGCTAAAGGTGGAATGTGTGTGTGTTGAAAAGTGAAATACGGAGAGCTGCAAGGAAGTGGCATTGCTTCTGAGGCGAGCGCAAGATGGCCAGCTCTAAGGATTTCAAGCTGAACCAGCCCCCTGAGGACGGCGTCTCCTCGCTGTAGTTCAGCCCCAGTTCCTGCAGGTGGCCTCCTGGGACAAGCCCATGTGCCTCCACCATGTGCCGGCCAGCTCCATGCAGCTCAAATACCAGCACACGAGCGCCTTCTACGATCTGACTCATGCCTGGGGGGGGGGGGGGGTTAGATCATCACCTGAAAATGCATGACTTGAATACTAATCAAGATAATCTTGCTGGGACCCATGATGCCCCATAAGCTGTGTTGAATACTACCCAGAAGTGAATGTGATGGTTACTGGAAGTTGGGATCAAGACAGTTAAATTGTAGGATCCTTGTAATGCCAGAACTTTCTGTCAGCCTGAAAAAGTATATACCCCTAGCTTGTTTGTAGGCACAGAGGGATGCAGTGTTGGTGTGGGACTTATAGAACACGTACTACGGGCAGCAGCACCAGGAGTCCAGCCTGAAGTCCCAGACCCGCTGCATACACGCCTTTCCAAACAATTAGGGTTATGGATTAAACTCTACTGAGGGCTGGGTAGCTGTTGAGTACTTGGACCCAAGACCTGAGGTACAGAAGAAGTATGACTTCAAATGTCACCAAAAGAAAATACTATTGAGCAGATTTACCCAGTCAATGCCACTTCCTTCTACAACATCCACAGTACACTTGCCACAGGTGGTTCTGATGGATCTGTAAGTATTTGAGACACATTGAACAAAAAGTGACTGTGCCAGTTCTGCAGGTATCCCACCAGCATCGCATCTGTCGCCTTTAGTAACGATGGGACTACCCTTGCAACGGCATCATCGTATACGTATGAAATGGATGACACAGCATCCTGATGATGGTATCTTCATCACCAAGTGACAGATGCAGAAACAGAACCCAAGTCCACCTAATCATCCCGTAAAAGTGGTTTCTCTATGGAAAGTTTTGTTTACTTCCTACAAATACATGATTTTCGCCTACGGGATGTGTTATAGTCATTGTGGAAATATTTAGTTTGTGGATTTCTCTTCTTTCTGTCTTAAAAGAAACATGTCTGTGTACCATTTAATACTTAATTTGTTTAGAACCAGGGACCTTTGTGTTCTTGTGAAGCAATCTGAAGAATTGTTTTTACCCCCAACAAGCCCAGAGCTGTGTGTGAGCAGCTTGAGCTCTTTTTGTTAACATAGCCTCACCTGTTACGTCTGTGCTGTCTAATAAATCAGATTCAGGGAAAAAAAGTGAAATAAAAATAATTGAATTCTATGCAGCATTTCCACCATTCTCGTAACAACTAAGTATGTATGCATAGATGATCTATGAAATACAAATTATGTACTTGTGATTATGTATATAAATTAAATGCTCTTATTTATTTTTATATTTGAATTTAAAACTGGCATTGCACGATATAAAGATGAATGGTGAAACTCATGCTGATAATTTTAAACAGTTAATTATTCTTGTTTTTTGTTATTAGGTGCCTTCGAGTTGGTTCCGACTCATAGCGACCCTATAGAACAGGGTATTAGGATGACATTAAATAGCAAATAAAAACACCATGACAAATTGAGAGGGAGACTGCAGAAAAAAAGGAAAGAGCTTTATATCTCAGCACCTTGACCTAAGGGTCTTGGGTGGCACGAACAGTTCACGCTCGACTACTAAACTAAAGGATGGAGGTTCAAATCTACCCAGTGGTGCTGCAGAAGAAAGGTCTGGAAATCTGCTTCTGTAAAGATTACAGCCAAAGAAACCCTATGGAGCAGGGTTTCTCTGACACACATGGGGCCACCATGAGTCTAAATCGACTTGACTGCAATCTTTTTTTTTTTTTTTTTTGAATGGCATCTTTTTCTTGCCATTTGAACAAGAGGCCCCGTGTTTCCATTTTGCGCTGGGCTCCGAAATTATGTAGCCATCCCTGATTGTCTCTCCCACTAGCATATAAGCTCCATGTGGGCAGAGATTTTGACTGTTTTGTCACTGTTGTATCCTAAGCTCCTATAACAGTGCCTGAAATATAAATTAAAAAAAAAATTTTCTTATAGTAGGCTTTAAATAAATATTTGTCAAATAGATGAGTCAATAAATTACATAAGCCCAAGATGCCACACCTAGTCTACAGAAGGCAGAATTAGTTAGAATGCCTGGCACATACAGCGTATTCTAGAACCACCGTATTTACTCAGCCTTACCTCCAGCTTTGTCATTTATTCACTTATTCAACATACTTTATGAAAAATGTTTTATGTGCCAGGCAAAGACAAATAATCCATAGTCTTCAGCCTTAAGGAAATTACCATCTAGAAGTGAGGGAAACAGGTATAAAGGGATAAGAGCCATGAAGTGTTAGAAGATGCTTGAGGGAACTATGTACAGGATACCAGTCAGTTAGACATTGAGGGCTCTGGAAAGATGCTGAGAGGAGGTAACACTGGACTCCCCTCTAGCTAGGGCGACACTGGTAGTTCAGTGTAGAATTTTCACCTTCCATGCCAGAGCCAGGCTCAATTTCCAGCCAACGTGCCTCATGTGCAGCCACCACTCATTGTCAGTGGAGGCTTGCATGTTGCTATGATGCTGAACAGATTTCAGAGGAGCTTTCAGACTTATGGACTAGGAAGAAAGGCCTGGTGATTAACTTCCCAAAAAATCAGCCGATGAAAACTCTATGGATCACAATGGTCCAATTCACAACTGATCATGGGGATGGTGCAGGCTTGGGCAGCGTTTCATTCAGTTGTGCGTGGGGTCTTCATGACTCAGGGACCAACTCGACAGCAGCCAACAACGACAACCACTCCAGCTGGTCTTTTTACTGCGCAGACTATACCATAAGAGGCTCGGCCTTCCTCACATTCTTGATCCTCACTGCTACCTCCTCACCTTTGTACATGCTGCCCTTCCGGTTAGGTCCCCTCACCTCTCTAAATCTTTCATCCTTCAAAGGCTTTTCAGTCCATGTTCCTCTATCTGAATGACTATAGTGCAATTTAGCACTTGAATATGCATTGTATTGAATTGTTCTGTCATTGTTTCATGTTTATGAGTCTTATCCGCACCCTCCCCCCATCAAACTGGGTTGTAAGGTCCCAAGAGCACCTGCATCACATCTGTACATCATGCCAAGTGTGCTCAGTATATCATGGGGGAAATAATCTGAACTATGGTGAATGAGACATGTGGGGCCCCACCTCCACTCCAGGTACCAATACTTAAAACTGCAGGCTGGCAAGGCCTCTAGGTCTGATACCCACTCCTTAAAAAAAGAATAAGCCAGCCCTTACGTCAACTCAGTTGTGAGCTTCTCCTGTTCTTAAGGGCCCAGACTGGATCCAAGCTGAGCCGAGAGGCACAATGACCTACCATCCCAACTGAGGAAAGGTGAACAGAGTAAATCCAGGTCCCTAGGCCCTTGTGTTTAAGCCACTTTGCTAAAATGGAATCATCTGACGCAGATGAAAAAGCTATTAATTACCTAACCAAAAGCTGCTTCCTCTGATGAGCCTGAGAGAAGTTCATTCAGGATTCAGCTTTTCCACAACAATCACAAAGGGTGCCAAGACCCCCAGGCAAGCGGGCTGCCTCCTGCATATCTGAGTCTTTGTGTCCCCCCTTCTGCTGTGGGTGAAATACTGAGTTGTACTCCAGTTGCATCCATGATAAGAATTTACTCTATGCTTCTTCCCTCACAGGGTCACAGTGGCCCAGAGCTTTAGGCTTGAAAAGTGTTATTTTACACAGTATAAGGCTAGCCAACCAATTGAAGAACATCAATTGATAAAAGAAGTAATCACAATAAAACCCTCAAAAGCAGGCTCTGTTGAGCCAGTGGATTCACAATGCAACTGTGAGTACCTGTGAGCTTGGGCTCGTTTCAATTAAACTGAACAAAGCTATATTGAGCGTATGTATACTATGTACCTAGCCTGAACCTGTAGGGGAACCCATATCATTTTCAGCTAGGAAAAACAAGGTTGTGCAAACAGTTAAGCACTGGGCTACTTACCAGAAGGTTAGCAGTTTGAATCCACCTAGAAGTGCCTTGGAAGAAAGGCCTGGCAATCTGCTTCCAAAGGGTCACAACCATGAAAACTCTATGGAGCACAGTTCTACTGTGAAATGTATGGTGTTGCCATGAGTTGGAATCAACTCCACAGCAACTTTTTTTTTTTTTTTAAGGAGCAGTAGAAGATGGTGCACAGTATAGCCTAATGGATAAGGCTGCAGGCTCTGGGTTTAACTGCCGAGTCTGCCACTCCCCAGGTGCATAGTTTTGGGCAACCTACTGTAACCCATCTAAACCTCAGTTTTCTCATCTGCACAATGGAGATGATAATAGCGCTTTCCACAAAGTATTGCAATGAGGATTAAACAAAGTATATATAAATCTCTTAGCCCAATTAAGCCACAAGTCTTCAATATCTGTTTGGATGATGATGATGATGATAAAAGGGGAGAAGATCCTTCATTTTCCTTGGGACATGGGAGAAGTATCTGCTTGCAAATGTAGCCTTTCCCCCAACCTTAAATATTTTTTGTTCCATCTCACCCACTTGTCACCCCGTAAATATTCATTGGTGATGGAGATTGTGAACTGATACTGGGATGAGGTGCCAATGCCTCCCCTGACAGCAGAACTTGGAAGGCGGGAATAGAAACATGGTGTTCAGGGCCTGTGCAGGAAAGCCAGGGTACAGTCTATCCAGGGGCCCTGGGTAGGATCTAAAACTAGATGAAAAGACGAGGGTCAGAATCTGGAAAACACCAAGTTAAGTGTATACAAATTCCAAGCCTGTGTGAAATTTTACATGCTCACTTTCCGGGAATTAAAAAGGACAACTCCAATTCCAGCAATTGCTGAGGTTCATCAAGTATTTCCTCATTCTCCTCACACAGCAACTGCAGAGCTTTGGGATCTCAGAAGCAGAGGTCCTCTGTGGTGTTTTTCTGGCTGTCACTGGGTTCTCCAGGTCATCCCTGGCTTCAGGGGCCTCCAATTGCACTTCCATATTCAAAGGACAATAGGGGTCTTTTCTGGAAAGGGATCAAGACCCTTGAATGCTTCTAATTTTCTAATGTCTCACAGAACTTTCTTGTTTTTTGCCCAAACTACTCATTCTAACCTCTTTGTTTTTCTTTATTCCTCTCTGTGCAACTAGATTTCCAACTGAACTCACACTTCCCCTCTTACTCCAGGAACAGTGACCCGCACCCTTTCTTTGCATTACACTACTCTAATAACTTTGCCAACTCTAATAACTAATCTTTTTTTTTTTTTTTTGATAGTTTTGTCCTTTATTATTGCTTTGCCTTTGTTATTACTACATGATCCGGAAACTTGGATATGATACATTGGCTGTTGACATCCAAAAGTAATAAAATTTTGCTCTCCCAAATCTGTTTCTGGCAGTTCATCACCACCAATCTCTTCCCACCTTGAAATGTTTGGTTTTATTAATCGCCTTGTTTCCTGCCCTTAGGCCAATCTATGTTCTATTGGTGCCAGTTTTCCTACTGCCCCTCAGATTCAACCTTAGAGGCCATTTTCATTGGAGGCTCTGATATATGACAGTCAGGATATTATTGCTTCACTGAGCTCCCATTTGCTCTGGGGCAGAAACCCTCAGTGAGCTGTAATATTTTGCTCGCAGTTTCCCAGGGTACCCACCATCCTTGATCTCCACTGCTGAGCCCAGGCAATACCTACCTGTCGTCTTTATCTAGATTCAGAGTTGTCTGTATTACTAAGTGAACATGCTTGCACATGCTATCCGAGCCTTCCATCTCTTTATCACTTGTAGAATTGCTTTTATGTCCTTTGTCCTGTCTCACGTTCAGATTGTCTCTGACAGGATTTTTGTTTTATTTGTGTTTGCTTCCAAATCTGATAAGTCAGGAATGAACTGTTTAGGTGGTTTACTATCAATACAGATGAGAAGTGATGGAGAAAATCTGTAGCTTGCTCTTATCTTCCTCTCTGGACTTGATTTTCAGAAGCGATGCTTGATGCTGTCATTCTTTACACCTGAAATCAGCCCAACGTGCCTTTTTTCTGTGCCTCTTTTCTCCTTTAAATTTAAGACCACCTCCTGGGTCTTGAGAGCTAAGTGTCAGACAGGATCTGTGGCGTAATTGTATTACATCAGAACTCAAAGTTCCAATTCTATCTTCCTGTCTCCTTGGGGATGTTCTGACACAGACTGGAACTTTCCACTTCCTTAAATCAAACTGAAGTATGATAAATATGGCAGCCCCCAAATACACTGTATGCTTCCTGAATCTCTGGGTGCTGGGGTGTGTATTTCCTGTGTACCAGTAACTTTAAAGAGCAATATGCTATTCACATATTCAGACCTACTCTGTAGAGAGCTCATTCTGAATACGGAAAGCTTCTGTCTCCAGGACTCCCTAGAGGTCATCTTACTCTCAGTTTCAGTCTCTTTGTCGAGGTCATCTTACTCTCAGTTTCAGTCTCTTTGTCTTGGAGAGAGGGTTTGAAGTTTGGAGGGATGGCCATGGAATGCAGGGGGTGATTCATGGAATTGAAGTGAAATCAGGAAGTTATTTCCAGGTGTAAGTGTTTTGAAAATCTCAAGGATAGCGGCAACCTCAAAACTTCTATGTCGAGTTCATTAACAAGGGAAGAGTTTTCTCTACAAGTTCTTTTGAAGCTTTTTTTTCCTCAATCTCTCCCACTTGGGGTAGCATGGTGGAGGAGAGCAGGTATACTTGAGTGTTTAGATGAGGGTAATAAACATAGAATTGGGTCTTAAAATTATAAAAGTAAAATAAAGTAAGTCTGGCTCTATCATTTAACCTCTCTGAGTCTCCATTTCTTCATCTGTGAAATGAAAATAATTGTACCAACTTGGTAAGGTTTTGTAAGATTTAAATGAAATAACCCAAAGTTCTTGGCAGATGGTGAAACACAAAACCAAACCCGTGCCATCATGTCGATTTCAACTCTTAGCAATCCTACAGGACAGAAAAGAACTGCCCCATAGGGTTTCCAAGTAGCAGCTGATGGAGTCAAACCACTGACATTTTGGTTAGCAGCCAACTTCTTAACCACTGTACCACCAGGACAGATGATAAGTACTCAAAAAATGCTGTCTTCTAATATAACTACATTATAGAAATACTAGAAAATAAAGAAGAGAAAAGCAATTCCAACAGAATACAATGATTGGTCAGAATTTTGCTATATTTCCTGCTGAAGTCTTTCCTATGCTTCTCTCTTTTTTTGCATAATTGTAATCATACAGTTTGGTACCCCATGTCTTTCTACGTAATATCATATAATAAGAATTTTCCACATTGCTGCCAAGACCTCCTAACATATGGTTGAATTTTTGGGCACAGATTGGTTAAACACAAACCATTTTAAAATTGCTAGCTGCTCCATCAGACAGGAGGAAACACAGGCCAAGATGCTAGAGCTTACAGCTGAAGTTAGGTAACACAGTCTGGGCCACTCTGCGGCCTCAGCCCCGTCTCCTCCTGAAGAGCAGCCCTGCCCGGCCCTGTTTGTCCATCCATTCCTATATCGTTTATGGAGAGCAGGCACTGTGTTGTTGTTAGCCTCTGTAGAGTTGGTCCTTGATTCATGGCCACCGCATGCACAAGCTGACTGGAACCTTGTGTTCCACAGGGTTTTCACTGGCTGATTTTGTAGATCTCTAGGCCTTCCTTCCTAGTCATCTTAGTTCGGAAGCTCCACTGAAACCTGCTCAGCATCATAGCTTCAAGCCTCCACTGATAGATGGGTGGTGGCTGCACATGAGGTGCATTGGCAGGGAGCCACAACAGGATCTCCTACACGGGAGGCGAGAATTCTACCAGCAAGCCACGACTGCCCCTCCCACTCCCCACAACAGTGTTAGGTCCTAGTAATATATATATATACACCAAATCTCCTTGGCAAGAAACCAGCAAATATACCAAATCTCCTTAGCAAGAAACCAGCAAATATACCAAATCTCCTTAGCAAGAAAACAGAAGATTAAATACAGTAGATTTGTCAGGGCACTCCATTAGAGACGCACAAGAGGTGCCTTGAAGGCAAGTAGAAGCACACCTAGATTAGGGTGGGGAGCACGTGGCAAGCCTTCTGGACTTCTTTTAACCTCTTCGCCATCTTAATTCCATTCTTGTCATCTTCTGACTGTTTTTTCACTCCCCTTCACTCCATTCTGTTCCTTTGGCCCTCTTGCCCTGCATCCATGTTGCTTCCCTGGGCTTCTGGTTTCCTTTACTATTTCCTCTTTCCATCGTTCCCGTCATAGCTGGTCAGCCCTCATTAACCACCTGGACTAGTGAGCAGCCAATTCAGCTCGCTCAAATATTCCCTGAGTTCATCTCTCTGCAAGATGCCATGCAAAGAGCTTGATGGGAGTGGACGGATATGGAGATCATGAAATCAAATGGCTCCCTGCTTGGAAGGATCTTTCAGCTGGGCAGGCTGTAGCAGGGAGGAAGCAGAGACACTTGAAAACTGTAACAGCTAGCCAGAATGTGTGGCTGTGGCTTTGGTGAAGATATAAACAAGGGGCATGGGAACACAAAGCTGAAAATAATTAACACAACCTGGTTGGGGGTGGGATTGATGAGGAGTAATTAAGCTTTATATAGGACAGAGATAGAAGAGTGTTACATATTTGGGTCTTACAGAATAAGTAGAATTTTCTAAAATGAATATGGGGGAAAGTCATTTCAAAAATAAAGACCAGAAAGTTGATTGTGTTGTGTGCAGAAGAGTTAACTGGTATGACTAGTATATAAAGCACATCTTGTGATGATGGAGATGAGACATCTTTCAGCAATCAGATAGCTACTCTCCAGCCCCAGAGACCTCCAGAAATTGATCGTTGGGGGTCCCACCCCAACAAAAATGGCTGGCTCCCTGCCCCATCAATGAAAGCCAATCCCTCCAGACACCAGCTCCATCCATACCACAAAATTTCCAACAGTTTTTTAATGCCTCACTCTTAAATATGTATAGACAACCCAGAATCACCTGAAATTTGTGGAAAGCCACCAACATAAGAAACACCAAATAAACAAACTGAAATAAAGGAACCTGGAAAAAAAGATAATTCAGAGAACAGGAAAATGAAAACTCTAAAAAGAGACATGAGAAAATATTTTATCTATAAAACAAGAATAGGATGTAATTAAATGAGAACAAACACAGAACAAGAAACAGTGCTTGAAAATTCAAAACAGGCAGAAAAAAAAATCAGTATGAGGTTGGAAAATAAAGTTAATGAAATCTTTCAGAAAATTGAACAAATAAATAAGAAGACAAGAAAATGTGAGAGAGAAAAATTGGCTCTTCAGTTCATAAGGTCCAACATAACATAATAAGATAATACAAATTTCAGTAAACAGGTTTTCCAGATTTAGCAAATAAAATTACAGGATGCTTTTAGTTAAATTTTAATTTCAAATAAACAACAAATAGATGAATAGATCAACGGAACAGAATATGGAGTACAGATATAGACCCACACATACAGGGACAATGGATTTAGACAGAGGTGCAAAGATAATTCTGTGGAGTAAGAATAGTCTTTTCAGCAAATTGTGCTGGAACAACTGGGTATTCACATGCAAAATACTAACTTTGATCCACACCTCTATCATATATAAACATTAATTCAAAATGGATCACAGACCTAAATACAACCATTTAAAGGGCTTGTAACTAAGATATAAAGAGCCCTGGTGATGCAGTGGTTAAAGCACTCAGCAGCTAACCAAAGGGTCAGAGGTTTGAACCCACCAGCTGCTCCACAGGAGAAATACATGGCAGATGTGGCAATCTGCTTACGGAAAGATTTACAGCATTAGAAACCCTACGGGGCAGTTCTACTCTGTCCCATGAGTCAGAATCGAGTCGATGGCATTGGGTCTTTTTTTTTTTTTTTTTTAACTGGTGTATTTAAAGAACTCTCCAAATTCAATAGCAAGGGAAAAAAAATCCAACGGGCAAAAGATTTGAGTAGATGCTTCACCAAAGAAGATATATGGATAGTAAATAAACACATTGCAGTGTGATTAACTACTTTTGTGTGTGGCCTTTCTAGCCATGGTCTGGTAACTCCCACCCAGGTGATTGGGTGGGACTATGAGATAGGGTATTGTAGCCCACCAAGAGGATTGGTCAGTTTTGCCTTAAAAGAGAGCCAATTCCAGAGCAGAGAGGTGGAGCCCACCACCATCAAGGAAGAACAGCCGGGAGTGGACAGCGTGTCCTTTGGACACGGGATCCCTGTACTGAGATGCTCCTGGAAGCAGGAGACCAAGAGGGAAAGACAGCTGTAGCCCTGAAGACGGTGAGAAGTGGTGGCAGCAGGAGATGGCATGTTGGGCTTCCTGGCCCATGAGAGAGAAAGCTGAGTGCCTCTGGGCAGGGGCCTAGGGCCAGGAAGAGGCATACCTGCCAACATGGTTGGGAAGAGGCTGTTCTGATGGAAGAACTGTATCCTGAGTGTTCCTGAGCCTGAATTATAACTATACTACCCTAATAAACCCCATAATCATGAGTACTGTCTGTGAGCTCTGTGTGGCCATTGCAATGAATTATAGAACCCAACAGTGAAGTAGAGAGTGCTGTGCGAGGGACTGTTGGTGTCAGAATTGGTACAGATGGTGGAGAGAAGAGGCATGTCTGACCGCCACCTCATAGGAATCAGCCTTGGGCTGTTGATCTTGATTCTCCTTTCCCTTTTGAAGTTAGAGGTCAGACACCACCCTCACACCATTTTTATACGCATGGAAAGATGCTAAACATTGTTAGGCATTAACCCACTGCTGGAATTAGATTGCTGCCGTGTCTTTCTGCCATGGAGCAGCTAGATGGGCTTGAACTGCCAACCTTTCAGTTAGCAGTTGAATGCTGAACCATTTGTGCCACCAGGGCTCCGATACTTGGAAATTACCCAGGGAGGGGGGAGGGCATTTCAGTGATGGATTGTGAAGAAATCCATCAGGAAACAAGACAGCCTAGTGCAGAGGCATCTACAGTAATCCTGGTGAGGAGCTGGATAAACCGAGAACATTCCTGAGTGTAATCTCTCCTTGTCTGGTATATGATGCCCATGATAGTCATACCTCCTCCGTGCCTTCTCAGTCTGAATCCATTCACTCTCTGGGCAAGCCCCAGTCCTCTCCCCCCAGGCAGCCATGATGCTCCCACATTCTGAGGCATAGGGTTTGCAGGAATCACGAGGTGACCTGAGAGGTAACTTGTGGGTGCTTGGCAGAGGAGTACTGCAGGATTGGGAGACAAAGCCCCAAGGCAGGACTGGGGGGTTTGGTGGGATGTTGTTGGTAGCCAGTTATTTCACTGCCAGAACCCAAAACCTAGCCTAGAGTCAATTCTTTCAGAAGCATTTATTATATGCTTACTACCTTACCCCCTTCACAGAGAGAGAATGTCTCTGCTCTGATTTCTGCACTCCTCTGTTGGAAACCAGCACCTTCTGGTCATTTTCATAAGAGTTTTTGCCAGTTACTCACAGTCTCTGTTAATCAAATTCTTACCTTCCTTCTAATTCCTACATTCCTTTCTTGCCTGTACTGTTGACATTGGCTGTAGAGTTGGAATTTTCCTGTTTCATAGAAACTGTAGCAGCTTTAAGGGTATGGCTGCTCAGTAAACTCTTTGTTTCTATTATGGCCTAAGTCACCATAGCTCTTGATGAAGCAAATATTTTATAGGATGTAGGGTTTGTCTCTGAGCACACACCTCCCGTCAAAGCACAGATCACCCTGCACCAGATAGCTAGAAGAGCATTGCTGATTGATTTGGGTTGTTCTGATTTACACTGCTTCATTTGTAAATAACCAGGAGCAGCTGATTAGAGCAGAAGTGAACACTTTGCAGGTGGGGCTAAATAATAGCGTAAGATGGCCTTTTAAGGAGGTAAGATGTTAAGTGAAAAAAGCAAGTTACAAATCATTAAGCACAGGACAATCCCGTCTTTCTAAATATATATGCACACGTGTATGCATACATAAAGCTAGGAATGTTAAACAGTGATTCTCTTAGACTGAAGAATTTATGGAAGATTTGTACTTGCTTTATTTTTGATTGCCTGGTTATTCCAAATTTTAAAAAATGAACATGTTTTATTTTGTAATAATAAGAAAAACAAGTTATTTAAAGACACAACTAAAAACAGCAAGAATCTGGGAAAACACAATGTGTTTTGTCTGAATTCCACATACTCCTTCAGGAAGGGTGAACAATTCGCCTGGCTCTGGAGGGCCCTGAGAGTGGCAAGCAGGGTGGGGGCATCTCACAGGTGGCAGCAGAGGACACACAGACCGAGGAGTCAGGAGAGTCATGATACTTACAATAAACCAAGTCCAAAGTCATCACATGGGTGGTCTAGGGAGTTGCCAAAACAGAAGAGACAGAGGCACATGTCAAAGCTATAACACAAAGCCAGAAATCCAGAAACTTCATTCATTCATCCAGTAAGCATCTATTTTGGGTCAGGCACTGTGCTAAGAAGCAGGAAGATGAGAGCAAGGGCAATGAGGGAGGGCCTCCAGCAGGTACCCCTGTTCAAGGCTGCAGGCTGAGGCCTGAGATGCAGATCAGTCAGTGTGACTTAAAGATCCCCAAGAAGAGTAGTTATGCTGGGATCCAACTAGGGGAGCAGGAACAACGCTGCTGTAGTGGGTATGCTTCCTGCATGGAGCCCTCCATCTAGCCTCCACATATCAGCTTCAGCACTCATCCATGTTTCTAGGTTTGGTAGAAAAGTTGGTTGGCTAGGATAACTTCTGTTTCATTTTTTTTAAACTTCTTAAAATTATGTAATGTACAAATACACAAATCATTTTTTCATACATTATCTTCTCAATAATTTTGTGAGTAGGATAAAGTGGACACTATATCCTCTTTTCACAAGAGACTAAATTGAGGCTTAGAGAAAATAATTGCCCATAGTCATTGGGCCAGGGCTCAGAACATGATTTTCTAACTTTTAGTCCAATAGTCTTTCCATTGTACTATTTCATACTTAAGTAGCCCCAGTGGCACAATGGCTAATCGCTTGGGTATTAACCTAAAGATTGGCTGTTCAACCCACCAGTGGCTCTGCAAGAGAAAAGACCTGGTGGTATGCTCTATTAAGATTACAGCCTGGAAAAGATGAAAATAACCCAGGTAAGAACTGAGATGGGTGACATTACAACAGAACCAAGGGAAATAAAAAGGATCATAAATGAATACTATGAAAAGTTGTACTCCAACAAATTTGAAAATCTAGAGGAAATGGATAAATTTCTAAAAACACACCGCCTACTTAAACTAACACAAACTGGGATTGAAAATTTGAACAAATCCATAACAAAAGAAGAAACTGAAAGGGTCCTTAAAAAAAAAAAAAAAAAAAAAAAAACTCCCCCTCCCACACATACACACCAAAAGCCAGGGCCCAGAGGGCTTCAATAGAGAATTCTACCAAACATTCAGAGAAGAGTTGATACCAATTCTACTCAAATTATTCCAGAATATAGAAAAGGAAAGAATACTCCTGAATTCATTCTATGAAGCAAGCATAACCCTAATACCAAAAACAGGCAAGGACACCACTAAAAAAGAAAACTACAGACCAATGTCCCTCATGAATATAGATGCAAAAATTATCAACAAAATCCTACCCAACAGAATACGACACCATATATATAAAAAAAAATACATCACAGCAAACAGCAAAGAACATATAGCCCATATGCTCAGATGTAACCAAATAAAACAAAAAAGTAGTATGAAACAAACAAATCTACAATCAAACAAATTCAATAACTACTGAATGTCCTGAAGACAGCAGACAATATCAAAACCTATACAGAAAAAAAGGACAGGAAGGTTCCAGTAGTCATCCAAAACAAAACAACAGATGACTTTCTAGTAGAAGAAAAGGCACAAGATCTACCTGATAGGGAATTCAAATCTCTAATATTCAGAGCAATCCAAGAGTTGAAGCAAAAAGCAGACAAAAAAAAGACAAAAGTGAGGGAAAAATAGACAAATTCATGGGAAAGGCAGACAAATTCATGGAAAATACAGACAAAAAAGAAGAAGAAGAAGAATTCAGGAAAATAATACAGGAACAGGGAGGCAGGGCCAAGATGGCTGACTAGGCAGAAGCTACCTCGGATCCCTCTTGCAAGAAAGATTCAGAAAAACAAGTGAATCGATCACATACATGACAATCTATGAACACTGACCATCAAACACAGATCTAAAGAGTTGACCTGAGTGACAGGTGAGCGAAAAGCTGCGCCCTGAACCAGTGGCCACTTCTGGAACCCACAACCCACCCTACAGCCTTGAGCCCCCGCAGTTCCCTGGTGCTGAGTGGCGGGGCTGATTGCGGCTTGCTGAGGCGGGGCAGGCATGGGACACAGCCCTAACCCCTAGCCTCCTGGGGTAACCTCCGTAGAGACTCAGCCAATGCAAGCAGGCTGTACACTGATGGGGCTAAGGAGAGAACGAACAACGACGGGGAAGCAGCGACTGTTTTTGGAGCCTGGAGCCAGCGTCCCAGTCAGAAAACCTTGGCGCCAGCCTTTGGGCTGGGTGCGGGGGAGCTGAGCATGGCATCATGAGACGGCGCAAACACGGGGCGCAGCCCTGGCCCCCTGAAGTGACCCCGGGGGAAGCCCAGCCAGTGCACGCAGGCAACGCAGCGATGCAGCTGACAGGAGGAGAAGTCACCAGGAGGTAGTGACTGATTTTGGAGCTGGGAGTGTGGCATCCTACCCGGGAACCTCGGTGCTGCGCTTTGGATTGGGAGCAGAGGAAATAACCACAGTTTCTGGGACAGCACAAGCACAGGACGCGGGCCTGACCCTCGGGGGCAATCTCTACCAAGCCAGCGCACACAGTCGACACGCCCCTCGGGAATCTCAGATAAAAGAGTCATCCCAAGCAAGATAAGTAACTCTGTCTATATTCCTGGATGTACTCTCTCCTATCTATCTGATCCCTCCCCTCCCCTTCCCAGGGGGCTTCATTAACATTGGAATTTCCTGGGCCAGAGAGTGAAGTGCTCTACGTTTTTTTTTTTTTTCTTTGTTTGTTTGTTTTGTCTTTTCCTAACCCATTCTCCTGGCCTAAGAGAAGTGGCTACAAAAAACCCAGGGACCAAGAATCCTTCCCTGACTTCCTGAAATTGGACTAAAAATACAGAACCAGCTCCAGCCAAGCATTTGTGATCCACAGTCTTGGGCTTTCATCCCTACAAAGAACAAGGTGGCTATTATAATGCAAAGGCAATTTGGATAGTGATCTGACTGTAATTGTTTTAGCTGATTACTGGAAAGACAAGTTTCCCAGGTCTGATATCTCTGCGTATTCAACAGAGCCCTCACTGACCCACAACGGGGAACTGAGGGCTGAAGCTCCACCCAAACCACCTAACCTCCTGCCATAGGGGTCTGAGGATAGTGACATCTACCAATCTGTAGAGGTAAATGCATTGGGTGCCTAAGGTACAGCTACAGAGCCCTCCCACCAAAGCGCTTTAGGAATAGAGACACACCTACCTCACTGGCACTTGGGGGAAGCCTATCAGCATCCTGCCCCCCTTGGAATGTGACCCCCTGCTCCTACTAGAATCTGGTGCACACAACTATCACCACTACTCCTCTAAGCGAATAGGTCAGAGTCTACCCCACACACTTGGTGACCCAAACTCAGATTCTACTCAAGAATAGTGAATGGACTCTCAGGCTTATATTTCTGGTAACGGCCCAAACCAGCTGGTAAGAGGACATAAGTGATTCAAAGCCTGCAACAATCAAGACAGCGCAATTTAGTAGCCCACCTATGTATATTGAAAAAAACAAAACAAGACTCAGTGAGCAAATATAAAATAAATCATTACAATATCTTACAGATGGCTCGGAGAAAACAGTCAATATCAAACCACATAAAGAAGCAGACCATGATTGCTTCTACAACTCCCCAAATTAATGAATCAAAATCTTTGCCAAATGAAGATAAAATCCTGGAATTGCCAGATACAGAATATAAAAAACTAATTTACAGAATGCTTCAAGACATCAAGAATGACCCCAAAAATGAAATAAGGCAATCTACAGAAAAAGCCAAGGAACACACTGATAAAGCAGTTGAAGAAATCAAAAACATTATTCAAGAATATAGTGGAAAAATTAATAAGCTACAAGAATCCATAGAGAGACAGCATTAAGAAATCCAAAAGATTAACACTAAAATTACAGAATTAGACAACTCAATAGGAAGTCAGAGGAGCAGAATCAAGCAATTGGAATGCAGAGTGGGGGAGTTGGAGGATAAGGCAATTGACACCAATATAGCTGAAGAAAAATCCAATAAAAGAATTAAAAAAAATGAAGAAACCCGAAGAATCGTGTGGGACTCAATCAAGAAGAATAACTTGTGTGTGATTGGAGTTCCAGAACAAGGAGGGATAACAGAAAATACAGAGAGAATAGTTGAAGATCTGTTGGCAGAAAACTTCCCTAACATCATGAAAGATAAAAGGATATCCGTCCAAGATGCTCATCAAACCCCATATAAGATTGATCCAAAAAGAAAATCACCAAGGCGTATTATCATCAAACTTGCCAAAACCAAAGATAAAGAGGAAATTTTAAAAGCAGCCAGGGATAAAAGAAAGGTCTCCTAGAAAGGAGAATCATTAAGTTCAGACTACTCAGCAGAAACCATGCAGGCAAGAAGGCAATGGGATGACATGTACAGAGCACTGAAGGAGAAAAACTGCCAGCCAAGGATCACTTATCCAGCAAAACTCTCTCTGAAATATGAAGGTGAAATTAAAATATTTACAGATAAACACAAGCTTAGCGAATCTGCAAAAACCAAACCAAAGCTACAAGAAGTAC
Source organism: Elephas maximus indicus (assembly GCF_024166365.1). Classification (NCBI taxonomy): domain Eukaryota; kingdom Metazoa; phylum Chordata; class Mammalia; order Proboscidea; family Elephantidae; genus Elephas; species Elephas maximus. The sequence goes on from NC_064830.1 coordinate 50,210,605, forward strand.
TAAAGGAAATTGTTTGGTCAGAAAATCAATAACATCAGATAAGAACACAACACAAAGACACAGAACAGAACATCCTGATATCACCTCAAATAAGGAAATCACAAAAACAAATTAAGACTAATTTTAAAAAGAAAAAAATGCTCAGAACAGGGAATCATTGAAGTAGTATGTAAAAGATCATAATAATCAAAAAGAGGGACTAAATACAGGAGGCATAGAACTGCCATATGGAGAGGAAAACAAGGCTATACAGGATGATACAAGTTAGGTTTTTACTTAGAAAAATAGGGGCAATTATTAAGGCCACCACAAAGAGGTCTAACAATTCCATAACTCAAAATAAAAACCTAGAAAAACATAACAACTCCAATAACAACTCAGCAAACATAAATTCGACTACTATGAAAAGGAGGAACGCACAATTTACAAAGAAAAACGTCTCAGCACAAAAAAGTAAGTGGAAAAATGAAATTGTCAACAACATACAAAAAAAGGCATCAAAATGATAGCACTAAACACATTCTTATCTATAATTACACTGAATGTAAATGGACTAAATGCCCCAATAAAGAGACAGAGAGTCTCAGACTGGATAAAGAAACATGATCTGTCTATATGCTGCCGACAACAGACACACCTTAGACTTAGACACACAAACAAACTAAAACCCAAAGGATGAAAAAAAATGTATCAAGCAAAAAACAATCAAAAAAAGAGCAGGAGTAAAATAGACTTCAAAGTTAAATCCATCACAAAGGACAAAGAAAGATACTGCATAATGATTAAAGGGACAATTGACCAGGAAGATATAACCATATTAAATATTTATGCACCCAATGACAGGGCGGCAAGATACATAAAACAAACTTTAACAGAACTGAAAAGTGAGATAGACACCTCCACAATTATAGTAGAAACTTCAACACACCACTTTGGGAGAAGGATAGGACTTTCAGTAAGAAGCTCAATAGAGACATAGAAGACCTAATTGCTACAATCAACCAACTTGACCTCATAGACATATACAGAACACTCCACCAAACAGCTGCAAAATATACTTTTTTTTCTAGTGCACGTGGAACACTCTCTAGAGTAGATCACATATTAGGTCATAAAACAAACCTTTGCAGAATCCAAAACATCGAAATATTACAAAGCATCTTCTCAGACCACAAGGCCATAAAAGTGGAAATCAATAACAGAAAAATCAGGGAAAAGACATCAAATACTTGGAAAATGAACAATACCCTGCTCCAAAAAGACTGGGTTATAGAAGACATTAAGGAGGGAATACAGAAATTCATAGACTGCAACGAGAATGAAAACACTTCCTATCGAAACCTCTGGGACACAGCAAAAGCAGGGCTCAGAGGTCAATTTATATCGATAAATGCACACATACAAAAGAAGAAAGAGCCAAAATCAGAGAACTGTCCCTACAACTTGAACAAATAGAAAGCGAGCAACAAAAGAATCCATCAGGCACCAGAAGAAAACAAATAATAAAAATTAGAGCTGAACTAAATGAACTAGAAAACAGAAAAACAATTGAAAGAATTAACAAAGTCAAAAGCTGGTTCTTTGAAAAAATTAACAAAATTGATAAACCATTGGCCAGACTGACTAAAGAAATATAGGAAAGGAAACAAATAACCCAAATAAGAGGCGAGATGGGCCACATCACAACAGACCCAACTGAAATTAAAAGAATCATATCAGATTATTACGAAAAATTGTACTCTAACAAATTTGAAAACCTAGAAGAAATGGATGAATTCCTGGAAAAACACTACCTACCTAAACTAACACATTCAGAAGTAGAACAACTAAATAGACCCATAACAAAAAAAGAGATTGATAAGGTAATCAAAAAACTCCCAACAAAAAAAAGCCCTGGCCTGGACGGCTTCACTGCAGAGTTCTACCAAACTTTCAGAGAAGAGATAACACCACTACTACTAAAGGTATTTCCAAGCACAGAAAATGATGGAATACTACCTAACTCATGCTATGAACCCACCATAGCCCTGATACCAAAACCAGGTAAAGACACCACAAAAAACAAAAATTATAGACCTATATTCCTCATGTACATAGATGCAAAAATCCTCAACAAAATCCTAGCCACTAGAATTCAACAACATATCAAAAAAATAATCCACCATGACCAAGTGGGATTTATATCAGGTCTGTAAGGTTTTTTTTTTTTTTTTTTGTAAGCTTGGTTTAATATTAGAAAAACCATTAATGTAATCCACCATATAAATAAAATAAAAGGCAAAAACCACATGATCTTATCAATTCATGCAGAAAAGGCATTGGACAAAGTCCAACACCCATTCATGATAAAAACTCTCAGCAAAATAAGAATTGAAGGAAAATTCCTCAACGTAATAAAGGGCATCTATACAAAACCAACAGCCAACATCATTCTAAATGGAGGGAGCCTGAAAGCATTTCCCTTGACAACGGGAACCAGACAAGGATGCCCTTTATCACCGCTCTTATTCAACATTGTGCTAGAGGTCCTAGCCAGAGTAATTAGGCTAGACAAAGAAATAAAGGGCATCCGGATTGGTAAGGAGGAAGTAAAATTATCTCTATTTGCAGATGACATGATCTTATACACAGAAAACCCTAAGGAATCCTCCAGAGAACTACTGAAACTAATAGAAGAGTTCGACAGAGTCTCAGGTTATAAGATAAACATACAAAAATCACTTGGATTCCTCTACATCCACAAAAAGAACATTGAAGAGGAAATCACCAAATCAATACCATTCACAGTGGCCCCCAAGAAGATAAAATACTTAGGAATAAATTTTACCAAAGATGTAAAAGACCTATACAAAGAAAACTACGAAGTACTAGTGCAAGAAACTAAAAGGGACCTACATAAGCGGAAAAACATACCTTGCTCATGGATAGGAAGACTTAACATAGTAAAAATGTCTATTCTACCAAAAGCCATCTATACATACAATGCACTTCCGATCCAAATTCCAATGTCATTTTCTAATGTGATGGAGAAACAAATCACCAACTTCATATGGAAGGGAAAGAAGCCCTGGATAAGTAAAGCATTACTGAAAAAGAAGAAGAAAGTGGGAGGCCTCACTCTACCTGATTTTAGAACATATTATACAGCCACAGTAGGCAAAACAGCCTATTACTGGTAGAACAACAGGCACATAGACCAATGGAACAGAATTGAGAACCCAGATATAAATCCATCCACATATGAGCAGCTGATATTTGACAAAGGCCCAGTGTCAGTTAATTGGGGAAAAGACAGTCTTTTTAACAAATGGTGCTGGCATAACTGGATATCCATTTGCAAAAAAATGAAACAGGACCCATACCTCACACCAAGCACAAAAACTAACTCCAAGTGGATCAAAGACCTAAACATAAAGACTAAAACGATAAAGATCATGGAAGAAAAAATAGGGACAACATTAGGAGCCCTAACACAAGGCATAAACAGAATACAAAACATTACCAAAAATGACAAAGAGAAACCAGATAACTGGGAGCTCCTAAAAATCAAACACCTATGCTCATCTAAAGACTTCACCAAAAGAGTAAAAAGACCACATACAAATTGGGAAAAAATTTTCAGTTATGACATCTCTGACCAGCGTCTGATCTCTAAAATCTATATGATTCTGTTAAAACTCAACCACAAAAAGACAAACAAACCAATCAAAAAGTGGGTGAAGGATATGAACACGCACTTCACTAAAGAAGATATTCAGGCGGCTAACAGACACATGAGAAAATGCTCTCGATCATTAGCCATTAGAGAAATGCAAATTAAAACTACAATGAGATTCCATCTCACTCCAACAAGGCTGGCATTAATCCAAAAAACACAAAATAATAAATGTTGGAGGGGCTGCGGAGAGACTGGAACTCTTATACACTGCTGGTGGGAATGTAAAATGGTACAACCACTTTGGAAATCTATCTGGCATTTTCTTAAAAGGTTAGAAATAGAACTACCATACAACCCAGAAATTCCACTCCTTGGAATATACCCTAGAGAAACAAGAGCCTTTACACGAACAGATATATGCACACCCATGTTTATTGCAGCTCTGTTTACAATAGCAAAAAGCTGGAAGCAACCAAGGTGTTCATCAATAGATGAATGCTTAAATAAATTATGGTACATTCACACAATGGAATACTACACATCGATAAAGAACAATGACGAATCTGTGAAACATTTCATAATATGGAGGCACCTGGAAGGCATTTTGCTGAGTAAAATAGTCAGATGCAAAAGGACAAATACTGTATAAGACCACTATTATATGTTCTTGAGAAATAGTATAAACTGAGAAGAACACATTCTTTTGTGGTTACGAGAGGGGGGAGGGAGGGTGGGAGAGGCTTATTTACTGATTAGTTAGTAGATAAGAACTACTTTAGGTGAAGGGAAGGACAATATTCAATACACGGACAGTCAGCTCAACTGGACAGACCAAAAGCAAAGAAGTTTCCAGGATAAACTGAATGCTTCGAAGGTCAGCGGAGCAAGGGCAGGGGCTTGGGGACTATGGCTTAAGGGGACTCCTAAGTCAGTTGGCATAATAAACTCTATTATGAAAACATTCTGTATCCCACTTTGAAGTGTGGCATCTGGGGTCTTAAATGCTAACAAGCGGCCATCTAAGATGCATCAATTGGTCTCAACCCACCTGGATCAAAGGAGAATGAAGAACACCAAGGTCACACAATAACTATGTGTCCGAGACAGAAAAGGCCACATGAACTAGAGACTTACATCATCCTGAGACCAGAAGAACTAGATGGTGCCTGGCCACAACCGATGACTGCCCTGACAGGGAACACAACAGAGAACCCCTGAGGGAGCAGGAGATCAGTGGGATGCAGACCCCAAATTCTCATAAAAAGACCAGACTTAATGGTCTGACTGAGACTAGAAGAATCCTGGCGGTCATGGTCCCCAAACCTTCTGTTGGCCCAGGACAGGAACCATTCCCAAAGACAACTCATCAGACATGGAAGGGAGTGGACAATGGGCTGGAGAGAGATGCTGATGAAGAGTGACCTACTTGTATCAGGTGGACACTTGAGACTGTGTTGGCATCTCCTGTCTGGAGGGTAGAGAGGGTTAGAAACTGGCAAAACGGTCATGAAAGGAGAGACTGGAAAAAGGGAGCAGACTGACTCATTAAAAAAAAATAAATGGGAGTATGTAGTAAGGTGTATATAAGCTTATATGTGATAGACTGACTTGATTTGTAAACTTTCACTTAAAGCACAATAAAAATTATTAAAAAAAATAATAATACAGGAACAAACTGCCAAAACAAATTCACAACTAGAAATCATACAAAACCAACAATTAGAAATCCAAAAGATAAACAACAAGATTTCAGAAATGGACAGTGTCACAGAAGAGCTGAGGAGCAGGTTTGAAATTATGGAAGAAAAGACCAGCAAAATTGAAGACAACACTTGGATACAACTCTGAAGAAAAATCAGAAAAAAGAACAAAGAAAAATGAAGAAACCCTGAGAATTATGTGGGATACAATCAAAGCAACAATTTGCACGTGATCAGCGTTCCAGAACAGGGAAAGAAAATGGAAAGCACAGAGAGAATCAGTGAAGAATTGCTGACAGGAAATTTCCCTAATATCATGAAAGATGAAAAGCTGGACATCCAAGAAGTTCAACAAACCCCGTACAGAATAGACCCCAAAAGAAAATCACCAAGGCATATCATAATCACACTGGCTTTAGCCACAGATAAAGAAAGAATCCTGAGAGCAGCTCAAGAAAAACGAAAGTCACACACAGGGGGAAACAGTAAGACTAAACTCTGATTACTCGGCAGAAACCATGTAGGCAAGAAGGCAATGGGATGACATATGTAAAACCTTGAAAGAAAAAAATTGCCAAACAAGAATAACATATCCTGCAAAACTCTTATTCAAATATGATGGTGAAATTAGGACATTCCCAGATAAACCGAAATTAAGGGAATATGTAAAAACCAAACCAAACTTACAAGAACTATTGAAGGGAGTCCTTCAGTTTGAGAAAAAGAAACATCAGACCACAGCCTGAATCTAGGACACAAGATTGTACCAGCCAGATACCAATCTAGGAAATGAAATTCTAAAGACTATGCAAAACCAAAAGAATCACAACAGGGAACCAGAGACAGTAATTAGTAAATGACAACAACGTCAGAACAAAAAAAGAAGGAATAAATGATAGAGGTACAGAAGTTTCTAATGGAGAGGAAAGCAAAGCAATACCAAGCAATAACAGACTGGCTCAAACCTAGAAAGATAATAGTAAATTTAAAGGTAACCACAAAGAAAGTTAAGAAGCCTTCTCATCAAAATAAAGAAGAAAACCATAAAGTCTCAGTAAAAAAAAGAAAGGAAAAAAAATCCACAAACAAAAGAAATTCAGTACAGGAGAGTAAGAGGAACAAAGAAAACGTTGGCACCATTAAAAAAAAAAAAAGTACTAGAAAATGGCAGCAATAAACTCACACCTATCAATAATTACACTGAATGTAAATGGCCTAAATGCACCCATAAAGAGACACAGAGTGACAGAATGGATAAAAAAACAGGATCCATTAATATGCTGTCTACAAGAGACACATCTTAGAAACAAAGATGTAAATTTATTAAAAATCAAAGGATGAAAAAAATATATATCAAGCAAACAGCTCCCAAAAAAAAAGAGTGGCAATACTAATCTCAGATAAAATAGTCTTTAAAACAAAATCCACCAGAGAAGACAAAGACAAAGAAAGGCACTATATAATTACTAAAGGAACTGTCTATCATCAAGACATAACCATAATAAACATCTATGCACCCAATGACAGAGCTCCAAAATACATAAAACGAACTCTAACAGTAATGAAAAGAGAAAATCGACAGCTCCATTATAATAGTAGGAGACTTCAACACACCACACTCAGAACATCTAGAAAGAAATTTGAAGATACAGATGAGCTAAAGGGCACAATCAGTCAACTTGACCTCATAGACATATATAGAACACTCCACCCAACAGCTGCAAAGTACACATTCTTTTCCAATGCACATGGAATGTCCTCCAGCATAGACCACATCTTAGGCCACAGGGCAACCCTCAACAAAATCCAAAACACTGAGATAATACAAAGTGTCTGCTCCAATCGCAATGCCATCAAGGTAGAAATTAACAACAGGAAAAAACATCGGTTGCATAGAAACTGAATAAAAACCTGCTTGAAAACCACTGGGTAATAGAAGAAATCAGAGGTGGAATCCAAAAAAGTCCTAGAATCAAACAAGAATGAAAATACGTCATACCAAAACCCGTGGGACACAGCAAAGGCAGTCCTCAGAGGTCGATTTATAGCAATAAATGCACACATCAAAAAAGAAGAAAGGAACAAAATCGGAACATTAGTTATACAACATGAACAAAGAGAAAGAGAATAGCAAAAGAAGCCCATAGCTACCAGAACCAAAAAAAAAAAAAACCAAACCCAGTGCCATCGAGTCAATTCCTACTCATAGCGACCCTACAGGACAGAGTAGAACTGCCCCATAGAGTTTCCAAGGAGCACCTGGTGGATTTGAACTACCAACCCTTTGGTTAGCAGCCATAACACTTAACCACTACGCCACCAGGGTTTCCTAGCTGCCAGAAGAAAGGAAATAATAACGATTAGAGCAGAAATAAATGAAATAGAGAATAGAAAAACAAGAGAAAGAATTAACAAAACCAAAAGTTGGTGCTTGGAAATAATCAACAAAATCGACAAACCACTGGCCAAACTGACAAAAGAAAAACAGGACAGAACACAAATGACCCAAATAAATGAAATGGGGACATTACAACAGACCCAACTGAAATAAAAAAGATCACAACAGAGTATTAAAAAAACTATACTCCAACAAATTTGAAAACCTAGAGGAAATAGATAAGTTTCTAGAAACACACTACCTATCCAAACACAAAATATGTTGAAAATCTGAACAGACCCATAACCAGAGAAGAGATTGAAATGGTAAAAAAAAAGACTCCCAACAGGAAAAAAAAAAAAAAAAGCCCTGGCCCACATGCCTTCACTGGGGAATTCTACCAAACATTCAGAGAAGAGCTTACGCCAGTAAGCTTACTCAAACTATTTCAGAACATAGAAAAGGAACTGATACATCCAAATTCATTCTATGAAGCCAGCATAACCCTGATATCAAAACTAGGCAAAGATACCACAAAAAAAAAGAAAATTACAGACCAATACCTCTTATGAATATGAACATAAAAATTCTAAACAAAATTCTAGCCAATAGAATATACCATCATATCAAAAAAATTATACACCATGACCAAGTAAGATTCATACCAGGTATGCAATGATGGTTCAACATTAGAAAATCAATCAATGTAACCCATCACATAAATAAAAGGAAGAAAAGAATCACATGATCATCTCAATCGATGCAGAAAAGGCATTTGAAAAAGCCCAACGCCCATTCCTGATAAAAACTCTCAATAAAATAGGCATAGAAGGGAAATTTCTCAACATAATAAAGGGCACCCACGCAAAACCAACAGCCAATATCATTCTTAATGGAGAGAGACTGAAAACACTCACCTTGAGAATAGGAACAAGACAAAGATGCCCTTTATCACCACTCCTATTTAACATTGTGCTGGAAGTCCTAGCTAGAGCAATAAGGCAAGAAAAAAAATAATAAAAAAGGTCATCCAGATTGGTAATAAAAGAAGTTAAACTGTCCCTATTTGCAGATGATATGCTACTATACTTAGAAAATCCAAAAGACTCCATGAGAAAACTACTGGAACTAATAGAAAGATTCAGAAGAGAAGCAAGATACAAGATAAGCATGCAAAAATCAGTTGGATTCCTATACACCAATAAAGAGAATGATGAAAAAGAAATCAGGAAAACAATATTATCAATAATAGCACCTAAAACAGTAAAATACAGATGAATAAATCTAAACAGGGATGTAAAAGACCTATACAAAGAAAACTACAAAACAGTAACGCAAGAAACCAAAAGAGATCCACGTAAATGGAAAAACATACTATGCTTATGGATAGGTAGACTCAACATGTGAAAATGACAATTCTACCCAGAGCAATTTACAAATACAATGCAACCCTGATCCAAATACCAACGGCATTCTTTAAAGAGATGGAAAAACTAACAATTAACTTTATATGGAAAGGGAAGAGGCCCCTGAAAGTAAAGCACTATTGAAGAAGAAGAAAAAAGTAGGAGGACTTGCACTCTTTGACCTCAGAACCTACTATACAGCTATGATAGTCAAAACAGCCTGGTACTGGTACAATGACAGATACACTGACCAACGGAACTGAATTGAGAACCCAGATGTAAATCGATCCACATATGGTCACCTTATCTCTGACAAAGGCCCAAAATCCATCAAATGGGGAAAAGACAGTCTTTTTAACAAATGATGCTGGCAAAACTGGATGTCCATCTGCAAAAAAAATGAAACAGAAGCCATACTTTACACCATATACAAAAACTAATTCAAAATGAATCCAAGCCCTAAACATAAAGCCAAAAAGTATAAAGTTCATAGAAGAAAAAATAGGACCAATGCTAGAGGCCCTAACTCATTAACAGGATACAAACCATAACCAAGAACACACAAATTCCAAAAGATAAGCTAGATAACTGGGATATTCTAAAAATTAGACACTTATGCTCATCAAAAGACTTCACCAAAAGAGTAAAAAGAGAACCTACAGACTGAGAGAAAAAAGTTTGGCTATCACAAATCAGACAAAGTTCTAATCTCTAAAATCTACAGGAAAATCAAGCACCTGTACAACAAAAAGACAAATAGTCTGGTTAAAAAATGGGCAAAGGAAATGAACACACACTTCACCAAAGAAGACATTCAAGCCACTAACAGACACATAAGGAAATGCACCCAATCACTGGCCATTAGAGAAATGCAAATCAAAACCACAATGAGATACCATCTCATCCCAGCATTACTGGCACAATTCCAAAAAACAGGGAATAAAAAATGTTGGAGAGGCTGCTGGGAGATTGGAAATCTTATGCATTGCTGGTGGGAATGCAAAATGATACAACCATTTTGGAAAATGATATGGACTTCCTTAAAGAAAAAAAATTTTTTTCTTCTTTTTATGAAAGCTAGAAATAGAAGCACCATATGATCCAGCAATCCTACTCCTAGGAATATATCCTAGAGAAATAAGAATCATCACACAAACAGAATATGCACACCCATGTTCATTGCAGCATTGTTCACAATAGCAAAATGATAAAAACAACCTAGATGTTCATCAACAGGTGGATGGATAAACAAACTGTGGTATGTATACACAATGGAGTATTATGGAACAATACAGAAGAATGATGAATCTGTGAAGCATCTCATAACATGAATGAAACTGGAGGGCATTATGCTGAGGGAAATAAGTCAATCACAAAAGGACAAATATTGTATGAGACCACTAAAGTAGAAACTTATGAAAAGGTTTACACACAAAAAGAAACAATCTCTGATGATTACAAGAAAGGGGAGGGGTGGGGATGGAAAAACTCTAAATATACAATAGATAAGTGGTAACTTTGGTGAAGGGAAAGCCAGCACAATTTGTACAAGGCAAGGTCATGGATGCTCCACAGACATATCCAAACTCCCTGAGGGAAGGAATTGCTGGGCTTAGGTCTGTAGGGACCATGGTCTCAGGGAATATCCAGCTCAAGTGGCATAACACAGTTTGTAAAGAAAATGTTCTACATTCTACTTTGGTGAGTAGTGTCTGGGATCTTAAAAGCCTGTGAGCGGCCATCTAAGACACTTCACTGGTCTCACCCCTTCAGGAGCAAGGGGGAATGAAGAAAACGAAAGATACGAGGGAAAGACTAGTCCAAAGGACTAATGGACCACAACTACCACGGTGCCCAGCTACCACCACTGACTGCTCTGACAGGGGTCACAATAGAGGGTCCCAGACAGAGCTGAAGAAAAATGTAGAAAAAAATTCTAATTCACAAAAAAAGACCAGACTTATTGGCCTAACAGAGACGGAGAAACCCCAAGAGTATAGCCTTCCAACACCCTTTTAGCTCAGTAAGGAAGTCACTTCCGAGGTTCACCCTTCAGTCAAAGATTAGATAGACCCATAAAACAAAAGGAGACTAAAGGGGCATACCAGCCCAGGGGCAAGGATTAGAAGGCAGGAGAGGGCAGGAAAGCTGGTAATACAGAACCCAAGGTTGTGAAGGGAGAGTGTTGACATGTTGTGGTGCTGTTTATCAATGTCATAAAACAACATGTGAACTATTTAAAGACAAACTAGTTTGTTCTGTAAACCTTCATTTAAAATACACTTAAAAAAAGAAAGAGAAAAATAATACATCACAACCAAGTGGGATTCATATCAGGCATGCAAGGTTGGTTCAACATTAGAAAACAAATCAACATAATCCATCATAAATAAAACAAAGGAAAAGAATCACATGATCATCTCAATCAATGCAGAAAAGGCATTTGATAAAGTCCAACACCCATTCCTGATTTAAAAAAAAAAAAAACTCAGCAAAATGGGAATAGAAGGGAAATTCCTCACCATAATAAAGGGAATTTATACAAAACCAAGAGCCAACATTATCCTCAATGGAGAGAAGCTGAAAGCATTTCCCCTGAAAACAGGAACCAGACAAGGACGCCCTTTATCATCACATTTATTCGACATTGTATTGAAAGTCCTAGCAAGAGCAATAAGACAAGAAAAGAAAAGAAAGAGCATCCACATTGGTAAGGAAGAAGTAAAACCAGCCGTATTTGCAGATGATACGATCTGGTGCATGGAAAATCCTAAGAACTCCATTAGAAAGCTACTGGAAATAAGAGAAGCATTCAGTAAACTGGCAGGATAGATCAGTATATAAAAATCAGTTGGATTACTCTACATCAACAAAGAGAACTGTGAAAAGGAAATCAGGAAAACAATACCATTTATAATAGCCCCCCACAAGATAAAATACATAGGAATAAATCTGACCAGGGATGTAAAACACTTATACAAAGAAAATTACAAAACTCTACTGCAAGGAACCCAAAGAGACCTATATAAATGGAAAAACATACCATGCTCCTGGATAGGAAGACAACATGGCGAAAATGTCAATGCTACCCAAAGCAATATATAGATACAATGCACTCCCGATCCAAATCCCAAAAGCATTTTTTCACCAAAATGGAAAAACTAATCACTAATTGTATATGGAAGGGAAAAAGGACCCGAATAAATAAAGTTTTACTAAAAAAGAACAAAGTAGGAGGCCTCATGCTACCTGATCTCAAAACTGACTACACAGCCACAGTAGTCAAAACAGTGTGGTACTAGTACAACAACAGGCACATAGACCAATGGAACAGAATTGAGAACCCAGACATAAATCCATCCACCAATCCACAGCTGATCGTCAACAAAGTACCAAACATTATCAAATGGGACAGAGACAATCTCTTCAACAAATAGTGCTGGCAAAATTGGATATCTATCAGTAAAAAAATAAAACAAGATCCATACCTCACACCAGACACAAAAACTAACTCCAAAGGGGTCAAAGACCTAAATATAAAACCTAAAATTAAAGATCATGGAGGAAAAATTAGTGACAACACTAGAGGCTCTAAGATAGGGCATAAATAGGTTACTGAACGTAACTAAAAATGTACACACAGAAGATGAACTAGATAAATGAGACGCCCTAAAAAATTAATCATTTATGCTCAACAAAAGACATCTCCAAAAGGGTAAAAAGAGAACATACAGATTGGGAAAATTTTTTTGGCTATGACATATCTGACAATGGTCTAATCTCTAAAATTTATGGAAAAATTCAACACCTTGACAACAACAACAAAGAAGACAAATAATTCAATTAAAAAATGGGCAAAGGATATGAACACTTTACCAAAAAAGACATTCAGGCTACTAACAAACCTAAGAAGAAATTCTTAGCCATTAGAGAGATGTAAGTCAAAACTACAATGAGATACCATCTCACCTTGACATTACTGGCATAAATCAACAATATCAGAAAATAACGAATGTCTTCTAGGATGTGGGGAGATTGGAACTCTTACACATTGTTGGTGGGAATGTAAAATGGTACAACCGTTATGGAAAACAGTATGGCGCATCCTCAAAAAGTTAGAAAAACAAATACCATATGATCCAGCCATCCCACTCTGAGGTAAATACCCTAAACATATAAGAGAGAAGGCGAGGCTAAGACGGTGGAATAAACAGATGCTTCCAGTGAGCCCTCTTACAACAAAGACCAGAAAAAACAAGTGAAACAAGTATATTTATGACAAGCTAGGAGCCCTGAACTGCAAAGGCAAGGTTAGAAAACGAACTGAGGGGCAGGAGGAAGAAGAGACAGTTCAGAAATGGAGAGGAGTTACCGGATCTAAATCGCCAGGAGCCCTCAGACACCATTCCCAGGCGTGGCTGCAGTGGGTTGATACTAGCGTTCGGCCACAGTTTCCTCAGGGAGAAACAGCCAGCCACACAGCCTACTCAAACCTTTGGAGCCAGAGAAGAACGGCACCCTCGGCAAAAGCTAAGTACTTGTGTGTATTTTACCATGCCCCCCATCTCCAAGCCAGCTTCAGAGGCTATTGATTTCCATGGGCCTGAGATAGGCCCTGATGAGCACCTAGAGCCATCCTCCAGGCCCGGGAGAAGGAACAAATTCGCTAACCGGGGGAGTGCAGGATAGAAGCAGCTCCTGTCCAGGCATAAATGGTCCGTGTACTTGCAGTAACTTTCCCCTCTGCATGGGCCTGTGTGGGCCTATTTCAGGAGAATAGGCTCTTGTTGGCAGACTCCAACCATTTCAGTTGTGCGGTGGAGAGGCGGGTGTTTGATGTTTGACGCCGCTTTGCCTATTAAACAGGGTCCTCAAGTACCCACTTCAGGGACCTAAGGACTGGTGGCTCCACTCAGGTCACCCAGCCACTCGCAACACTAGTCCATGGATACCTGGTACCTCCCAGTCCTTACAACCCAAAACATTGGGTGCCCATGGTTCGTCTGCAGAACCCACCCACCTGTACACTCTAGGGAACAGGGAAAATATTTCCTCAGAGATACTTGGGGGACAATTCTCAGCCCTCTGTCTAATTCAGAGCATGACCTCCTGCTACAGCCAGATACCGGTACCTACACCAATCACTTCTGCCCCTCTAAGACTGTAGGACAGAGCTTGTACCACACTAGATGATCAGAAACCTGGACGCCTGAGCTGAATTCATATAAGAAAACTGAATGGACTCCTAGACTGATATATCTGTTAACAGCTCTAGCCATCTGGGGACAGGATGTTAGAGTTCCAAAGGCAAAAATATCCAAGCTAGCCTACTCAACCAACCCATCTGGGCATATCAAAAGCAAGAAGCTATGATACAGTAAGCAAGCATAAAATAAAAGAATACAATAACTTAGAGATGGCTCGGAAACAACAGGCAGTATCAAGTCACATAAAGAAACAGGCCATGATCGCCTCAAGAAGCTCTCAAAACAAAGAATAAAGAGGTCTTCTAGATGAAAGTGCCTTCCTGGAAATACCAGAGGCAGAATACAAAAGATTAATATAGAGCCCTTCAAGACGTCGGAAAGGAAATAAGGCAATACACAGAACAAGCCAAGGAACACACAGATAAAGCAGTTGAAGAAATTTAAAAGGTTATTCAGGAACACATAATGAAAAATTTAATAAGCTGGAAAAATCCACAGACAGACAGCAATCAGAAATTCAGAAGATTAACAATAAAATTACAGAATTAGACAACTGAATAGAAAGTCAGAGGAGCGGAATTGAACAAGTGAAAGGCAGAATTTGTGAACCTGAACATAAAGCACTTGGCACCAATATATTTGAAGAAAAAAATCACAGAACAGCATTAAAAAAAAATGTAGAAACCTGAAGAATCATGTGGGACTCTATCAAGAGAAATAACCTACGAGTGACTGGAGTACCAGAACAGGGAGGGATAACAGAAAATACAGAGAAAATTGTTGAAGATTTGTTGGCAAAAAACTTCCCTGATATCATGAAAGATAGAAGATATCTATCCAAGATGCTCGTTGAACTCCACATAAGGTATCTCTCAAAAGAAAGTCATGAAGACATATTATAATCAAACTTGACAAAAGCAAAGATAGAGAATTGTATGAGCAGCTAGGGACAAACAAAAGGCCACCTACAAAAGAAAGCCAATAAGAATACGCTCGGATTACTTGGCAGAAACCATGCAGGTGAGAAGGCAATGGGATGACTTACATAAATCATTAATGGAAAAAAACTGCAAGCCAAGAATCATATATCCAGCAAAAACTGTCTCTCAAATACAAAGGTGAAATTAGGACATTTCCAGATAAATAGAAGTTTAGGGAGTTCATAAAAACCAAACCAAAACTACAAGAAATACTAAAGGTAGTTCTTTGGTTTGAAAATCAATAATATCAGGTATCAACCCAAGACTAGAAAACTAGGCAGAGCAATCAGGTGTCAACCCAGACAGGGAAATCACAAAACTAAATCAAGAATAAAAAAATGCTCAAAACAGGGAAACAGCAATGTTGTAAAGTAAAAGGAGACAACATTAAAACAATAAAGAGGGATTAAGAAATGTAGTCATAGATTTTTCATATGGAGAGGAAGACAAGGCGATACAAAGACATAAAAGTTAGGTTTAAATTTATGAAAATACTGGTAAATAATAAGGTAACCACAAAGTAGACAAACTATCCTACACATCAAAATAAAATACAAGAGAAAAATAGACTCAGCAGAAACAAAATCAACAGCAACAAATATAATGAAAAGACAATATATAAAGATAATCTACTCAGCACATAAAATTCAGTGGGAAAAGAAACTGTCAACAACTTGCAAAAAAAGACATCAAAATGATAGCACTAAATTCATACATATCCATACTTACGCTGAATGTAAATGGACTAAATGCACAATACAGACACAGAGAGTGGCAGGATGGATTACAAAACACGATCCATTTATATGCTGCCTACAACAGACACACCTTAGACCTAGAGACACAAACAAACTAAAACTCAAAGGATGGAAAAAGAAAAGAAAAGAAAATTACAGTCCTATATCCCCCATGAACTTAGATGCAAAAACCCTCAACAAAATTCAAGCCAACAGAATTCAACAATATATCAAAAAAATAATTCACCATGACAAAATGGGATTCATACCACATATGCAGGGATGATTCAACATTAGAAAAACAATCAATGTAATCCATCATATAAATAAAACAAAGGACAAGAACCACATGGTCTTATCAATTGATCCAGAAAAGGCATTTAGACAAAGTTTAAAACCCATTCATGATAAAAACTCTCAACAAAATAGGAATAGAGGGAAAATTCCTCAACATAATAAAGGGCATTTATACAAAGCCAACAGCCAACATTATCCTAAATGGAGAGGGCCTGAAAGCATTTCCCTGAGATCAGAAACCAGACAAGGATGCCCTTTGTTACTTCTCTTATTCAACATTGTGCTGGAGATCTTAACCAGAGCAGATAGGCTAGTTAAAGAAATAAGGACATTGAGATTGGAAAGGAAGAAGTAAAAGTATCTCTACCTGCAGATGACACGATCTTATACACAGAAAACCCTAAGGAATCCTCCAGAAAACTACTGAAACTAATAGAAGAGTTAAGCAAAGGATCAGGACGTAAGATAAACATACAAAAATCAGTTGGATTCCTCTACACCAACAAAAAGAACATTGAAGAGGAAATCACCAAATTAATACCATTTATGGTAGCCCACAAGAAAATAAAATACTTAGAAATAAATCTTACCAGAGATGTAAAAGGCTTATACAAAGAAAAGTAAAAAACACTTCTGCAACAAAACAAAGGAGACCTACATAAGGGGAAAAACATACCTTGCTTGGGGATAGGAAGACTTAACATCATAAAAACGCCTGTTCTTTCAAAAGCAATCTGTAGATTTAAGCAATTCCAATCTAAATTCCAATGACATTTTTTAATGAGTTGGAGAAACAAATCACCAACTTCATATGGAAGGGAAAGAGGCCCCAGATAAGTGAAGCATTACTTGAAAAAGAAGGACAAAGTGGGAGGCCTCACTCTACCTGATTTTAGAACCTAGAAACTAGATAACTGGGAGCTCCTAAAAATCAAACAGCTATGCTCATCCAAAGACCTCACCAAAAGAGTAAAAAGACTACCTACAGACTGGGAAAAAGTTTTTAGGTATGACATTTGCAATCAGCGCCTGATCTCTAAAATCTACGTGATACTGCAAAAACTCAACTACAAAAATACAAAAAACCCAATTAAAAAATGGGCAAAAGACATAAACAAACACTTCACTAAAGAAGACATTCAGGTAGCTAACAGATACATGAGGAAATGCTCAATATCATTAGCCATTGGATAAATGCAGATCAAAACTACAATGAGATTCCATCTCACTCCAACAAGGCTGGCATTAATCCACAAAACACAAAATAAGCAATGCTGGATATGTTGTGGAGAGACTGGAACACTTATACACTGCTGGCAGAAATGTAAAATGGTACAACCACTTCGGAAGCTGATTTGGACCTTCCTTAAAAAAGGTAGAAATAGCCTTTTCAGATAGGGGCCAAGATGGCGGACTAGGTAGACGCTACCTCGGATCCCTCTTGCAACAAAGACTCGGAAAAACAAGTGAATCGATCACGTACATAACAATCTACGAACCCTGAACAACAAACACAGATTTAGAGACGGAAAATGAACAAATACGGGGAAGCAGCGATTGTTTTCAGAGCCTGGAGCCAGCGTCCCAGTCAGGTAACTTTTGCCACCCGATTTAGGGCAGAGCCCAGGGGAGCTGATGGCGCAAACAAGGGGCCCAGCCCTACCCCCCTGAACTCACCCCGAGAGGGGGCCCAGCCGGTTCACATGGGCGGCGTGGCGACGCGGCCGGTGGGAGAAGTCCCCGGGAGGCAGTGACTGGTCTTGGAGCCGGGAGAGCGGCGTCCCAGCCGGGGGGTCGTGCCGCCAGGATTTTGACTGAGCGCTGTCATGGCACAAGCACGGGGAGCTGCTCCACTCCCCTGAACTGACCCCGGGAGGGGCCCAGCCGGTTCTCAGAGGTGGTGCGGTGAAGTGGCTGGCGGGACGAGAAGTCCACGGGAAGCAGCGACTGATTTTGGAGCCGGGAGTAAAGCGTCCCAGCAGGGGAACATTGACGCTAGGATTTGGACTGGCAGCTGGTGGCTTCAGAGGGCCAGACCCCCGGGGGCAATCTCCACACAGCCAGCACACATAGCTGACATGCCCCGCGGGAATGTCAGATATAATAGTCATTCCAAGCAACACAAGCAACTCTGGCTATATTCTGAGGTGCTACTCTCCTATCTCGCTGATCCCTCCCCCACCCTCCCCAGGCGGCTTCATTAACATTGGAATTTCTGAGCCAGAGGGAGAAGGGCTCCGGCTCCGCGGCAGCTTTGCTTCCCCCCCCCCCCGCCTTTTTTTTTCTTTTGGTCTTTTCCTAACCCACTCTTTAGGCCTGAGAGAAGGAACAACAACAACAAAAAAAAAAAACCCCAGGGACCAAAAATCCACTCCTAATTGGACTTAAAACACAGAACCAGCTACAGCCAAGCATATATGATCCAAATCTCAGACTTTCATCCTTACAGGGAACAAGGTGGTGGTTATAATCGAAAGGCAATTCTGATAGGGATTTGACTGCATTTTTTTTTAGCGGATTTTCTGGAAAAACTAGTTTCCCAGTGATGGCTCGGAGACAGCAGTCCATATCAAACCACATAAAGAAGCAGACCATGACAGCTTCTCCAACCCCCCAAACAAAAGAATCAAAATCTTTCCCAAATGAAGATACAATCCTGGAATTATCAGATACAGAATATAAAAAACTAATTTACACAATGCTTCAAGACATCAGAAACGAAATAAGGCAAACTACAGAAAAAGCCAAGGAACACACTAATAAAACTGTTGAAGAACTCAAAAAGATTATTCAAGAACGTAGTGGAAAAATTAATAAGTTGCAAGATTCCATAGAGAGACAGCATGTAGAAATCCAAAAGATTAACAATAAAATTACAGAATTAGACACTGCAATGGGAAGTCAGAGGAGCAGACTCGAGCAATTAGAATGCAGACTGGGACATCTGGAGGACCAGGGAATTAACACCAACATAGCTCAAAAAAAATCAGATAAAAGAATTAAAAGAAATGAAGAAACCCTAAGAATCATGTGGGACTCTATCAAGAAGGATAACTTGCGTGTGATTGGAGTCCCAGAACAGGGAGGGAGGACAGAAAACACAGAGAAAATAGTTGAAGAACTCCTGACAGAAAACTTCCCTGACATCATGAAAGACGAAAGGATATCTATCCAAGATGCTCATCGAACCCCATTTAAGATTGATCCAAAAAGAAAAACACCAAGACATATTATCATCAAACTCTCCAAAACCAAAGATAAACAGAAAATTTTAAAAGCAGCCAGGGAGAAAAGAAAGGTTTCCTTCAAGGGAGAATCAATAAGAATAAGTTCAGACTACTCAGCAGAAACCATGCAGGCAAGAAGTCAATGGGATGACATATACAGAGCACTGAAGGAGAAGAACTGCCAGCCAAGGATCATATATCCAGCAAAACTCTCTCTCAAATATGAAGGCGAAATTAAGATATTTACAGATAAACACAAGTTTAGAGAATTTGCGAAAACCAAACCAAAGCTACAAGAAATACTAAAGGATATTGTTTGGTCAGAAAATCAACAATATCAGATACCAGCACAACACAAGGTCACAGAACAGAACATCCTGATATCAACTCAAATAGGGAAATCACAAAAACAAATTAAGATTAATTAAAAAAAAATACTCATAACAGGGAATCACGGAAGTCAATAGGTAAAAGATCACAATAATCAAAAAAAGGGACTAAACACAGGAGGCATAGAACTGCCGTATGGAGAGTGATATAAGGCGATATAGAACAATACAAGTTAGGTTTTTACTTAGAAAAATAGGGGTAAATAATTAGGTAACCACAAAGAGATATAACAACTCCATAGCTCAAGATAAAAGCCAAGAAAAACGTAACGACTCAACAAACATAAAGTCAAACACTACGAAAATGAGGATCTCACAATTTACTAAGAAAAACGTCTCAGCAAAAAAAGGAAGTGGAAAGATGAAATTGTCCACAACACACATAAAAAGGCATCAAAATGACAACACTAAACAATTATTTATCTATAATTACGCTGAATGTAAATGGACTAAATGCACCAATAAAGAGACAGAGAGTCTCGGACTGGATAAAGAAACACGATCTTTCTATATGCTGCCTACAAGAAACACACCTTAGACTTAGAGACACAAACAAACTAAAACTCAAAGGATGGAAAAAAATATATCAAGCAAACAATAAGCAAAAAAGAAGAGGAGTAGCAATATTAATTTCTGACAAAATAGACTTTAGACTTAAATCCACCACAAAGGATAAAGAAGGACACTACATAATGATAAAAGGGACAATCTATCAGGAAGACATAACCATATTAAATATTTATGCACCCAATGACAGGGCTGCAAGATACATAAATCAAATTTTAACAGAATTAAAAAGTGAGATAGACACCTCCACAATCATAGTAGGAGACTTCAACACACCACTTTCGGAGAAGGACAGGACATCCAGTAAGAAGCTCAATAGAGACACAGAAGACCTAATTACAACAATCAACCAACTTGACCTCATTGACTTATACAGAACTCTCCACCCAACTGCTGCAAAGTATACTTTTTTTTCTAGCGCACATGGAACATTCTCTAGAATAGACCACATATTAGGTCATAAAACAAACCTTTGCAGAGTCCAAAACATCGAAATATTACAAAGCATCTTCTCAGACCACAAGGCAATAAAACTAGAGATCAATAACAGAAAAACTAGGGAAAAGAAATCAAATACTTGGAAACTGAACAATACCCTGCTGTTAAAAGACTAGGTTATAGAAGACATTAAGGAGGGAAGAAGGAAATTCATAGAATGCAACGAGAATGAAAATACTTCCTATCAAAACCTCTGGGACACAGCAAAAGCAGTGCTCAGAGGTCAATTTATATCGATAAATGCACACATACAAAAAGAAGAAAGAGCCAAAATCAGAGAACTGCCCCTACAACTTGAACAAATAGAAAGTGAGCAACAAAAGAATCCATCAGGCACCAGAAGAAAACAAATAATAAAAATTAGAGCTAACTAAATGAATTAGAGAACAGAAAAACAATTGAAAGAATTAACAAAGCCAAAAGCTGGTTCTTTGAAAAAATTAACAAAATTGATAAACCATTGGCTAGACTGACTAAAGAAATACAGGAAAGGAAACATATAACCCGAATAAGAAACAAGAAGGACCATATCACAACAGACCCAACTGAAATTAAAAGAATCGTATCAGATTATTACGAAAAATTGTACTCTAACAAATTTGAAAACCTAGAAGAAATGGATGAATTCCTGGAAAAACACTACCTACCTAAACTAACACATTCAGAAGAAGAACAACTAAATAGACCCATAACAAAAAAAGAGATTGAAACGGTAATCCAAAAACTCCCAACAAAAAAAAAACCCTGGCCCGGACGGCTTCACTGCAGAGTTCTACCAAACTTTCAGAGAGGAGTTAACACCACTACTACTGAAGGTATTTCAAAGCATAGAAAATGACGGAATACTACCCAACTCATTCTATGAAGCCACCATCTCCCTGATACCAAAACCATGCAAAGACATTACAAAAAAAGAAAATTATAGACCTATATCCCTCATGAACATAGATGCAAAAATCCTCAACAAAATTCTAGCCAATAGAATTCAACAACATATCAAAAAAATAATTCACCACAATCAAGTGGGATTTATACCAGGTATGCAAGGCTGGTTTAATATCAGAAAAACCATTAATGTAATCCATCACATAAATAAAACAAAAGACAAAAGCCACATGATCTTATCAATTGATGCAGAAAAGGCATTTGACAAAGTCCAACACCCATTTACGATAAAAACTCTGACCAAAATAGGAATTGAAGGAAAATTCCTCAACATAATAAAGGGCATTTATGCAAAGCCAACAGCCAATATCACTCTAAATGGAGAGAACCTGAAAGCATTTCCCTTGAGAACGGGAACACCGCTCTTATTCAACATCGTGCTAGAAGTCCTAGCCAGGGCAATTAGGCTAGACAAAGAAATAAAAGGCATCTGGATTGGCAAGGAGGAAGTAAAATTATCTCTATTTGCAGATGACATGATCTTATACACAGAAAACCCTAAGAAATCCTCCAGAAAACTACTAAAACTAATAGAAGAGTTTGGCAGAGTCTCAGGTTATAAAATAAACATACAAAAATCACTAGGATTCCTTTACATCAACAAAAAGAACACCGAAGAGGAAATAACTAAATCAATACCATTCACAGTAGCCCCCAAGAAGATAAAATACTTAGGAAGAAATCTTACGAAGGATGTAAAAGATCTATACAAAGAAAACTACAAAGCTCTACTACAACAAATTAAAAAGGACATACTTAAGTGGAAAAACAGACCTTGCTCATGGATAGGAAGACTTAACATAGTAAAAATGTCTGTTCTACCAAAAGCCATCTATACATATAACGCACTTCCGATGCAAATTCCAATGTCATTTTTTAAGGTGATGGAGAAACAAATCACCAATTTCATATGGAAGGGAAAGAATCCTCAGATAAGCAAAGCATTACTGAAAAAGAAGAAGAAAGTGGGAGGCCTCACTCTACCTGATTTCAGAAGCTATTATACAGCCACGGTAGTCAAAACAGCCTGGTACTGGTACAACAACAGGCACATAGACCAATGAAACAGAATTGAGAGCCCAGATATAAATCCATCCACGTATGAGCAGCTAATATTTGACAAAGGACCAGCGTCAGTTAATTGGGGAAAAGATAGTCTTTTTAACAAATGGTGCTGGCATAACTGGATACCCATTTGCAGAAAAATGATACAGGACCCATACCTCACACCATGCACAAAAACTAACTCCAAGTGGATCAAAGACCTAAACATAAAGACTAAAACGATAAAGATCATGGAAGAAAAAAATAGGGACAACCCTAGGAGCCCTAATACAAGGCATAAACAGAATACAAAACATTATAAAAAATGACGAAGAGAAACCCAAAAACTGGGAGCTCCTAAAAATCAAACACCTATGCTCATCTAAAGACTTCACCAAAAGAGTAAAAAGACCACCTACAGACTGGGAAAGAATTTTCAGCTTTGACATCTCCGACCAGCACCTGATCTCTAAAATCTACATGATTCTGTCAAAACTCAACCACAAAAAGACAAACAACCCAATCAAGAAGTGGGCAAAGGATATGAACACACACTTCACTAAAGAAGATATTCGGGCAGCTAACAGATGCATGAGAAAATGCTCTCGATCATTAGCCATTAGAGAAATGCAAATTAAAACTACAATGAGATTCCATCTCACTCCAACAAGGCTGGCATTAATCCAAAAAACACAAAATAATAAATGTTGGAGAGGCTGCGGAGAGATTGGAACTCTTATACACTGCTGGTGGGAATGTAAAATGGTACAACCACTTTGGAAATCTATCTGGTGTTATCTTAAACAGTTAGAAATAGAACTACCATACCACCCAGAAATCCCACTCCTAGGAATATACCCTAGAGAAGCAAGAGCCTTCACACAAACAGATATATGCACACCCATGTTTATTGCAGCTCTGTTTACAATAGCAAAAAGCTGGAAGCAACCAAGGTGTCCATCAACGGATGAATGGATAAATAAATTGTGGTATATTCACACAATGGAATACTACACATCGATAAAGAACAGTGACGAATCTCTGAAACATTTCATAACATGGAGGAACCTGGAAGGCATTATGCTGAGCGAAATTAGTCAGAGGCAAAAGGACAAATATTGTATAAGACCACTATTATAAGATCTTGAGAAATAGTATAAACTGAGAAGAACACATACTTTTGTGGTTATGGGGGGGGAGGGAGGGAGGGAGATGTTTTTTTATTGATTGATTAGTAGATAAGAACTGCTTTAGGTGAAGGGAAGGACAACACTCAATACATGGAAGGTCAGCTCAATTGGACTGGACCAAAAGCAAAGAAGTTTCCGGGATAAAATGAATGCTTCGAACGTCAGCGGAGCAAGGGCTGGGGTTTGGGGACCATGGTTTAAGGGAACTTCTAAGTCAATTTGCAAAATAATTCTATTGTGAAAACATTCTGCATCCTACTTTGAAATGTGGCGTCTGGGGTCTTAAATGCTAACAAGCAGCCATCTAAGATGCATCAATTGGTCTCAACCCACCTGGAGCAAAGGAGAATGAAGAACACCAAGGTCACACGACAACTAAGAGCCCAAGAGACAGAAAGGGCCACATGAACCAGAGACCTACATTATCCTGAGACCAGAAGAACTAGTTGGTGCCCGGCCACAATCGATGACTGCCCAGACAGGGAGCACAATAGAGAACCCCTGAGGGAGCAGGAGATCAGAGGGATGCAGACCCCAAATTCTCATAAAAAGACCATACTTAATGGTCTGACTGAGACTACAGGAATCCCGGCGGCCATGGTCCCCAAACCTTCTGTTGGCACAGGACGGGAACCATCCCCGAAGACAATTCATCAGACATGAAAGGGACTGGACAGTGGGTGGGAGAGAGATGCTGATGAAGAGTAAGCTAATAATATCAGGTGGACACTTGAGACTGTGTTGGCATCTCCTGTCTGGAGGGGGGATGGGAGGATAGAGAGAGTGGGAAGCTGGCAAAATTGTCACGAAAGGAGAGACTGGAAGGGCTGACTCATTAGGGGGAGAGCAAGTGGGAGTACGGAGTAAGATGTATGTAAACTTATATGTGACAGACTGACTTGAATTGTAAACGTTCACTTGAAGCTCAATTAAAAAAAAAAAGGTGGAAATAGAACTACTGTACAATCCAGCAATCCCACTCCTTGGAATATATCCTAGAGAAATAAGAACCTTTACATGAACAGATATATGCTCACCCATGTTCACGGCAGCACTGTTTACAATAGCAAAAAGACAGAAGCAACCAAGGTGCCCATCGACAGATGAATGGGTAAATAAATTATGGTATATTCACACAATGGAATACTATGCATCGATAAAGAACAGTGATCAATCTATGAAACATTTCATAACATGGAGGAATCTGGAAGGCATTATGTTGGGTGAAATTCATCAGTTGCAAAAGGACAAATATTGTATAAGACCACTATTAGAAGAACTTGAGAAATAGTTTAAACAGAGAAGAAAATATTCTTTGATGGTTACAAGAGGGGGGAGAGAGCGAGGGAGGGAGAGGGCTATTCACTAGTTAGTAGATAAGAACTACTTTAGGTGAAGGGAAAGACAACACACAATACAGGAGAGGTCAGCACAACTAGACTAAATCAAAAGCAAGAAAGTTTCCTGAACAAACCGAATGCTTCAAAGGCCAGCATAGCTGGGGCAGGTTTTGGGGACCATGGTTTGAGGGGACATCTAAGTCAATGGGCATAATAAAATCTATTAAGAATACATTCTGCATCCCACTTCGGAGAGTGGCATCTGGGGTTTTAAACACTTGCAAGTGGCTATCTAAGATGCATCAATTGGTCTCAACCCACCTGGCACAAAGGAGAATGAAGAACACCAAGGACACAGGGTAATTATGAGCCCAAGATACAGAAAGGGCCACATGAACCAGAGTCTACAACATCCTGAGACCAGAAGAACTAGATGGTGCCCATCTACAACTGATGACTGCCCTGACAGGGAACTCAACAGAGAACCCCTGCGGGAGCAGGAGAGCCGTGGGATGGAGATCCCAAATTCCTATAAAAAACTAGACTTAATGGTCTGACTGAGACTTGAAGGACTGCAGTGTTCATGGCCCCCAGACCTTCTGTTGGCCCAGGACAGGAACCATTGCCAAAGCGAACTCTTCAGACAGGGATTGGAGTGGACAATGGGATAGAAAAAATGCTCGGGAAGAATTAGCTTCTTGTGTCAAGTAGACACTTGAGACTGTGTTGGCATCTCCTATCTGCAGGGGAGATGAAAGGGCAGAAGGGGTTAGAAGCTGGCGGAATGTACATAAAATGAGAGAGTGGAGGGAAGGAGTGGGCTGTCTCATCAGAGAGAAAGCAATTAGGAGTGTGTAGCAAGGTATATATAAATTTTTGTAAAGACAGTGACTTGATTTGTAAACTTTCATTTAAAGTACAATAAAAATTAAAAAAAAAAAAAAAGAGCCATGGTGTGAATAGATACATGCACACCCATGTGCATTGCAGCATTATTTACAATAGCAAAAAAGGTGGAAGCAAACTAAGTGCTAAACAACAAATGAATGGATTAACAAACTGGCACATACACACAGTGGAACACTTTGCAACAATAATGAATAATGATAAATCTGCCAAACATCCCACAACACGGATGAATCTGGAGGACATTATGCTGAGCGAAATAAGTCAATTGCAAAAAGACAAATATTGCATGAAACCGCTTTTATAAAGTGAACAACAAAAGGTTTATATACAGGGCAGAGGAAGGGAAAACTACCAAAGAGATAGTAGACACAAGTTAATACTGGTAAAGGGAAAGGCAATACACAACATGGGAAAAGTTAGCACAACATGACCAAGGCAGGAGAGGACACTGAGAATAACGCAGGAATAAAGGGCAACTATTAAAAAAAAAAAAAAAAAAATTTTATTTATTATAGCATAGGTAATCCTATAAGAGTAGAACCACCAAACAATAATCATGAATGGATACACAGATAGATAGATATGTCAAGAGGTGAGGGACAGCAGACACAGGTTCAGTGGAGCAAATTTCTAAATATATGACTGTAGGTGCTACTCATATATTAATACAAAAAACAGAGCACACAAGTGGCACAGTCCGCGAAAACTCTTAGATATAACTAAACACCTCATGGGATGAAGTTCCCAGGTTTGATGTCAAAGAACCATAGACTCAGGGGACATCTATGTCAATTGGCACAACATAATTCTTAAAGACAATGTTCTACATCCTACTTTGGTGAGTAATGTTTGGGGTCTTAAGAGCTTGCGAACAGAGACAGGGCCAAGATGGTAGTCAGATGCTTCCGGTGAACCCTCTTACAACAAAGACCTGAAAAAACAAGTGAAACAATTTATGTTTATGACAAGGTAGGACCCCTGAACATCAAACGCAAAGTTAGAAAATGGACTGAGTGGTAAGGAGAGGAAGAGACGGTTCAGAAGCAGAGAGGAGTTGCCAGACCTGAATCGCTGGGAACCCTCAGGCTGCGGTGAGCTGCTGGTAGCGTTCGACTGCAGTTTCCTCAGGGAGAAACAGCCAGCCACACAGCCTTCTCACACCTCCAGAACCAGAGAAGAACAGCACTCTTGGCAAAAGCTAAGTACTTGGGCGTATTTTACCGTGCCCCAGGCCCCAAGCCAGCTTCAGTGGGTGTCTGTTTCCCTGGGCTTGAGATAGGCCCTGTTGTGTTTCCTGAGACATTCTCCTGGCCTTGCAGAAAAAATAAATTCACAATTGGGGAAAAGATAATCTGCCAGCTCCACTAACCTGGGGAGCTCAAGACAGAAGTGGCTCCTGTGCAGACATAAATAGCTTGTGGACTTTGAATACCTTTCCCTCCTGCATGGACCTGTGTGGGCCTATTTGAGGAGAATAGGCGCCTGTTGGAAGACTGGAACTGTTTCAGCTGTGCGGAGGAGAGGTGGGTGTTTGATGTTTGACACCGTTTTGCCTATTAAACAGGGTTCTCACCTACCTACATCAGGGGCCTAAGGACTGGTGGCTCCACTCAGGTTACCAGCCACCCGTGACAGGAGTCCAGTGATAACTGGTACCTCCCAGTTCTTACAACCAAAAGCATTGGGTTCCCATGATCTGTCTGCAGAAGCCTCCCACCTCTGTGCTCTAGGGAACAGGGGTGCCCTTTCCTGACAGACACTTGGGGGATGGTTATCAGCCCCTTTCCTTGTTGAGAACATGACCCACTGCTGCAACCGGATACCTGTACCTATACCAATCACCCCTGCCCCTCTAATACTGTAGGGAAGAACCTCTACCACGCACTTGGTGACCAACTACTTGGACACCTGATCTGAATCCATACAAGAAAAATGAATGGACTCCCAGGCTCATATAGGTGATAACAACTTTAGCCATCTGGTAACAAGATGTTAGAACTTCAAAGGTAAAAACAATCAAGCTAACTCACTCAAGCTGGAAGTTGAGCCCCCCACGTGGGAAGGCGCTCAAAAGATGACTGGGGAAGAGCTGCCTCCTCAAAGTAGAGTTGACCTTAATGCCGTGGATGGAGTAAGGCTTTGGGGGTCTTCATTTGCAGATGCGGCATGACTCAAAATGAGAAGAAAGAGCTGCAAATATCCGTTAATAATCGGAACATGAAACATATGAAGTATGAATCTAAGAAAATTAGAAATCATCAAAAATGAAATGGGATGCATAAACATCGATATCCTAGGCATTAGTGAGCTGAAATGGACTGGTATTGGCCATTTTGAATCCGACAATCGTATAGTCTACTATGCCAGGAATGACAACTTGAAGAGGAATGGTGTTGCATTTATCATCAAAAAGAACATTTCAAGATCTATCCTGAAGTAAAACGCTGTCAGTGATAGGATAATATCCACATGCCTACAAGGAAGACCAGTTAATACAACTAATATTCAAATATACGCTCCAACCTCTAGGGCCAAAGATGAAGAAATAGAAGATTTTTATCAGCTGCTGCAGTCTGAAATTGATCGAACACACAATCAAGATGCATTGATAATTACTGGCAATTGGAATGCAAAAGTTAGACACAAAGATGAAGGATCAGTAGTTGGAAAATATTGCCTTGGTGAAAGAAACAGTGCTGGAGATCGAATGTTAGAATTTTGCAAGACCAACGACTTCTTCATTGCAAATACCTTCTTTCACCAACATAAATGGCGACTACACACATGAACCTCGCCAGATGGAACACACAGAAATCAAATTGACTGTATCTGTGGAAAGAGACGATGATGGAAAAGTTCAATATCATCAGCCAGAACAAGGCCAGGGGCTGACTGTGGAACAAACCATCAATTGCTCCTATGCAAGTTCAAGCTGAAACTGAAGAAAATCAGAGCAAGTCCATGAGAGCCAAAATATGACCTTGAGTATATCCCACCTGAATATAGAGACCATCTAAAAAATAGATTTGACACATTGAACACTGGTGACCGAAGCCTGGACGAGTTGTGGAATGACATCAAGAACATCATATATGAAGAAAGCAAAAGGTCATTGAAAAGACAGGAAAGAAAGAAAAGACCAAGACGGATGTCAGAGGATACTCTGAAACTTGCTCTCGAACGTCGAGCAGCTAAAGCAAAGGGAAGAATTGATGAAGTAAAAGAACTGAAGACAAAGTACTATAATGACATGTGCAAAGAGCTGGAGATGGAAAACCAAAAGGGAAGGACACTTTCAGCATTTCTCAAGCTAAAAGAACTGAAGAAAAAATTCAAGCCTCAAGTTGCAATAGTGAAGAATTCTATAGAGAAAATATTAAACAAAGCAGGAAGCATCAAAAGAAGATGGAAGGAATACACAGAGTCATTATACCAAAAAGAATTAGTTGATGTTCAAACATTTCAAGAGGTAGCATATGATCAGGAGCTGATAGTAATGAAGGAAGAAGTCCAAGCTGCTCTGAAGGCATTGGTGAAAAACACGGCTCTAGGAATTGATGGAATATCAACTGAGATGTTTCAATAAACAGATGCAGCGCTGGAGGTGCTCATATCTCTATGCCAAGAAATATGGAAAACAGCTTCCTGGATAACTGACTGGAAGAGATTCATATTTATGCCTATTCTCAAGAAAAGTGATCCAACCGAATGTGGAAATTATAGAACGGTATCATTAATATCACACGCAGGTAAAATTTTGCTGAAGATCATTCAAAAATGGCTGCAGCGGCATATCGACAGGCAACTGCCAGAAATTCAGGCCAGTTTCAGAAGAGGACTTGGAACCAGGGATATCATTGCTGGTGTCAGATGGGTCCTGGCTGAAAGCAGAGGATACTAGAAGGATGTTTACCTGTGTTTTATTGATTATGCAAAGGCACTCGACTGTGTGGATCACAACCAATTATGGATAACTTTGCAAAGAATGGGAATTCTGGAACACTTAATTGTGCTCATGAGGAAACCTTACATAGATCAAGAAGCAGTTGTTTGGACAGAACAAGGGGATACTCAGTGGTTTAAAGTCAAGAAAGGTGTGCATCAGGGTTGTATTCTTTCACCATACCTATTCAATCTGTACCCTGAGCAAATAATCTGAGAAGCTGGGGTATATGAAGAAGAATGGGACATCGGGATTGGAGGAAGACTCGTTAATAACCTGTGTCATTCAGATAACACAACCTTGCTTGCTGAAAATAAAATGGACTTCAAGCACTTACTAATGAAGATCAAAGACCACAGTCTTCAGTATGGATTGCACTTTAACATAAAAAAGAAAACAAAAATCCTCACAACTGGACCAATGAGCAACATCATGATAAATGGAGAAAAGATTGAAGTTGTCAAGGATTTCATTTTACTTGGATCCACAAACAACAGCCATGGAAGCAGTAGTCAAGAAATCAAAAATGCATTGCATTGGGTAAATCTGCTGCAAAGGACCTCTTCAAAGTGTTGAAGAACAAAGATGTTGCTCTAAAGACTAAGGTGCGCCTGATCCAAGCCATGGTATTTTCAATCGCATCATATGCATGTGAAAGCTGGACAATGAATAAGGAAGACTGAAGAAGAGTTGACACCCTTGAACTGTGGTGTTGGTGAAGAATATTGAATATAACATGGACTGCCAAAAGAACAAACAAATCTGTCTTAGAAGAAGTACAACCAGAACGCTCCTTAGAAGCAAGGATGGCAAGACTGCATCTTACATACTTTGGACATGTTGTCAGGAGGGATCAGTCTCTGAAGAATCACATCATGCTTGGCGAAGTACAGGGTCAGCGGAAAAGAGGAAGACCCTCAACAAGGTGGATTGACACAGTGGATGCAACAACGAGTTCAAGCATAACAATGATTGTAAGGATGGAGCAGGACTGGGCAGTGTTTCGTTGTGTTGTGCACAGGGTCTCTATGTGCCAGAACCAACTTGACAGCACCTAACAACAGCAACAACATCCCTCATGAACTTAGAGGCTAAAATCCTCACTTAAAATTCTAGCCAACAGAATTCAACAACACATCAAAAAAATAATTCACCATGACCAAGTGGGATTCATATCAGGTATGCAGGGATGGTTCAACATTAGAAAAACAATTAATGTAATTTTTTTTATCATATAAACAAAACAAAAGACAAGAAGCACACGGTCTTATCAATTGATGCAGAAAAGGCATTTGACAAAGTCCAACACCCACTCCTGATAAAAACTTCTCAGCAAAATAGGAATAGAAGGAAAATTCCTCAACATAATAAAGGGCATTTATACAAAGCCAACAGCCAACATCATCCTAAATGGAGAGAGTCTGAAAGCATTCTTCTTGATCAGGAACCAGACAAGGATGCCCTTTATGACCAGTCCTGTTCAATATTATGCTGGAGGTCCTAGCCAGAGCAATTAGGCTACATAAAGAAATAAAAGGCATCCAGATTGGGAAGGAAGAAGTAAAAGTATCTCTTTCGGCACATGACATGATCTTATACACAGAAAACCCTAAGGAATCCTCAAGAAAACTACTGAAACTAACAGAAGAGTTCAGCAGAGGATCAGGATACAAGATAAACATATAAAAATCAGTTGAATTCCTCTACAACAACAAAAAGAACATCGAAGAGGAAATAGCCAAATCAATACCACTTACAGTAGCCCCCAAGAAGATAAAATACTTATTAATATATTTTACCAGAGACATAAAGACCGATACAAGGAAAACTACAAGACACCACTGCAAGAAACCAAAAGAGACCTACATAAGTGGAAAAACATACCTTGCTCATGGATAGGAAGACTTAACATCATAAAAATGTCTGTTCTACCAAAAGCGATCTATAGATTTAATGCAATTTTGATCCAAATTCCAACAATATTTTTTAATGAGATAGAGAAACAAATCACCAACTTCATATGGAAGGGAAAGAGGCCCCGGAGAAGTAAATGCTACGGAAAAAGAAGAAGAAAATGGGAGGCCTTACTCTACCTGATTTTAGAAACTATTATACTGCCACAGTAGTCAAAACAGCCTATTACTGGTACAACAACAGATACATAGACCAGTTGAACAGAATTGAGAATCCAGACATAAATCCATCCACATATGAGCAGTTGATATTTGACAAAGGCCCCAAAACAGTTAAATGGGGAAAAGACAGTCTTTTTAACAAATGGTGCTGGCATAACTGGATATCCCTCTGCAAAAAAATGAAACAAGACCCATACCTCACACCATGCACAAAAAGTAGCTCAAAATGGATCAAAGACCTAAATATAAAATCTAAAATGATAAAGGTTATGGAAGACAAAATAGGGACAACGTTAGGAGCCCTAATACATGGCATAAACAGTATGCAAAACATTATAAACAATGCAGAAGAGAAACTAGATAACTGGTAGCTCCTGAAAATCAAACAGCTGTGCTCATCCAAAGGCTTCACCAAAAGAATAAAAAGATTACTTACAGACTGGGAAAAAGTTTTTAGCTATGACATTTCCGATTAGTGTCTGATCTCTAATATCTAGATGATATTGCAAAAAATCAACTACAAAAAGACAAATAACCCAATTAAAAAATGGGCAAAGGATATGAACAGACACTTTACTGAAGAAGACATTCAGGTAGCTAACAGATACATGAGGAAACACTCAAGATCATTAGCCCTTAAAAAAAAAAATTTATGCAAATCAAAAGTACAATGAGGTTCCATTTCACTCCGACAAGTCTGGCATTAACCCACAAAACACAAAATAAGAAATGCTGGAGTGGTTATGGAGAAACTAGAACACTTATACACTGCTGGTGGGAATGTCAAATGGTACAATCACTTTGGAATTCATTTGGCACTTCCTTAAAATGCTAGGAATAGAACTATCATACAATCCAGCAATCCCACTCCTTGGAATATATCCTAGAGAAATAAGAGCCTTTACATGAACAGATATATGCTCACCCATGTTCATTACAGCACTGTTTACAATAGCAAAAAGATGGAAGCAACCAAAGTGCCCATCAATGGATGAATGGATAAATAAATTATGGTATATTCACACAATGGAATACTACACATCAATAAAGAACAAAAATGAATCTGTGAAACATTTCATAACATGGAGGAATCTGGAAGACAATATGCTGAGTGAAATTAGTCAGTTGCAAAAGGATAAATATTGTATAAGACCACTATAATAAGAACTCGAAAAATAGCTTAAACAGAGAAGAAAATATTCTTTGATGGTTACGAGACCACGGAGGGAGGGACGGACTTTCACTATTTAGATAGTAGACAAGAACTATTTTAGGTGAATTGAAAGACAACACGCAATACAGGCGAGGTCAGCACAACTGGACTAAACCAAAAGCAAAGAAGTTTCCTGGATAAACTGAATGCTTTGAAGGCCAGTGTAGCAGGGGCAGGGGTGTGGGGACCTTGGTTTCAAGGAACATCTAGGTCAATTGGTATAATAAAATCTATTAAGAAAACATTCTGGGTCCCACTTTGGAGAGTGGCATCTGGGGTCTTAAATGCTAGCAAGCAATCATCTAAGATGCATCAATTGCTCTCAACCCACCTGGAACAAAGGAGAATGAAGAACACCAAAGATACATGGTAACTATAAGCCCAAGAGACAGAAAGGACCACATAAACCAGAGACTACATCTGCCTGAGACCAGAAGAACTAGATGGTGCTCAGCTACAACTGATGATTGCCGTGACAGGGAACACAATAGAAAACCCCTGAGGGAGCTGGAGGGCAGTGGATGCAGACTTCAAATTCTTGTAAAAAGACCAGACTTAATGGTCTGACTGAGACTAGAAGGACCCCAGAGGCCATGGTCCACACAGCTTCTGTTAGCCCAAGACAGGAACCATTCCCAAAGCCAACTCTTCAGGCAGGGATTGGACTGGAGTATGGGTTAGAAAATGATACTGGTGAAGAGGGAGCTTCTTGGATCAAGTAGACACATGAGACTATGTGGGCAGCTCCTGTCTGGAAAGGAGATGAGAACGTAGAGGGGATCAGAAACTGGCCATGTGGAGGGAAAACAGAGATTGGAGGGAGTGCAACTAGGAGTATATACCAAAAACCAAACCAAACCCAGTGCTGTTGAGTCAATTCTGACTCATAGCAATCTTATAGGACAGGGTAGAACTGCCCCATAGAGTTTCCAAGGAGTGCCTGGTGGATATGAACTGCCAACCCTTTGGTTGGCAGCTGTAGCACTTAACCACTACGCCACCAGGGTTTCCAGGAGTATATAGCAAGGTGTATACAAGCTTTTGTATGAGAGACTGACTTGGTTTGTAAACTTTCACTTAAAGCACAATAAAAATTAAAAAAAATAACAACAACGACAAAAAAGCTTTGTGTACAGCCATCGAAGATACAGCTATCAACCTCTTCTAGTCTAGAACAAAGGAGAATGAAAACAGCTAAAGGCTCAAGGGAACAATTTGTTCAGAGAACTAATGGACGACATGAACCACAGCTCACACAACCCCGAGACCAAAAGAAGATGGTACTTGCCTACCACTACTGACAGCTCTGACTGAGATTACAACAGACAGTCTCAGATAGAATGGGATAAAAATGTAGAACAAATGATCAAATTCACAAAAAAAGACCAGACTTACTGGTCTGACAGACTAGAGGAACCCCAGAGACAGTGGCCTGCAGACACCTTTCTAACTCATAATTGAAGCCACTCCGAAGTCCACTTTTCAGCCAAGGATTAGTCAGGCCTATAAAAGAAACAATAACACACGTGAGGAACGTGCTTCTTAGATCAATCATGTATAGGAGACCAAATGGGCAACACCTGCCAAAAAACAAAGACAAGAAAGAAGGAAGACGCACAAAAGCTGAAGGAATGGTACTGAAGAGCCCAGGGTAGAAAGGGAAATTGCTAGAATGCTGACATTCTATGGGATTGTAACGAATGCCACAAAGCAATTTGTGTATAAATTTTTGAATGAGAGACTAATTTGCACTGTGGACTTTGACCTAAAGCATGATAAAAAATAATAAAGATTACAGCCTAGGAAACACTATGGGGCAGTTCTACTCTGTTATATGGGGTCAATGTGAGTCAGAATTGACTCCACAGCACACAACAACAACAACCTTTCATACGTATTCATTCTTCCATTTATTTGTCCAGGAAACCTTTACTGAGTACCTACTATTTGGGAAGCATCATGCTAAGTGCTGGGACATCACATTTAAGAGTCATTCACTCAACCGTCCTATTTTGGGCCTGTCACAGTACTATTGCAGGTGTATTTGGTAAAGCAGGTGTGGGCCCCCCTAATTACACTCCAGTTGCTGACCTAGATCAATGGTTCTCAGTCCTGAAGGCACTTAGAATTGCCTGGGGAGCTTTTAAAAAATACCAGTGCCCAGGCTCCATCTCAAACCAACACAATCAGGGTCTCTGTGGTTTTAAAAGCTCCCCAGGTCCTTGTAATGTGTAGCGAAAGTTTAGAAGCATGGTTCTGGAGAGCATGCAGAAAGCTTGACCATTTCAGCTGCCTTGTGGGATGCAACAGAAGCTGCAAATACCTGTGAACTGATTGATTCCAGCAGGACTGTTCTAAACACCAGGCTTAAACCTCCTGAGCTCAGAGGTTCCTTTTCCACCAACAGATGCTGTCTGAGGAGTGGGATGAGGGTTGAGTATGGTGGGTTATGACTGCTTTGCAATAGGATGATCCAGGATAGTGACTGTTCTGGGCAGTAGCCAGGACCACTGATCCACACTTGGACCTCACACTGAAGAGAAACACTTTCTCTGAGTATAAGGGCTTTGCTTAGCTCTCCATCACCATTTCCATTTTCTGCATTTTTATTATGTAAGTGGTATAGGGATAGAAGAGAAATTGAGAAGAACTTGAAGCAACTTAAAGAGGATCTTATCCAAACTTATGCTTTAACTAGGAAACTAAATCCCAGAGAGAGGAAATGACTTGGAACAATTAGAGGACAATGCAAAACAGGACACAATTCAGTGCCAAAATATAACTAGAGGCCAAAATTGCCTACTTTTAGTGCTTTTGAGGGCTAATGGTTCTTTTCGGGTCATAGTGTACCAACACTTTTTTCTAGGTTTATTGATATTCACATTTTCATCTCCCCCTGAGGCATTTAGCTGGAGCAAATTCATAAGCCAAATTAGATAAAGAGAGCTAGGAGAAGGAAGAAGGAAATAGAAAGCACCCCCCATCTGCTAAGCCTCAACTACATGTCATGCCAGTGCTAGGACCTCACAACAACCCCGCAAGGCAGGAAATGTTTATTACTTTCTTTTCAAGACAAGGAAACTGGGGCCCAGAGAAGTTGAACTGATTTGCCTCTAGTCATAGAGTTGACGAGTGGGAGTGGAACTCAGTAATGTATGGCTCTTTACTATATTTACCAATTATAAAACCAGGAATATCAGTATCTTCTTAAAATAAAAATTTCTTATTCTATGCTGTAAGACTTAAATTCGTTTTATAGTGGCAGCTTGCCTACAGGTCTATGTACCAGACAGTGTTTTGTGATGACTAACTGAGGCTTGGGTTTGGGGTAACAGAGGATTGAGACATTATTCTGTCCCTTCTTCTCTTTCTCTTCATGTTGTTGTTGTTGTTAGCTGCTGTGGAGTTGGCCCCTGACTCATGGCAACCCCATGCACGACAGAACCAAAGGCTGCCAGGTCCTGGGCTGTCCCCATGATTGGTTGCAGATCAGACCACTGCGATCCATAGGGTTTTCACTGACTGACTTTTGGAAGTAGATGACTAGGCCTTTCTTTCTAGTCCATGTTAGCCTGGAACCTCCACTATTCAGCATCACAGCAACATGTAAGCCTCCATTGACAGATGGGTGGTAGCTGAAAATGAGGTGAATTAGCAGGGACTCGAACCACCATCTCTTACATGGGAAGTGAGAATTTTACCACTGAACCACGAATGCCCCATATTTCTCCTCATACTTTTGCTTGATTTATTTTGATTTCCCTAAACTGACTGATGTGACCAACATAAGCTGGATATGATAATCTAACATGCATGACCTGGGGTGGGAGAACAGGTAGAGAAATCAAGAAATAGGAATGAATTCAAGGGAACCTCTATAACGTAATTAGGAAACCCAGGGCAGCCCCTAAGGGTAGGGCAGCCACATTATACCATGGTATCCCAGGAGGAATTCTGTGGGAAATTGGAAATGTGAACTCTTTTATCAAGACATTTTCAATTTATCCATAAGATACCATCTTCCAAACACACAAAAATGTAAGTGACACAAACATGGACACATTTTCTTCTTTGGGGGAAACCCTGGGGAACAGGCCTGAGCTTCTTGACCAGCCAAGGGTATTGTTTTGTTCCTTTTCACCACTAGGGACCAAGTATGGTGTAACAGTCAAAAGGGCTTTGTGACCTTGGGCACAACAATTATTATTCATGTCATTGTAACTGTGGTGCAACTTCCACCTGCTTGTCTCTTCTTGTTTGTTGATGGGAATTGTTTTTCATCTCTAGGCAACAAAATGAACCAGCCTAGATGTTTAAGAGACTTGAGTAACACATGATCCTTGTGCATTGCTTTGCATTTTAGAGTCTGGGATATTTACAGAAGCAAACACCCGCAGGCAAGGCCTATTTACTACCTTGTTGGCTCTGTGTGCTATTTTTCTCAGATGCTCTCTCCTCTTCTCTCTCTCCCTCTCTTTCATGAAGAAAATAGTGATTTTCAGGTTATGTAAAACAGAATATGCTCCAAATACTCAGAAATTTTGGCTAGTCAGTAATCCTAAAGGGGGAAAAGAAAGGAAATTACTGTTTGTTGAGCACTTACCATGTACTCCGGGTCCTTCAGTGGTGCAAACTGATAACTGCTTGAAGATTGGAGGTTCAAGTCCAGCCAGAGGCATCTTGAAAGAAAGCCCTGGCGATCTGCTTCTAAGAAATCAGCCACTGAAAATCCTATAGAGCCCAGTTCTACTCTGACATGCATGTGGTTGCCTATGAGTCAGAATCTACTCAACAGCAAAAGGTTTTTGTTTTTTTTTCCCAGTGATGCAGGAGAGGATGAAGGAGGTGACACTGTCACTGGCACAGGCTTCAGTGTCAGATGGACTGAGCTGGATGTGTTTCTTGGCTAAACCACTGCCTAGTTCTTTAAACTTGGCCAAAGTCTCTGAGCCTAAGTGAGATTTTTTTTTTCTCATTTACTGAGGTACATACAAAGCACCCTGGTGGTGCAAAGGTTAAATGCTTGGCTGCTGAGAGGTTGGTGGTTGGAACCCACCCAGCAGCTCTGCAGAAGAGACCTAGCGTTCTGCTCCCTTAATGATTACAACCTAGAAAACCCTATGAGGCAGTTCTACTCTGTTGCATGGAATTGCTGAGTTGAAATCCATTCGATGGCACCCAACAACAATTGACATGCCATACTCTGAACATATTTAAAGTGTACAAGTTTTGATGTATGTATACACCCACAAAACCGTTACCACTATCAAGATCACCACATTACCCTCCAAATTTCTTCCTGCCGTTTACCCCTATCCACTTATGTCTCCTGATGTGCTTTCTGTCTGAGTGTGGTAGACAGAATAATGACCTTTTATAGAAAGAGGTCCATGGAGCTCCAGTGGCAGAGTGGTTAAGAGCTTGGCTGCTAACCAAAAAGTCAGCAGTTTGAATCCACTATCCACTCCTTTGAAACCCTATGGGGCAACAGGTTTAGTTTGGTTTCGTTAAGGAGGTCCACATCCTAATCCCCAGAGTCTGAGAATGTTACCTTACGGCAAAAGGGAAATGCAGATGAGATTGTCTAGGATTATGTGGGTAAGCCTCATGTAATCATAAGGGTCCTTATAAAGGAAAGAGGGAGGAGGAGGGCCACAGTCAGAGAAGGAGATGCGACTATAGAAGAAGTGGTTGGAGTTACAGAGATTTGAAGATGCTACACTGCTGGCTTTATAGAAGTAGGTAGGAGCCATGGACCAAGGAATGCAGGAACTTCTAGAAGCCAGAAAAGACAAGGAAACATGTTCTCCCCCAGAGTCTCCAAAAGGAATGCGGCCTTGCCCACACCTTAACTGTAGCCGGGTGAACCCCACTGCAGTAGGCCGAATATTGTTATTGTTAGTGGCTGTTGGGTTGATTCCGACTCATGGTGACTCTTATGTGCAGGTCCTAATCCCTGTAACCTATAAGTGTTACCTTACATGGCAATGTGGACTTTGCAGTTGTGGTTAAATTAAGGATTGTGAGATGAGATTATCCTGAATTACCAGGTGAGCCCTAAATGTAATCATGAGTGTCCTCATGAGAAGGAGGCAGAGGGAGCTTTGCCAACTGAAAAGAAGGCAATATTATGT
Organism: Elephas maximus indicus; assembly: GCF_024166365.1. NCBI lineage: Eukaryota > Metazoa > Chordata > Mammalia > Proboscidea > Elephantidae > Elephas > Elephas maximus. The sequence continues at coordinate 50,250,501 of NC_064830.1, forward strand.
TGGAAGCAGAAATTGGAGAGATACCCTTTCGAGATGGAGAAAGGGGCCACAAGTCAAGGAATTCAGGTGGCCGCCAGAAGCTGAAAAAGGCAGGGAAACGAGTTCTCTCAGAGCCTCCAGAAGGGACCAGTGTTGCCCAAACTTTGACTTTAGCCTGGTGG